>NW_026988872.1:0-422118 GCF_030222135.1 Aotus nancymaae
AGGGAAATATCTGCTTCTAAATCCAAAACGCAGCTATCTAACAGAACGGTTGTCAATGTGTGCACTCAACTTCCAGAGTTAAACCCGTGTGTGGATTCAGCAGTCTGCAAACACTTTCTCTGCAGAGTCCCAAAACAGGCGTTTTCAGCCCATTACCGGCATATGGAAGAAACAGCAGACAGCACAGGGAAATATCTGCTTCTAAATCCAAAACGCAGCTATCTAACAGAACGGTTGTCAATGTGTGCACTCAACTTCCAGAGTTAAACCCGTGTGTGGATTCAGCAGTCTGCAAACATCTTCTCTGCAGGGTCCCAAAACAGGCGTTTTCAGCCCATTACCGGCATATGTAAGAAACAGCAGTAAGCCCAGGGAAATATCTGCTTCTAAATCCAAAACGCAGCTATCTAACAGAACGGTTGTCAATGTGTGCACTCAACTTCCAGAGATAAACCCGTGTGTGGATTCAGCAGTCTGCAAACACTTTCTCTGCAGAGTCCCAAAACAGGCGTTTTCAGCCCATTACCGGCATATGGAAGAAACAGCAGTCAGCACAGGGAAATATCTGCTTCTAAATCCAAAACGCAGCTATCTAACAGAACGGTTGTCAATGTGTGCACTCAACTTCCAGAGTTAAACCCGTGTGTGGATTCAGCAGTCTGCAAACATCTTCTCTGCAGAGTCCCAAACCAGGGGTTTTCAGCCCATTACCGGCATATGGAAGAAACAGCAGTAAGCCCAGGGAAATATCTGCTTCTAAATCCAAAACGCAGCTATCTAACAGAACGGTTGTCAATGTGTGTACTCAACTTCCAGAGTTAAACCCGTGTGTGGATTCAGCAGTCTGCAAACACTTTGTCTGCAGAGTCCCAAAAGAGGCGATTTCAGCCCATTACCGGCATATGGAAAAAACAGCAGTAAACACAGGGAAATATCTGCTTCTAAATCCAAAACGCAGCTATCTAACAGAACGGTTGTCAATGTGTGCACTCAACTTGCAGAGTTAAACCCGTGTGTGGATTCAGCAGTCTGCAAACACTTTCTCTGCAGAGTCCCAAACCAGGCGTTTTCAGCCCATTACCGGCATATGGAAGAAACAGCAGTAAGCCCAGGGAAATATCTGCTTCTAAATCCAAAACGCAGCTATCTAACAGAACGGTTGTCAATGTGTGCACTCAACTTCCAGAGTTAAACCCGTGTGTGGATTCAGCAGTCTGCAAACATCTTCTCTGCAGAGTCCCAAACCAGGCGTTTTCAGCCCATTACCGGCATATGGAAGAAACAGCAGTAAGCACAGGGAAATATCTGCTTCTAAATCCAAAACGCAGCTATCTAACAGAACGGTTGTCAATGTGTGCACTCAACTTCCAGAGTTAAACCCGTGTGTGGATTCAGCAGTCTGCAAACATCTTCTCTGCAGAGTCCCAAACCAGGCGTTTTCAGCCCATTACCGGCATATGGAAGAAACAGCAGGAAGCCCAGGGAAATATCTGCTTCTAAATCCAAAACGCAGCTATCTAACAGAACGGTTGTCAATGTGTGCACTTAACTTCCAGAGTTAAACCCGTGTGTGGATTCAGCAGTCTGCAAACACTTTCTCTGCAGAGTCCCAAAACAGGCGTTTTCAGCCCATTACCGGCATATGGAAGAAACAGCAGTAAGCACAGGGAAATATCTGCTTCTAAATCCAAAACGCAGCTATCTGACAGAACGGTTGTCAATGTGTGCACTCAACTTCCAGAGTTAAACCCGTGTGTGGATTCAGCAGTCTGCAAACACTTTCTCTTCAGAGTCCCAAAACAGGCGTTTTCAGCCCATTACCGGCATATGGAAGAAACAGCAGTAAGCACAGGGAAATATCTGCTTCTAAATCCAAAACGCAGCTATCTAACAGAACGGTTGTCAATGTGTGCACTCAACTTGCAGAGTTAAACCCGTGTGTGGATTCAGCAGTCTGCAAACACTTTCTCTGCAGAGTCCCAAAACAGGCGTTTTCAGCCCATTACCGGCATATGGAAGAAACAGCAGTAAGCACAGGGAAATATCTGCTTCTAAATCCAAAACGCAGCTATCTAACAGAACGGTTGTCAATGTGTGCACTCAACTTCCAGAGTTAAACCCGTGTGTGGATTCAGCAGTCTGCAAACACTTTCTCTGCAGAGTGCCAAAGCAGGCGTTTTCAGCCCATTACCGGCATACGGAAGAAACAGCAGTAAGCACAGGGAAATATCTGCTTCTAAATCCAAAACGCAGCTATCTAACAGAACGGTTGTCAATGTGTGCACTCAACTTCCAGAGTTAAACCCGTGTGTGGATTCAGCAGTCTGCAAACACTTTCTCTGCAGAGTCCCAAAACAGGCGTTTTCAGCCCATTACCGGCATATGGAAGAAACAGCAGTAAGCCCAGGGAAATATCTGCTTCTAAATCCAAAACGCAGCTATCTAACAGAACGGTTGTCAATGTGTGCACTCAATTTCCAGAGTTAAACCCGTGTGTGGATTCAGCAGTCTGCAAACACTTTCTCTGCAGAGTCCCAAAACAGGCGTTTTCAGCCCATTACCGGCATATGGAAGAAACAGCAGTAAGCCCAGGGAAATATCTGCTTCTAAATCCAAAACGCAGCTATCTAACAGAACGGTTGTCAATGTGTGCACTCAACTTCCAGAGTTAAACCCGTGTGTGGATTCAGCAGTCTGCAAACATCTTCTCTGCAGGGTCCCAAACCAGGCGTTTTCAGCCCATTACCGGCATATGGAAGAAACAGCAGTAAGCCCAGGGAAATATCTGCTTCTAAATCCAAAACGCAGCTATCTAACAGAACGGTTGTCAATGTGTGCACTCAACTTCCAGAGTTAAACCCGTGTGTGGATTCAGCAGTCTGCAAACACTTTCTCTGCAGAGTCCCAAAACAGGCGTTTTCAGCCCATTACCGGCATATGGAAGAAACAGCAGTAAGCACAGGGAAATATCTGCTTCTAAATCCAAAACGCAGCTATCTAACAGAACGGTTGTCAATGTGTGCACTCAACTTCCAGAGTTAAACCCGTGTGTGGATTCAGCAGTCTGCAAACATCTTCTCTGCAGAGTCCCAAACCAGGCGTTTTCAGCCCATTACCGGCATATGGAAGAAACAGCAGTAAGCACAGGGAAATATCTGCTTCTAAATCCAAAACGCAGCTATCTAACACAACGATTGTCAATGTGTGCACTCAACTTCCAGAGTTAAACCCGTGTGTGGATTCAGCAGTCTGCAAACACTTTCTCTGCAGAGTCCCAAAACAGGCGTTTTCAGCCCATTACCGGCATATGGAAGAAACTGCAGTAAGCAAAGGGAAATATCTGCTTCTAAATCCAAAACGCAGCTATCTAACAGAACGGTTGTCAATGTGTGCACTCAACTTCCAGAGTTAAACCCGTGTGTGGATTCAGCAGTCTGCAAACATCTTCTCTGCAGGGTCCCAAACCAGGCGTTTTCAGCCCATTACCGGCTTATGGAAGAAACAGCAGTAAGCCCAGGGAAATATCTGCTTCTAAATCCAAAACGCAGCTATCTAACAGAACGGTTGTCAATGTGTGCACTCAACTTCCAGAGTTAAACCCGTGTGTGGATTCAGCAGTCTGCAAACACTTTCTCTGCAGAGTCCCAAACCAGGCGTTTTCAGCCCATTCCCGGCATATGGAAGAAACAGCAGTAAGCCCAGGGAAATATCTGCTTCTAAATCCAAAACGCAGCTATCTAACAGAACGGTTGTCAATGTGTGCACTCAACTTCCAGAGTTAAACCCGTGTGTGGATTCAGCAGTCTGCAAACACTTTCTCTGCAGAGTCCCAAAACAGGCGATTTCAGCCCATTACCGGCATATGGAAAAAACAGCAGTAAGCACAGGGAAATATCTGCTTCTAAATCCAAAACGCAGCTATCTAACAGAACGGTTGTCAATGTGTGCACTCAACTTCCAGAGTTAAACCCGTGTGTGGATTCAGCAGTCTGCAAACACTTTCCCTGCAGAGTCCCAAAACAGGCGTTTTCAGCCCATTACCGGCATATGGAAGAAACAGCCGTAAGCACAGGGAAATATCTGCTTCTAAATCCAAAACGCAGCTATCTAACAGAACGGTTGTCAATGTGTGCACTCAACTTCCAGAGTTAAACCCGTGTGTGGATTCAGCAGTCTGCAAACATCTTCTCTGCAGAGTCCCAAACCAGGGATTTTCAGCCCAGTACCGGCATATGGAAGAAACAGCAGTAAGCCCAGGGAAATATCTGCTTCTAAATCCAAAACGCAGCTATCTAACAGAACGGTTGTCAATGTGTGCACTCAACTTGCAGAGTTAAACCCGTGTGTGGATTCAGCAGTCTGCAAACACTTTCTCTGCAGAGTCCCAAAACAGGCGTTTTCAGCCCATTACCGGCATATGGAAGAAACAGCAGTAAGCCCAGGGAAATATCTGCTTCTAAATCCAAAACGCAGCTATCTAACAGAACGGTTGTCAATGTGTGCACTCAACTTCCAGAGTTAAACCCGTGTGTGGATTCAGCAGTCTGCAAACATCTTCTCTGCAGAGTCCCAAACCAGGCGTTTTCAGCCCATTACCGGCATATGGAAGAAACAGCAGTAAGCACAGGGAAATATCTGCTTCTAAATCCAAAACGCAGCTATCTAACAGAACGGTTGTCAATGTGTGCACTCAACTTCCAGAGTTAAACCCGTGTGTGGATTCAGCAGTCTGCAAACACTTTCTCTGCAGAGTCCCAAAACAGGCGTTTTCAGCCCATTACCGGCATATGGAAGAAACAGCAGTAAGCACAGGGAAATATCTGCTTCTAAATCCAAAACGCAGCTATCTGACAGAACGGTTGTCAATGTGTGCACTCAACTTCCAGAGTTAAACCCGTGTGTGGATTCAGCAGTCTGCAAACACTTTCTCTTCAGAGTCCCAAAACAGGCGTTTTCAGCCCATTACCGGCATATGGAAGAAACAGCAGTAAGCACAGGGAAATATCTGCTTCTAAATCCAAAACGCAGCTATCTAACAGAACGGTTGTCAATGTGTGCACTCAACTTGCAGAGTTAAACCCGTGTGTGGATTCAGCAGTCTGCAAACACTTTCTCTGCAGAGTCCCAAAACAGGCGTTTTCAGCCCATTACCGGCATATGGAAGAAACAGCAGTAAGCCCAGGGAAATATCTGCTTCTAAATCCAAAACGCAGCTATCTAACAGAACGGTTGTCAATGTGTGCACTCAACTTCCAGAGTTAAACCCGTGTGTGGATTCAGCAGTCTGCAAACACTTTCTCTGCAGAGTGCCAAAGCAGGCGTTTTCAGCCCATTACCGGCATACGGAAGAAACAGCAGTAAGCACAGGGAAATATCTGCTTCTAAATCCAAAACGCAGCTATCTAACAGAACGGTTGTCAATGTGTGCACTCAACTTCCAGAGTTAAACCCGTGTGTGGATTCAGCAGTCTGCAAACACTTTCTCTGCAGAGTCCCAAAACAGGCGTTTTCAGCCCATTACCGGCATATGGAAGAAACAGCAGTAAGCCCAGGGAAATATCTGCTTCTAAATCCAAAACGCAGCTATCTAACAGAACGGTTGTCAATGTGTGCACTCAACTTCCAGAGTTAAACCCGTGTGTGGATTCAGCAGTCTGCAAACACTTTCTCTGCAGAGTCCCAAAACAGGCGTTTTCAGCCCATTACCGGCATATGGAAGAAACAGCAGTAAGCCCAGGGAAATATCTGCTTCTAAATCCAAAACGCAGCTTTCTAACAGAACGGTTGTCAATGTGTGCACTCAACTTCCAGAGTTAAACCCGTGTGTGGATTCAGCAGTCTGCAAACATCTTCTCTGCAGGGTCCCAAACCAGGCGTTTTCAGCCCATTACCGGCATATGGAAGAAACAGCAGTAAGCCCAGGGAAATATCTGCTTCTAAATCCAAAACGCAGCTATCTAACAGAACGGTTGTCAATGTGTGCACTCAACTTCCAGAGTTAAACCCGTGTGTGGATTCAGCAGTCTGCAAACACTTTCTCTGCAGAGTCCCAAAACAGGCGTTTTCAGCCCATTACCGGCATATGGAAGAAACAGCAGTAAGCACAGGGAAATACCTGCTTCTAAATCCAAAACGCAGCTATCTAACAGAACCGTTGTCAATGTGTGCACTCAACTTCCAGAGTTAAACCCGTGTGTGGATTCAGCAGTCTGCAAACACTTTCTCTGCAGAGTCCCAAAACAGGCGTTTTCAGCCCATTACCGGCATATGGAAGAAACAGCAGTAAGCACAGGGAAATATCTGCTTCTAAATCCAAAACGCAGCTATCTAACAGAACGGTTGTCAATGTGTGCACTCAACTTCCAGAGTTAAACCCGTGTGTGGATTCAGCAGTCTGCAAACACTTTCTCTGCAGAGTGCCAAAGCAGGCGTTTTCAGCCCATTACCGGCATACGGAAGAAACAGCAGTAAGCACAGGGAAATATCTGCTTCTAAATCCAAAACGCAGCTATCTAACAGAACGGTTGTCAATGTGTGCACTCAACTTCCAGAGTTAAACCCGTGTGTGGATTCAGCAGTCTGCAAACACTTTCTCTGCAGAGTCCCAAAACAGGCGTTTTCAGCCCAATACCGGCATATGGAAGAGACAGCAGTAAGCCCAGGGAAATATCTGCTTCTAAATCCAAAACGCAGCTATCTAACAGAACGGTTGTCAATGTGTGCACTCAACTTCCAGAGTTAAACCCGTGTGTGGATTCAGCAGTCTGCAAACACTTTCTTTGCAGAGTCCCAAAACAGGCGTTTTCAGCCCATTACCGGCATATGGAAGAAACAGCAGTAAGCACAGGGAAATATCTGCTTCTAAATCCAAAACGCAGCTATCTAACAGAACGGTTGTCAATGTGTGCACTCAACTTCCAGACTTAAACCCGTGTGTGGATTCAGCAGTCTGCAAACATCTTCTCTGCAGGGTCCCAAACCAGGCGTTTTCAGCCCATTACCGGCATATGGAAGAAACAGCAGTAAGCCCAGGGAAAAATCTGCTTCTAAATCCAAAACGCAGCTATCTAACAGAACGGTTGTCAATGTGTGCACTCAACTTCCAGAGTTAAACCCGTGTGTGGATTCAGCAGTCTGCAAACACTTTCTCTGCAGAGTCCCAAAACAGGCGTTTTCAGCCCATTACCGGCATATGGAAGAAACAGCAGTAAGCCCAGGGAAATATCTGCTTCTAAATCCAAAACGCAGCTATCTAACAGAACGGTTGTCAATGTGTGCACTCAACTTCCAGAGTTAAACCCGTGTGTGGATTCAGCAGTCTGCAAACACTTTCTCTGCAGAGTCCCAAAACAGGCGTTTTCAGCCCATTACCGGCATATGGAAGAAACAGCAGTAAGCACAGGGAAATATCTGCTTCTAAATCCAAAACGCAGCTATCTAACAGAACGGTTGTCAATGTGTCCACTCAACTTCCAGAGTTAAACGCGTGTGTGGATTCAGCAGTCTGCAAACATCTTCTCTGCAGAGTCCCAAACCAGGCGTTTTCAGCCCATTACCGGCATATGGAAGAAACAGCAGTAAGCACAGGGAAATATCTGCTTCTAAATCCAAAACGCAGCTATCTAACAGAACGGTTGTCAATGTGTGCACTCAACTTCCAGAGTTAAACCCGTGTGTGGATTCAGCAGTCTGCAAACACTTTCTCTGCAGAGTCCCAAAACAGGCGTTTTCAGCCCATTACCGGCATACGGAAGAAACAGCAGTAAGCACAGGGAAATACCTGCTTCTAAATCCAAAACTCAGCTATCTAACAGAACCGTTGTCAATGTGTGCACTCAACTTCCAGAGTTAAACCCGTGTGTGGATTCAGCAGTCTGCAAACACTTTCTCTGCAGAGTCCCAAAACAGGCGTTTTCAGCCCATTACCGGCATATGGAAGAAACAGCAGTAAGCACAGGGAAATATCTGCTTCTAAATCCAAAACGCAGCTATCTAACAGAACGGTTGTCAATGTGTGCACTCAACTTCCAGAGTTAAACCCGTGTGTGGATTCAGCAGTCTGCAAACAGTTTCTCTGCAGAGTCCCAAAACAGGCGTTTTCAGCCCATTACCGGCATATGGAAGAAACAGCAGTAAGCACAGGGAAATATCTGCTTCTAAATCCAAAACGCAGCTATCTAACAGAACGGATGTCAATGTGTGCACTCAACTTCCAGAGTTAAACCCGTGTGTGGATTCAGCAGTCTGCAAACACTTTCTCTGCAGAGTCGCAAAACAGGCGTTTTCAGCCCATTACCGGCATATGGAAGAAACAGCAGTAAGCACAGGGAAATATCTGCTTCTAAATCCAAAACGCAGCTATCTAACAGAACGGTTGTCAATGTGTGCACTCAACTTCCAGACTTAAACCCGTGTGTGGATTCAGCAGTCTGCAAACATCTTCTCTGCAGAGTCCCAAACCAGGCGTTTTCAGCCCATTACCGGCATATGGAAGAAACAGCAGTAAGCACAGGGAAATATCTGCTTCTAAATCCAAAACGCAGCTATCTAACAGAACGGTTGTCAATGTGTGCACTCAACTTCCAGAGTTAAACCCGTGTGTGGATTCAGCAGTCTGCAAACACTTTCTCTGCAGAGTCCCAAAACAGGCGTTTTCAGCCCATTACCGGCATATGGAAGAAACAGCAGTAAGCCCAGGGAAATATCTGCTTCTAAATCCAAAACGCAGCTATCTAACAGAACGGTTGTCAATGTGTGCACTCAACTTCTAGAGTTAAACCCGTGTGTGGATTCAGCAGTCTGCAAACACTTTCTCTGCAGAGTCCCAAAACAGGCGTTTTCAGCCCATTACCGGCATACGGAAGAAACAGCAGTAAGCACAGGGAAATATCTGCTTCTAAATCCAAAACGCAGCTATCTAACAGAACGGTTGTCAATGTGTGCACTCAACTTCCAGAGTTAAACCCGTGTGTGGATTCAGCAGTCTGCAAACACTTTCTCTGCAGAGTCCCAAAACAGGCGTTTTCAGCCCATTACCGGCATATGGAAGAAACAGCAGTAAGCACAGGGAAATATCTGCTTCTAAATCCAAAACGCAGCTATCTAACAGAACGGTTGTCAATGTGTGCACTCAACTTCCAGAGTTAAACCCGTGTGTGGATTCAGCAGTCTGCAAACATCTTCTCTGCAGAGTCCCAAACCAGGCGTTTTCAGCCCATTACCGGCATATGGAAGAAACAGCAGTAAGCACAGGGAAATATCTGCTTCTAAATCCAAAACGCAGCTATCTAACAGAACGGTTGTCAACGTGTGCACTCAACTTCCAGAGTTAAACCCGTGTGTGGATTCAGCAGTCTGCAAACACTTTCTCTGCAGAGTCCCAAAACAGGCGTTTTCAGCCCATTACCGGCATATGGAAGAAACAGCAGTAAGCACAGGGAAATATCTCCTTCTAAATCCAAAACGCAGCTATCTAACAGAACGGTTGTCAATGTGTGCACTCAACTTCCAGAGTTAAACCCGTGTGTGGATTCAGCAGTCTGCAAACATCTTCTCTGCAGAGTCCCAAACCAGGCGTTTTCAGCCCATTACCGGCATATGGAAGAAACAGCAGTAAGCCCAGGGAAATATCTGCTTCTAAATCCAAAACGCAGCTATCTAACAGAACGGTTGTCAATGTGTGCACTCAACTTCCAGAGTTAAACCCGTGTGTGGATTCAGCAGTCTGCAAACACTTTCTCTGCAGAGTCCCAAACCAGGCGTTTTCAGCCCATTACCGGCATATGGAAGAAACAGCAGTAAGCACAGGGAAATATCTGCTTCTAAATCCAAAACGCAGCTATCTAACAGAACGGTTGTCAATGTGTGCACTCAACTTCCAGAGTTAAACCCGTGTGTGGATTCAGCAGTCTGCAAACACTTTCTCTGCAGAGTCCCAAAACAGGCGTTTTCAGCCCATTACCGGCATATGGAAGAAACAGCAGTAAGCACAGGGAAATATCTGCTTCTAAATCCAAAACGCAGCTATCTAACAGAACGGTTGTCAATGTGTGCACTCAACTTCCAGAGTTAAACCCGTGTGTGGATTCAGCAGTCTGCAAACACTTTCTCTGCAGAGTCCCAAACCAGGCGTTTTCAGCCCATTACCGGCATATGGAAGAAAGAGCAGTAAGCCCAGGGAAATATCTGCTTCTAAATCCAAAACGCAGCTATCTAACAGAACGGTTGTCAATGTGTGCACTCAACTTCCAGAGTTAAACCCGTGTGTGGATTCAGCAGTCTGCAAACACTTTCTCTGCAGAGTCCCAAAACAGGCGTTTTCAGCCCATTACCGGCATATGGAAGAAACAGCAGTAAGCCCAGGGAAATATCTGCCTCTAAATCCAAAACGCAGCTATCTAACAGAACGGTTGTCAATGTGTGCACTCAACTTCCAGAGTTAAACCCGTGTGTGGATTCAGCAGTCTGCAAACACTTTCTCTGCAGAGTCCCAAAACAGGCGTTTTCAGCCCATTACCGGCATATGGAAGAAACAGCAGTAAGCCCAGGGAAATATCTGCTTCTAAATCCAAAACGCAGCTATCTAACAGAACGGTTGTCAATGTGTGCACTCAACTTCCAGAGTTAAACCCGTGTGTGGATTCAGCAGTCTGCAAACACTTTCTCTGCAGAGTCCCAAAACAGGCGTTTTCAGCCCATTACCGGCATATGGAAGAAACAGCAGTAAGCACAGGGAAATATCTGCTTCTAAATCCAAAACGCAGCTATCTAACAGAATGGTTGTCAATGTGTGCACTCAACTTCCAGAGTTAAACCCGTGTGTGGATTCAGCAGTCTGCAAACATCTTCTCTGCAGAGTCCCAAACCAGGCGTTTTCAGCCCATTACCGGCATATGGAAGAAACAGCAGTAAGCACAGGGAAATATCTGCTTCTAAATCCAAAACGCAGCTATCTAACACAACGATTGTCAATGTGTGCACTCAACTTCCAGAGTTAAACCCGTGTGTGGATTCAGCAGTCTGCAAACACTTTCTCTGCAGAGTCCCAAAACAGGCGTTTTCAGCCCATTACCGGCATATGGAAGAAACTGCAGTAAGCAAAGGGAAATATCTGCTTCTAAATCCAAAACGCAGCTATCTAACAGAACGGTTGTCAATGTGTGCACTCAACTTCCAGAGTTAAACCCGTGTGTGGATTCAGCAGTCTGCAAACATCTTCTCTGCAGGGTCCCAAACCAGGCGTTTTCAGCCCATTACCGGCTTATGGAAGAAACAGCAGTAAGCCCAGGGAAATATCTGCTTCTAAATCCAAAACGCAGCTATCTAACAGAACGGTTGTCAATGTGTGCACTCAACTTCCAGAGTTAAACCCGTGTGTGGATTCAGCAGTCTGCAAACACTTTCTCTGCAGAGTCCCAAACCAGGCGTTTTCAGCCCATTCCCGGCATATGGAAGAAACAGCAGTAAGCCCAGGGAAATATCTGCTTCTAAATCCAAAACGCAGCTATCTAACAGAACGGTTGTCAATGTGTGCACTCAACTTCCAGAGTTAAACCCGTGTGTGGATTCAGCAGTCTGCAAACACTTTCTCTGCAGAGTCCCAAAACAGGCGATTTCAGCCCATTACCGGCATATGGAAAAAACAGCAGTAAGCACAGGGAAATATCTGCTTCTAAATCCAAAACGCAGCTATCTAACAGAACGGTTGTCAATGTGTGCACTCAACTTCCAGAGTTAAACCCGTGTGTGGATTCAGCAGTCTGCAAACACTTTCTCTGCAGAGTCCCAAAACAGGCGTTTTCAGCCCATTACCGGCATATGGAAGAAACAGCCGTAAGCACAGGGAAATATCTGCTTCTAAATCCAAAACGCAGCTATCTAACAGAACGGTTGTCAATGTGTGCACTCAACTTCCAGAGTTAAACCCGTGTGTGGATTCAGCAGTCTGCAAACATCTTCTCTGCAGAGTCCCAAACCAGGGGTTTTCAGCCCATTACCGGCATATGGAAGAAACAGCAGTAAGCCCAGGGAAATATCTGCTTCTAAATCCAAAACGCAGCTATCTAACAGAACGGTTGTCAATGTGTGCACTCAACTTCCAGAGTTAAACCCGTGTGTGGATTCAGCAGTCTGCAAACACTTTCTCTGCAGAGTCCCAAAACAGGCGTTTTCAGCCCATTACCGGCATATGGAAGAAACAGCAGATATCACAGGGAAATATCTGCTTCTAAATCCAAAACGCAGCTATCTAACAGAACGGTTGTCAATGTGTGCACTCAACTTCCAGAGTTAAACCCGTGTGTGGATTCAGCAGTCTGCAAACATCTTCTCTGCAGGGTCCCAAAACAGGCGTTTTCAGCCCATTACCGGCATATGTAAGAAACAGCAGTAAGCCCAGGGAAATATCTGCTTCTAAATCCAAAACGCAGCTATCTAACAGAACGGTTGTCAATGTGTGCACTCAACTTCCAGAGATAAACCCGTGTGTGGATTCAGCAGTCTGCAAACACTTTCTCTGCAGAGTCCCAAAACAGGCGTTTTCAGCCCATTACCGGCATATGGAAGAAACAGCAGTCAGCACAGGGAAATATCTGCTTCTAAATCCAAAACGCAGCTATCTAACAGAACGGTTGTCAATGTGTGCACTCAACTTCCAGAGTTAAACCCGTGTGTGGATTCAGCAGTCTGCAAACATCTTCTCTGCAGAGTCCCAAACCAGGGGTTTTCAGCCCATTACCGGCATATGGAAGAAACAGCAGTAAGCACAGGGAAATATCTGCTTCTAAATCCAAAACGCAGCTATCTAACAGAACGGTTGTCAATGTGTGCACTCAACTTCCAGAATTAAACCCGTGTGTGGATTCAGCAGTCTGCAAACATCTTCTCTGCAGAGTCCCAAACCAGGCGTTTTCAGCCCATTACCGGCATATGGAAGAAACAGCAGTAAGCCCAGGGAAATATCTGCTTCTAAATCCAAAACGCAGTTATCTAACAGAACGGTTGTCAATGTGTGCACTCAACTTCCAGAGTTAAACCCGTGTGTGGATTCAGCAGTCTGCAAACACTTTGTCTGCAGAGTCCCAAAAGAGGCGATTTCAGCCCATTACCGGCATATGGAAAAAACAGCAGTAAACACAGGGAAATATCTGCTTCTAAATCCAAAACGCAGCTATCTAACAGAACGGTTGTCAATGTGTGCACTCAACTTCCAGAGTTAAACCCGTGTGTGGATTCAGCAGTCTGCAAACACTTTCTCTGCAGAGTGCCAAAGCAGGCGTTTTCAGCCCATTACCGGCATACGGAAGAAACAGCAGTAAGCACAGGGAAATATCTGCTTCTAAATCCAAAACGCAGCTATCTAACAGAACGGTTGTCAATGTGTGCACTCAACTTCCAGAGTTAAACCCGTGTGTGGATTCAGCAGTCTGCAAACACTTTCTCTGCAGAGTCCCAAAACAGGCGTTTTCAGCCCATTACCGGCATATGGAAGAAACAGCAGTAAGCACAGGGAAATATCTGCTTCTAAATCCAAAACGCAGCTATCTAACAGAACGGTTGTCAATGTGTGCACTCAACTTCCAGAGTTAAACCCGTGTGTGGATTCAGCAGTCTGCAAACACTTTCTCTGCAGAGTCCCAAAACAGGCGTTTTCAGCCCATTACCGGCATATGGAAGAAACAGCAGTAAGCCCAGGGAAATATCTGCTTCTAAATCCAAAACGCAGCTATCTAACAGAACGGTTGTCAATGTGTGCACTCAACTTCCAGAGTTAAACCCGTGTGTGGATTCAGCAGTCTGCAAACACTTTCTCTGCAGAGTCCCAAAACAGGCGTTTTCAGCCCATTACCGGCATATGGAAGAAACAGCAGTAAGCCCAGGGAAATATCTGCTTCTAAATCCAAAACGCAGCTATCTAACAGAACGGTTGTCAATGTGTGCACTCAACTTCCAGAGTTAAACCCGTGTGTGGATTCAGCAGTCTGCAAACATCTTCTCTGCAGGGTCCCAAACCAGGCGTTTTCAGCCCATTACCGGCATATGGAAGAAACAGCAGTAAGCCCAGGGAAATATCTGCTTCTAAATCCAAAACGCAGCTATCTAACAGAACGGTTGTCAATGTGTGCACTCAACTTCCAGAGTTAAACCCGTGTGTGGATTCAGCAGTCTGCAAACACTTTCTCTGCAGAGTCCCAAAACAGGCGTTTTCAGCCCATTACCGGCATATGGAAGAAACAGCAGTAAGCCCAGGGAAATATCTGCTTCTAAATCCAAAACGCAGCTATCTAACAGAACGGTTGTCAATGTGTGCACTCAACTTCCAGAGTTAAACCCGTGTGTGGATTCAGCAGTCTGCAAACACTTTCTCTGCAGAGTCCCAAAACAGGCGTTTTCAGCCCATTACCGGCATATGGAAGAAACAGCAGTAAGCACAGGGAAATATCTGCTTCTAAATCCAAAACGCAGCTATCTAACAGAACGGTTGTCAATGTGTCCACTCAACTTCCAGAGTTAAACCCGTGTGTGGATTCAGCAGTCTGCAAACATCTTCTCTGCAGAGTCCCAAACCAGGCGTTTTCAGCCCAATACCGGCATATGGAAGAAACAGCAGTAAGCACAGGGAAATATCTGCTTCTAAATCCAAAACGCAGCTATCTAACAGAACGGTTGTCAATGTGTGCACTCAACTTCCAGAGTTAAACCCGTGTGTGGATTCAGCAGTCTGCAAACACTTTCTCTGCAGAGTCCCAAAACAGGCGTTTTCAGCCCATTACCGGCATATGGAAGAAACAGCAGTAAGCACAGGGAAATACCTGCTTCTAAATCCAAAACGCAGCTATCTAACAGAACGGTTGTCAATGTGTGCACTCAACTTCCAGAGTTAAACCCGTGTGTGGATTCAGCAGTCTGCAAACATCTTCTCTGCAGGGTCCCAAACCAGGCGTTTTCAGCCCATTACCGGCATATGGAAGAAACAGCAGTAAGCCCAGGGAAATATCTGCTTCTAAATCCAAAACGCAGCTATCTAACAGAACGGTTGTCAATGTGTGCACTCAACTTCCAGAGTTAAACCCGTGTGTGGATTCAGCAGTCTGCAAACACTTCCTCTGCAGAGTCCCAAAACAGGCGTTTTCAGCCCATTACCGGCATATGGAAGAAACAGCAGTAAGCCCAGGGAAATATCTGCTTCTAAATCCAAAACGCAGCTATCTAACAGAACGGTTGTCAATGTGTGCACTCAACTTCCAGAGTTAAACCCGTGTGTGGATTCAGCAGTCTGCAAACACTTTCTCTGCAGAGTCCCAAAACAGGCGTTTTCAGCCCATTACCGGCATATGGAAGAAACAGCAGTAAGCACAGGGAAATATCTGCTTCTAAATCCAAAACGCAGCTATCTAACAGAACGGTTGTCAATGTGACCACTCAACTTCCAGAGTTAAACGCGTGTGTGGATTCAGCAGTCTGCAAACATCTTCTCTGCAGAGTCCCAAACCAGGCGTTTTCAGCCCATTACCGGCATATGGAAGAAACAGCAGTAAGCACAGGGAAATATCTGCTTCTAAATCCAAAACGCAGCTATCTAACAGAACGGTTGTCAATGTGTGCACTCAACTTCCAGAGTTAAACCCGTGTGTGGATTCAGCAGTCTGCAAACACTTTCTCTGCAGAGTCCCAAAACAGGCGTTTTCAGCCCATTACCGGCATATGGAAGAAACAGCAGTAAGCACAGGGAAATATCTGCTTCTAAATCCAAAACGCAGCTATCTAACAGAACGGTTGTCAATGTGTGCACTCAACTTCCAGAGTTAAACCCGTGTGTGGATTCAGCAGTCTGCAAACACTTTCTCTGCAGAGTCCCAAACCAGGCGTTTTCAGCCCATTACCGGCATATGGAAGAAACAGCAGTAAGCACAGGGAAATATCTGCTTCTAAATCCAAAACGCAGCTATCTAACAGAACGGTTGTCAATGTGTGCACTCAACTTCCAGAGTTAAACCCGTGTGTGGATTCAGCAGTCTGCAAACACTTTGTCTGCAGAGTCCCAAAGCAGGCGTTTTCAGCCCATTACCGGCATATGGAAGAAACAGCAGTAAGCCCAGGGAAATATCTGCTTCTAAATCCAAAACGCAGCTATCTAACAGAACGGTTGTCAATGTGTGCACTCAACTTCCAGAGTTAAACCCGTGTGTGGATTCAGCAGTCTGCAAACACTTTCTCTGCAGAGTCCCAAAACAGGCGTTTTCAGCCCATTACCGGCATATGGAAGAAACAGCAGTAAGCACAGGGAAATATCTGCTTCTAAATCCAAAACGCAGCTATCTAACAGAACGGTTGTCAATGTGTGCACTCAACTTCCAGTGTTAAACCCGTGTGTGGATTCAGCAGTCTGCAAACACTTACTCTGCAGAGTCCCAAAACAGGCGTTTTCAGCCCATTACCGGCATATGGAAGAAACAGCAGTCAGCACAGGGAAATATCTGCTTCTAAATCCAAAACGCAGCTATCTAACAGAACGGTTGTCAATGTGTGCACTCAACTTCCAGAGTTAAACCCGTGTGTGGATTCAGCAGTCTGCAAACACTTTGTCTGCAGAGTCCCAAAGCAGGCGTTTTCAGCCCATTACCGGCATATGGAAGAAACAGCAGTAAGCCCAGGGAAATATCTGCTTCTAAATCCAAAACGCAGCTATCTAACAGAACGGTTGTCAATGTGTGCACTCAACTTCCAGAGTTAAACCCGTGTGTGGATTCAGCAGTCTGCAAACACTTTCTCTGCAGAGTCCCAAAACAGGCGTTTTCAGCCCATTACCGGCATATGGAAGAAACAGCAGTAAGCCCAGGGAAATATCTGCTTCTAAATCCAAAACGCAGCTATCTAACAGAACGGTTGTCAATGTGTGCACTCAACTTCCAGAGTTAAACCCGTGTGTGGATTCAGCAGTCTGCAAACACTTTCTCTGCAGAGTCCCAAAACAGGCGTTTTCAGCCCATTACCGGCATATGGAAGAAACAGCAGTAAGCACAGGGAAATATCTGCTTCTAAATCCAAAACGCAGCTATCTAACAGAACGGTTGTCAATGTGTGCACTCAACTTCCAGAGTTAAACCCGTGTGTGGATTCAGCAGTCTGCAAACACTTTCTCTGCAGAGTCCCAAAACAGGCGTTTTCAGCCCATTACCGGCATATGGAAGAAACTGCAGTAAGCACAGGGAAATATCTGCTTCTAAATCCAAAACGCAGCTATCTAACAGAACCGTTGTCAATGTGTGCACTCAACTTCCAGAGTTAAACCCGTGTGTGGATTCAGCAGTCTGCAAACATCTTCTCTGCAGAGTCCCAAACCAGGCGTTTTCAGCCCATTACCGGCATATGGAAGAAACAGCAGTAAGCACAGGGAAATATCTGCTTCTAAATCCAAAACGCAGCTATCTAACAGAACGGTTGTCAATGTGTGCACTCAACTTCCAGAGTTAAACCCGTGTGTGGATTCAGCAGTCTGCAAACACTTTCTCTGCAGAGTCCCAAAGCAGGCGTTTTCAGCCCATTACCGGCATATGGAAGAAACAGCAGTAAGCACAGGGAAATATCTGCTTCTAAATCCAAAACGCAGCTATCTAACAGAACGGTTGTCAATGTGTGCACTCAACTTCCAGAGTTAAACCCGTGTGTGGATTCAGCAGTCTGCAAACACTTTCTGTGCAGAGTCTCAAAACAGGCCTTTCCGGCCCAGTACCGGCATATATAAGAAAGAGCATTAAGACTGCGTCTAAAACTCAGAAGAAACGTTTCTTTCAAACTGCTCGGCCTTGTGTTCTTTGGCCTAAGGGTGTTGAAACTATGTTTAGATTCAGCGAGATAGAAACACGTTTATTCTCGGAGCTGTCTTTGGATATTCCAGATTGAATGGGAGTATATGCTGTAAAGAGAAATATCTGTTTCTAAAACCAAAATGGATCTATCTAGCAGAGTGGTTGTGAATGTGTGCCTTCTGCTTAAAGAGGTAAACTGCTCTTCTCATGCAGCACTTTAGAAACCCTTTCTATGCAAATTCTCATACAGACCTTTCCAGCGAAACACCAGCCTGTAGGAAATAGCAGTAAGACTGCATCTTTAACATGGAAGAAACTGTTTTCAAACTGCTCTGCTGTGTGTTCATTCATATAAGAGACTTGAATATATGTTCAGTTTCAGCTAGTTAGCAACACGTTTCTTCCAGGAGCTGTGTTTGCCTATTCCAGAGTATACTGGAGTATAAGATGTAAAGACAAATGTCTCGTTCCAAAAGAAAAACGGATGATCTAATGGAATGGTTGTCAATGTGTGCATTCAACTTACTGAGCTAAACTGCTGTTTGTATGCAGCAGTTTAGAAAACATTTCTGTGTAGATTCTCAAACAGACATTTCCAGCAAAATACCGGCCTATAAGAAATAGCAGTAAGACTGCGTCTAAAACTCAGAGGGAACGTTTCTTTCAAACTGCTCTGCAGTGTGTTCGTTCACCAAAGGTCGTTGAATCTAATTTTGGATTCAGCGAGTTTGAAACACGTTTATTCTAGGAGCTGCATTTCGATATTCCAGAGTGTATGGGAGTAAATGCTGTAAAGAGAAATATCTGTTTCTAAAACCAAAACGGAGCTATCTAACAGAATGGTTGTGAATGTGTGCATTCAACTTAAAGGGTTAATCTGCTCTTCTTAGGCAGCAGTTTAGAAACCCTTTATATGCAAATTCTAAAATCAACATTTGCAGCAAAACACCAGCCTAAAAGAAGTAGCAGTAAGACTGCATCTATAACATAGAAGAAACGTTTTCTTCAAAATGCTCTGCTCTGTGTTCATTCACCTAAGAGTCTTGAGTATATGTTCAGATTCAGCGAGTAAGAAACACGTTTCTTCCAGGAGCTGCATTTGCATATTCCAGAGTGTACTGGAGTATAAGGTTTAAAGTGAAATATCTGGTTCTAAAACAAACACGGAGCCATCTAACAGAATGGTTGTCACTGTGTGCATTCAGCTTATTGAGATAAACTGTTGTTTCTATGCAGCAGTTTAGAAAAGATTTTTGTGCAGATTCTAACACAGACATTCCCAGCAAAATACTGGCCTCTAAGAAATAGCAATAAGACTGCGTCTAAAACTCAAATAAAACGTTTCTTTCAAACTGCTGTGCTGTGTGTTCGTTCACCTAAGGGAGTTGAATCTATGTTTAGATTCAGCGACTTAGAAACACGTCTATTCTGGGAGCTGCGTTTGGCTATTCCAGAATGAATGGGAGTATATGCTGTAACTAGAAACACAGGCTTCTAAAACCAAAACGGAGCTAGCTAACAGAATGATTGTGAATGAGGGCATTCAACTTAACGAATTAAACTGCTCCACTTAAGCAGCAGTTTACAAACCATTTATATGGAAATTCTAAAACCAACATTTCCAGGGAAAACACCAGCCTAAAAACAATAGCAGTAACAGGGCATCTATAACATGGAAGAAATGTTTTTTTCAAACTCCTCTGCTGTGTGTTCATTCACCTAAGAGACTTCAATATATGCACAGATTCAGCGAGTTACAAACACGTTTCTTCCAGGAGCTGCGTATGCATATATCAGAGTGTACTGGGGTACAAGATGTAAAGAGAAATATCTGATTATACTTAGAAACCCGTTTCTTTCAGGAGCTGTGTTTGGATATTCCGGAGTGAATGAGAGTATATGCTGTAAAGAGAAATAACTGCTTCTAAAACCAAAAGGCAGCTATCTAACTGAATGGTTGTCAATGCGTGCACTCAACTTCCAGAGATAAACCCGTGTGTGGATTCAGCAGTCTGCAAACACTTTCTCTGCAGAGTCCCAAAACAGGCGTTTTCAGCCCATTACCGGCATGTGGAAGAAACAGCAGTAAGCACAGGGAAATATCTGCTTCTAAATCCAAAACGCAGCTATCTAACAGAACGGTTGTCAATGTGTGCACTCAACTTCCAGAGTTAAACCCGTGTGTGGATTCAGCAGTCTGCAAACATCTTCTCTGCAGAGTCCCAAACCAGGCGTTTTCAGCCCATTACCGGCATATGGAAGAAACAGCAGTAAGCACAGGGAAATATCTGCTTCTAAATCCAAAACGCAGCTATCTAACAGAACGGTTGTCAATGTGTGCACTCAACTTCCAGAGTTAAACCCGTGTGTGGATTCAGCAGTCTGCAAACACTTTCTCTGCAGAGTCCCAAAACAGGCGTTTTCAGCCCATTACCGGCATATGGAAGAAACAGCAGTAAGCACAGGGAAATATCTGCTTCTAAATCCAAAACGCAGCTATCTAACAGAACGGTTGTCAATGTGTGCACTCAACTTCCAGAGTTAAACCCGTGTGTGGATTCAGCAGTCTGCAAACACTTTCTCTGCAGAGTCCCAAAACAGGCGTTTTCAGCCCATTACCGGCATATGGAAGAAACAGCAGTAAGCACAGGGAAATATCTGCTTCTAAATCCAAAACGCAGCTATCTAACAGAACGGTTGTCAATGTGTGCACTCAACTTCCAGACTTAAAACCCGTGTGTGGATTCAGCAGTCTGCAAACACTTTCTCTGCAGAGTCCCAAAACAGGCGTTTTCAGGCCATTACCGGGCATATGGAAGAAACTGCAGTAAGCACAGGGAAATATCTGCTTCTAAATCCAAAACGCAGCTATCTAACAGAACGGTTGTCAATGTGTGCACTCAACTTCCAGAGTTAAACCCGTGTGTGGATTCAGCAGTCTGCAAACATCTTCTCTGCAGAGTCCCAAACCAGCGTTTTCAGCCCTTTACCGGCATATGGAAGAAACAGCAGTAAGCCCAGGGAAATATCTGCTTCTAAATCCAAAACGCAGCTATCTAACAGAACGGTTGTCAATGTGTGCACTCAACTTCCACAGTTAAACCCGTGTGTGGATTCAGCAGTCTGCAAACACTTTCTCTGCAGAGTCCCAAACCAGGCGTTTTCAGCCCATTACCGGCATATGGAAGAAACAGCAGTAAGCACAGGGAAATATCTGCTTCTAAATCCAAAACGCAGCTATCTAACAGAACGGTTGTCAATGTGTGCACTCAACTTCCAGAGTTAAACCCGTGTGTGGATTCAGCAGTCTGCAAACACTTTCTCTGCAGAGTCCCCAAAACAGGCGTTTTCAGCCCATTACCGGCATATGGAAGAAACAGCAGTAAGCACAGGGAAATATCTGCTTCTCAATCCAAAACGCAGTTATCTAACAGAACGGTTGTCAATGTGTGCACTCAACTTCCAGAGTTAAACCCGTGTGTGGATTCAGCAGTCTGCAAACACTTTCTCTGCAGAGTCCCAAAACAGGCGTTTTCAGCCCATTACCGGCATATGGAAGAAACTGCAGTAAGCACAGGGAAATATCTGCTTCTAAATTCAAAACGCAGCTATCTAACAGAACGGTTGTCAATGTGTGCACTCAACTTCCAGAGTTAAACCCGTGTGTGGATTCAGCAGTCTGCAAACATCTTCTCTGCAGAGTCCAAAACCAGGCGTTTTCAGCCCATTACCGGCATATGGAAGAAACAGCAGTAAGCACAGGGAAATATCTGCTTCTAAATCCAAAACGCAGCTATCTAACAGAACGGTTGTCAATGTGTGCACTCAACTTCCAGAGTTAAAACCCGTGTGTGGATTCAGCAGTCTGCAAACACTTTCTCTGCAGAGTCCCAAAACAGGCGTTTTCAGCCCATTACCGGCATATGGAAGAAACAGCAGTAAGCACAGGGAAATATCTGCTTCTAAATCCAAAACGCAGCTATCTAACAGAACGGTTGTCAATGTGTGCATTCAACTTCCAGAGTTAAACCCGTGTGTGGATTCAGCAGTCTGCAAACACGTTCTCTGCAGAGTCCCAAAACAGGCGTTTTCAGCCCATTACCGGCATATGGAAGAAACAGCAGTAAGCAAAGGGAAAATATCTGCTTCTAAATCCAAAACACAGCTATCTAACAGAACGGTTGTCAATGTGTGCACTCAACTTCCAGAGTTAAACCCGTGTGTGGATTCAGCAGTCTGCAAACACTTTCTCTGCAGAGTCCCAAAACAGGCGTTTTCAGCCCATTACGGGCATATGGAAGAAACTGCAGTAAGCACAGGGAAATATCTGCTTCTAAATCCAAAACGCAGCTATCTAACAGAACGGTTGTCAATGTGTGCACTCAACTTCCAGAGTTAAACCCGTGTGTGGATTCAGCAGTCTGCAAACACTTTCTCTGCAGAGTCCCAAACCAGGCGTTTTCAGCCCATTACCGGCATATGGAAGAAACAGCAGTAAGCACAGGGAAATATCTGCTTCTAAATCCAAAACGCAGCTATCTAACAGAACGGTTGTCAATGTGTGCATTCAACTTCCAGAGTTAAACCCGTGTGTGGATTCAGCAGTCTGCAAACACGTTCTCTGCAGAGTCCCAAAACAGGCGTTTTCAGCCCATTACCGGCATATGGAAGAAACAGCAGTAAGCAAAGGGAAATATCTGCTTCTAAATCCAAAACACAGCTATCTAACAGAACGGTTGTCAATGTGTGCACTCAACTTCCAGAGTTAAACCCGTGTGTGGATTCAGCAGTCTGCAAACACTTTCTCTGCAGAGTCCCAAAACAGGCGTTTTCAGCCCATTACGGGCATATGGAAGAAACTGCAGTAAGCACAGGGAAATATCTGCTTCTAAATCCAAAACGCAGCTATCTAACAGAACGGTTGTCTATGTGTGCACTCAACTTCCAGAGTTAAACCCGTGTGTGGATTCAGCAGTCTGCAAACATCTTCTCTGCAGAGTCCCAAACCAGGCATTTTCAGCCCATTACCGGCATATGGAAGAAACAGCAGTAAGCACAGGGAAATATCTGCTTCTAAATCCAAAACGCAGCTATCTAACAGAACGGTTGTCAATGTGTGCACTCAACTTCCAGAGTTAAACCCGTGTGTGGATTCAGCAGTCTGCAAACATCTTCTCTGCAGAGTCCCAAACCAGGCGTTTTCAGGCCATTACCGGCATATGGAAGAAACTGCAGTAAGCACAGGGAAATATCTGCTTCTAAATCCAAAACGCAGCTATCTAACAGAACGGTTGTCAATGTGTGCACTCAACTTCCAGAGTTAAACCCGTGTGTGGATTCAGCAGTCTGCAAACACTTTCTCTGCAGAGTCCCAAAACAGGCGTTTTCAGGCCATTACCGGCATATGGAAGAAACTGCAGTAAGCACAGGGAAATATCTGCTTCTAAATCCAAAACGCAGCTATCTAACAGAACGGTTGTCAATGTGTGCACTCAACTTCCAGAGTTAAACCCGTGTGTGGATTCAGCAGTCTGCAAACATCTTCTCTGCAGAGTCCCAAACCAGGCGTTTTCAGCCCTTTACCGGCATATGGAAGAAACAGCAGTAAGCCCAGGGAAATATCTGCTTCTAAATCCAAAACGCAGCTATCTAACAGAACGGTTGTCAATGTGTGCACTCAACTTCCACAGTTAAACCCGTGTGTGGATTCAGCAGTCTGCAAACACTTTCTCTGCAGAGTCCCAAACCAGGCGTTTTCAGCCCATTACCGGCATATGGAAGAAACAGCAGTAAGCACAGGGAAATATCTGCTTCTAAATCCAAAACGCAGCTATCTAACAGAACGGTTGTCAATGTGTGCACTCAACTTCCAGAGTTAAACCCGTGTGTGGATTCAGCAGTCTGCAAACACTTTCTCTGCAGAGTCCCAAAACAGGCGTTTTCAGCCCATTACCGGCATATGGAAGAAACAGCAGTAAGCACAGGGAAATATCTGCTTCTCAATCCAAAACGCAGTTATCTAACAGAACGGTTGTCAATGTGTGCACTCAACTTCCAGAGTTAAACCCGTGTGTGGATTCAGCAGTCTGCAAACACTTTCTCTGCAGAGTCCCAAAACAGGCGTTTTCAGCCCATTACCGGCATATGGAAGAAACTGCAGTAAGCACAGGGAAATATCTGCTTCTAAATTCAAAACGCAGCTATCTAACAGAACGGTTGTCAATGTGTGCACTCAACTTCCAGAGTTAAACCCGTGTGTGGATTCAGCAATCTGCAAACATCTTCTCTGCAGAGTCCAAAACCAGGCGTTTTCAGCCCATTACCGGCATATGGAAGAAACAGCAGTAAGCACAGGGAAATATCTGCTTCTAAATCCAAAACGCAGCTATCTAACAGAACGGTTGTCAATGTGTGCACTCAACTTCCAGAGTTAAACCCGTGTGTGGATTCAGCAGTCTGCAAACACTTTCTCTGCAGAGTCCCAAAACAGGCGTTTTCAGCCCATTACCGGCATATGGAAGAAACAGCAGTAAGCACAGGGAAATATCTGCTTCTAAATCCAAAACGCAGCTATCTAACAGAACGGTTGTCAATGTGTGCATTCAACTTCCAGAGTTAAACCCGTGTGTGGATTCAGCAGTCTGCAAACACGTTCTCTGCAGAGTCCCAAAACAGGCGTTTTCAGCCCATTACCGGCATATGGAAGAAACAGCAGTAAGCAAAGGGAAATATCTGCTTCTAAATCCAAAACACAGCTATCTAACAGAACGGTTGTCAATGTGTGCACTCAACTTCCAGAGTTAAACCCGTGTGTGGATTCAGCAGTCTGCAAACACTTTCTCTGCAGAGTCCCAAAACAGGCGTTTTCAGCCCATTACGGGCATATGGAAGAAACTGCAGTAAGCACAGGGAAATATCTGCTTCTAAATCCAAAACGCAGCTATCTAACAGAACGGTTGTCAATGTGTGCACTCAACTTCCAGAGTTAAACCCGTGTGTGGATTCAGCAGTCTGCAAACACTTTCTCTGCAGAGTCCCAAACCAGGCGTTTTCAGCCCATTACCGGCATATGGAAGAAACAGCAGTAAGCACAGGGAAATATCTGCTTCTAAATCCAAAACGCAGCTATCTAACAGAACGGTTGTCAATGTGTGCATTCAACTTCCAGAGTTAAACCCGTGTGTGGATTCAGCAGTCTGCAAACACGTTCTCTGCAGAGTCCCAAAACAGGCGTTTTCAGCCCATTACCGGCATATGGAAGAAACAGCAGTAAGCAAAGGGAAATATCTGCTTCTAAATCCAAAACACAGCTATCTAACAGAACGGTTGTCAATGTGTGCACTCAACTTCCAGAGTTAAACCCGTGTGTGGATTCAGCAGTCTGCAAACACTTTCTCTGCAGAGTTCCAAAACAGGCGTTTTCAGCCCATTACGGGCATATGGAAGAAACTGCAGTAAGCACAGGGAAATATCTGCTTCTAAATCCAAAACGCAGCTATCTAACAGAACGGTTGTCTATGTGTGCACTCAACTTCCAGAGTTAAACCCGTGTGTGGATTCAGCAGTCTGCAAACATCTTCTCTGCAGAGTCCCAAACCAGGCATTTTCAGCCCATTACCGGCATAAGGAAGAAACAGCAGTAAGCACAGGGAAATATCTGCTTCTAAATCCAAAACGCAGCTATCTAACAGAACGGTTGTCAATGTGTGCACTCAACTTCCAGAGTTAAACCCGTGTGTGGATTCAGCAGTCTGCAAACATCTTCTCTGCAGAGTCCCAAACCAGGCGTTTTCAGCCCATTACCGGCATATGGAAGAAACAGCAGTAAGCCCAGGGAAATATCTGCTTCTAAATCCAAAACGCAGCTATCTAACAGAACGGTTGTCAATGTGTGCACTCAACTTCCAGAGTTAAACCCGTGTGTGGATTCAGCAGTCTGCAAACACTTTCTCTACAGAGTCCGAAAACAGGCGTTTTCAGCCCATTACCGGCATATGGAAGAAACAGCAGTAAGCACAGGGAAATATCTGCTTCTAAATCCAAAACGCAGCTATCTAACAGAACGGTTGTCAATGTGTGCACTCAACTTCCAGAGTTAAACCCGTGTGTGGATTCAGCAGTCTGCAAACACTTTCTCTGCAGAGTCCCAAAACAGGCGTTTTCAGCCCATTACCGGCATATGGAAGAAACAGCAGTAAGCACAGGGAAATATCTGCTTCTAAATCCAAAACGCAGCTATCTAACAGAACGGTTGTCAATGTGTGCACTCAACTTCCAGAGTTAAACCCGTGTGTGGATTCAGCAGTCTGCAAACATCTTCTCTGCAGAGTCCCAAACCAGGCGTTTTCAGCCCTTTACCGGCATATGGAAGAAACAGCAGTAAGCCCAGGGAAATATCTGCTTCTAAATCCAAAACGCAGCTATCTAACAGAACGGTTGTCAATGTGTGCACTCAACTTCCAGAGTTAAACCCGTGTGTGGATTCAGCAGTCTGCAAACACTTTCTCTGCAGAGTCCCAAAACAGGCGTTTTCAGCCCATTACCGGCATATGGAAGAAACAGCAGTAAGCACAGGGAAATATCTGCTTCTAAATCCAAAACGCAGCTATCTAACAGAACGGTTGTCAATGTGTGCACTCAACTTCCAGAGTTAAACCCGTGTGTGGATTCAGCAGTCTGCAAACACTTTCTCTGCAGAGTCCCAAACCAGGCGTTTTCAGCCCATTACCGGCATATGGAAGAAACAGCAGTAAGCACAGGGAAATATCTGCTTCTAAATCCAAAACGCAGCTATCTAACAGAACGGTTGTCAATGTGTGCACTCAACTTCCAGAGTTAAACCCGTGTGTGGATTCAGCAGTCTGCAAACACTTTCTCTGCAGAGTCCCAAAACAGGCGTTTTCAGCCCATTACCGGCATATGGAAGAAACAGCAGTAAGCACAGGGAAATATCTGCTTCTAAATCCAAAACGCAGTTATCTAACAGAACGGTTGTCAATGTGTGCACTCAACTTCCAGAGTTAAACCCGTGTGTGGATTCAGCAGTCTGCAAACACTTTCTCTGCAGAGTCCCAAAACAGGCGTTTTCAGCCCATTACCGGCATATGGAAGAAACTGCAGTAAGCACAGGGAAATATCTGCTTCTAAATCCAAAACGCAGCTATCTAACAGAACGGTTGTCAATGTGTGCACTCAACTTCCAGAGTTAAACCCGTGTGTGGATTCAGCAATCTGCAAACATCTTCTCTGCAGAGTCCCAAACCAGGCGTTTTCAGCCCATTACCGGCATATGGAAGAAACAGCAGTAAGCACAGGGAAATATCTGCTTCTAAATCCAAAACGCAGCTATCTAATAGAACGGTTGTCAATGTGTGCACTCAACTTCCAGAGTTAAACCCGTGTGTGGATTCAGCAGTCTGCAAACACTTTCTCTGCAGAGTCCCAAAACAGGCGTTTTCAGCCCATTACCGGCATATGGAAGAAACAGCAGTAAGCACAGGGAAATATCTGCTTCTAAATCCAAAACGCAGCTATCTAACAGAACGGTTGTCAATGTGTGCACTCAACTTCCAGAGTTAAACCCGTGTGTGGATTCAGCAGTCTGCAAACACTTTCTCTGCAGAGTCCCAAAACAGGCGTTTTCAGCCCATTACCGGCATATGGAAGAAACAGCAGTAAGCACAGGGAAATATCTGCTTCTAAATCCAAAACGCAGCTATCTAACAGAACGGTTGTCAATGTGTGCACTCAACTTCCAGAGTTAAACCCGTGTGTGGATTCAGCAGTCTGCAAACACTTTCTCTGCAGAGTCCCAAAACAGGCGTTTTCAGCCCATTACCGGCATTTGGAAGAAACAGCAGTAAGCCCAGGGAAATATCTGCTTCTAAATCCAAAACGCAGCTATCTAACAGAACGGTTGTCAATGTGTGCACTCAACTTCCAGAGTTAAACCCGTGTGTGGATTCAGCAGTCTGCAAACATCTTCTCTGCAGAGTCCCAAACCAGGCGTTTTCAGCCCATTACCGGCATAAGGAAGAAACAGCAGTAAGCACAGGGAAATATCTGCTTCTAAATCCAAAACGCAGCTATCTAACAGAACGGTTGTCAATGTGTCCACTCAACTTCCAGAGTTAAACCCGTGTGTGGATTCAGCAGTCTGCAAACATCTTCTCTGCAGAGTCCCAAACCAGGCGTTTTCAGCCCATTACCGGCATATGGAAGAAACAGCAGTAAGCACAGGGAAATATCTGCTTCTAAATCCAAAACGCAGCTATCTAACAGAACGGTTGTCAATGTGTGCACTCAACTTCCAGAGTTAAACCCGTGTGTGGATTCAGCAGTCTGCAAACACTTTCTCTGCAGAGTCCCAAAACAGGCGTTTTCAGCCCATTACCGGCATATGGAAGAAACAGCAGTAAGCCCAGGGAAATATCTGCTTCTAAATCCAAAACGCAGCTATCTAACAGAACGGTTGTCAATGTGTGCACTCAACTTCCAGAGTTAAACCCGTGTGTGGATTCAGCAGTCTGCAAACACTTTCTCTGCAGAGTCCCAAAACAGGCGTTTTCAGCCCATTACCGGCATATGGAAGAAACAGCAGTAAGCACAGGGAAATATCTGCTTCTAAATCCAAAACGCAGCTATCTAACAGAACGGTTGTCAATGTGTGCACTCAACTTCCAGAGTTAAACCCGTGTGTGGATTCAGCAGTCTGCAAACATCTTCTCTGCAGAGTCCCAAACCAGGCGTTTTCAGCCCATTACCGGCATATGGAAGAAACAGCAGTAAGCACAGGGAAATATCTGCTTCTAAATCCAAAACGCAGCTATCTAACAGAACGGTTGTCAATGTGTGCACTCAACTTCCAGAGTTAAACTCGTGTGTGGATTCAGCAGTCTGCAAACATCTTCTCTGCAGAGTCCCAAACCAGGCGTTTTCAGCCCATTACCGGCATATGGAAGAAACAGCAGTAAGCCCAGGGAAATATCTGCTTCTAAATCCAAAACGCAGCTATCTAACAGAACGGTTGTCAATGTGTGCACTCAACTTCCAGAGTTAAACCCGTGTGTGGATTCAGCAGTCTGCAAACACTTTCTCTGCAGAGTCCCAAAACAGGCGTTTTCAGCCCATTACCGGCATATGGAAGAAACAGCAGTAAGCACAGGGAAATATCTGCTTCTAAATCCAAAACGCAGCTATCTAACAGAACGGTTGTCAATGTGTGCACTCAACTTCCAGAGTTAAACCCGTGTGTGGATTCAGCAGTCTGCAAACACTTTCTCTGCAGAGTCCCAAAACAGGCGTTTTCAGCCCATTACCGGCATATGGAAGAAACTGCAGTAAGCACAGGGAAATATCTGCTTCTAAATCCAAAACGCAGCTATCTAACAGAACGGTTGTCAATGTGTGCACTCAACTTCCAGAGTTAAACCCGTGTGTGGATTCAGCAGTCTGCAAACATCTTCTCTGCAGAGTCCCAAACCAGGCGTTTTCAGCCCTTTACCGGCATATGGAAGAAACAGCAGTAAGCCCAGGGAAATATCTGCTTCTAAATCCAAAACGCAGCTATCTAACAGAACGGTTGTCAATGTGTGCACTCAACTTCCAGAATTAAACCCGTGTGTGGATTCAGGAGTCTGCAAACACTTTCTCTGCAGAGTCCCAAAACAGGCGTTTTCAGCCCATTACCGGCATATGGAAGAAACAGCAGTAAGCACAGGGAAATATCTGCTTCTAAATCCAAAACGCAGCTATCTAACAGAACGGTTGTCAATGTGTGCACTCAACTTCCAGAGTTAAACCCGTGTGTGGATTCAGCAGTCTGCAAACATCTTCTCTGCAGAGTCCCAAACCAGGCGTTTTCAGCCCATTACCGGCATATGGAAGAAACAGCAGTAAGCACAGGGAAATATCTGCTTCTAAATCCAAAACGCAGCTATCTAACAGAACGGTTGTCAATGTGTGCACTCAACTTCCAGAGTTAAACCCGTGTGTGGATTCAGCAGTCTGCAAACATCTTCTCTGCAGAGTCCCAAACCAGGCGTTTTCAGCCCATTACCGGCATATGGAAGAAACAGCAGTAAGCACAGGGAAATATCTGCTTCTAAATCCAAAACGCAGCTATCTAACAGAACGGTTGTCAATGTGTGCACTCCACTTCCAGAGTTAAACCCGTGTGTGGATTCAGCAGTCTGCAAACACTTTCTCTGCAGAGTCCCAAAACAGGCGTTTTCAGCCCATTACCGGCATATGGAAGAAACAGCAGTAAGCCCAGGGAAATATCTGCTTCTAAATCCAAAACGCAGCTATCTAACAGAACGGTTGTCAATGTGTGCACTCAACTTCCAGAGTTAAACCCGTGTGTGGATTCAGCAGTCTGCAAACACTTTCTCTGCAGAGTCCCAAAACAGGCGTTTTCAGCCCATTACCGGCATATGGAAGAAAACAGCAGTAAGCACAGGGAAATATCTGCTTCTAAATCCAAAACGCAGCTATCTAACAGAACGGTTGTCAATGTGTGCACTCAACTTCTAGAGTTAAACCCGTGAGTGGATTCAGCAGTCTGCAATCACTTTCTCTGCAGAGTCCCAAAACAGGCGTTTTCAGCCCATTACCGGCATATGGAAGAAACTGCAGTAAGCACAGGGAAATATCTGCTTCTAAATCCAAAACGCAGCTATCTAACAGAACGGTTGTCAATGTGTGCACTCAACTTCCAGAGTTAAACCCGTGTGTGGATTCAGCAGTCTGCAAACATCTTCTCTGCAGAGTCCCAAACCAGGCGTTTTCAGCCCTTTACCGGCATATGGAAGAAACAGCAGTAAGCCCAGGGAAATATCTGCTTCTAAATCCAAAACGCAGCTATCTAACAGAACGGTTGTCAATGTGTGCACTCAACTTCCAGAGTTAAACCCGTGTGTGGATTCAGCAGTCTGCAAACACTTTCTCTGCAGAGTCCCAAACCAGGCGTTTTCAGCCCATTACCGGCATATGGAAGAAACAGCAGTAAGCACAGGGAAATATCTGCTTCTAAATCCAAAACGCAGCTATCTAACAGAACGGTTGTCAATGTGTGCACTCAACTTCCAGAGTTAAACCCGTGTGTGGATTCAGCAGTCTGCAAACACTTTCTCTGCAGAGTCCCAAAACAGGCGTTTTCAGCCCATTACCGGCATATGGAAGAAACAGCAGTAAGCACAGGGAAATATCTGCTTCTAAATCCAAAACGCAGTTATCTAACAGAACGGTTGTCAATGTGTGCACTCAACTTCCAGAGTTAAACCCGTGTGTGGATTCAGCAGTCTGCAAACACTTTCTCTGCAGAGTCCCAAAACAGGCGTTTTCAGCCCATTACCGGCATATGGAAGAAACTGCAGTAAGCACAGGGAAATATCTGCTTCTAAATCGAAAACGCAGCTATCTAACAGAATGGTTGTCAATGTGTGCACTCAACTTCCAGAGTTAAACCCGTGTGTGGATTCAGCAATCTGCAAACATCTTCTCTGCAGAGTCCCAAACCAGGCGTTTTCAGCCCATTACCGGCATATGGAAGAAACAGCAGTAAGCACAGGGAAATATCTGCTTCTAAATCCAAAACGCAGCTATCTAACAGAACGGTTGTCAATGTGTGCATTCAACTTCCAGAGTTCAACCCGTGTGTGGATTCAGCAGTCTGCAAACACTTTCTCTGCAGAGTCCCAAAACAGGCGTTTTCAGCCCATTACCGGCATATGGAAGAAACAGCAGTAAGCCCAGGGAAATATCTGCTTCTAAATCCAAAACGCAGCTATCTAACAGAACGGTTGTCAATGTGTGCACTCAACTTCCAGAGTTAAACCCGTGTGTGGATTCAGCAGTCTGCAAACACTTTCTCTGCAGAGTCCCAAAACAGGCGTTTTCAGCCCATTACCGGCATTTGGAAGAAACAGCAGTAAGCACAGGGAAATATCTGCTTCTAAATCCAAAACGCAGCTATCTAACAGAACGGTTGTCAATGTGTGCACTCAACTTCCAGAGTTAAACCCGTGTGTGCATTCAGCAGTCTGCAAACATCTTCTCTGCAGAGTCCCAAACCAGGCGTTTTCAGCCCATTACCGGCATATGGAAGAAACAGCAGTAAGCACAGGGAAATATCTGCTTCTAAATCCAAAACGCAGCTATCTAACAGAACGGTTGTCAATGTGTCCACTCAACTTCCAGAGTTAAACCCGTGTGTGGATTCAGCAGTCTGCAAACATCTTCTCTGCAGAGTCCCCAACCAGGCGTTTTCAGCCCATTACCGGCATATGGAAGAAACAGCAGTAAGCACAGGGAAATATCTGCTTCTAAATCCAAAACGCAGCTATCTAACAGAACGGTTGTCAATGTGTGCACTCAACTTCCAGAGTTAAACCCGTGTGTGGATTCAGCAGTCTGCAAACACTTTCTCTGCAGAGTCCCAAAACAGGCGTTTTCAGCCCATTACCGGCATATGGAAGAAACAGCAGTAAGCCCAGGGAAATATCTGCTTCTAAATCCAAAACGCAGCTATCTAACAGAACGGTTGTCAATGTGTGCACTCAACTTCCAGAGTTAAACCCGTGTGTGGATTCAGCAGTCTGCAAACACTTTCTCTGCAGAGTCCCAAAACAGGCGTTTTCAGCCCATTACCGGCATATGGAAGAAACAGCAGTAAGCACAGGGAAATATCTGCTTCTAAATCCAAAACGCAGCTATCTAACAGAACGGTTGTCAATGTGTGCACTCAACTTCCAGAGTTAAACCCGTGTGTGGATTCAGCAGTCTGCAAACATCTTCTCTGCAGAGTCCCAAACCAGGCGTTTTCAGCCCTTTACCGGCATATGGAAGAAACAGCAGTAAGCACAGGGAAATATCTGCTTCTAAATCCAAAACGCAGCTATCTAACAGAACGGTTGTCAATGTGTGCACTCAACTTCCAGAGTTAAACCCGTGTGTGGATTCAGCAGTCTGCAAACACTTTCTCTGCAGAGTCCCAAACCAGGCGTTTTCAGCCCATTACCGGCATATGGAAGAAACAGCAGTAAGCACAGGGAAATATCTGCTTCTAAATCCAAAACGCAGCTATCTAACAGAACGGTTGTCAATGTGTGCACTCAACTTCCAGAGTTAAACCCGTGTGTGGATTCAGCAGTCTGCAAACACTTTCTCTGCAGAGTCCCAAAACAGGCGTTTTCAGCCCATTACCGGCATATGGAAGAAACAGCAGTAAGCACAGGGAAATATCTGCTTCTAAATCCAAAACGCAGCTATCTAACAGAACGGTTGTCAATGTGTGCACTCAACTTCCAGAGTTAAACCCGTGTGTGGATTCAGCAGTCTGCAAACACTTTCTCTGCAGAGTCCCAAAACAGGCGTTTTCAGCCCATTACCGGCATATGGAAGAAACAGCAGTAAGCACAGGGAAATATCTGCTTCTAAATCCAAAAGGCAGCTATCTAACAGAACGGTTGTCAATGTGTGCACTCAACTTCCAGAGTTAAACCCGTGTGTGGATTCAGCAGTCTGCAAACACTTTCTCTGCAGAGTCCCAAACCAGGCGTTTTCAGCCCATTACCGGCATATGGAAGAAACAGCAGTAAGCACAGGGAAATATCTGCTTCTAAATCCAAAACGCAGCTATCTAACAGAACGGTTGTCAATGTGTGCACTCAACTTCCAGAGTTAAACCCGTGTGTGGATTCAGCAGTCTGCAAACACTTTCTCTGCAGAGTCCCAAAACAGGCGTTTTCAGCCCATTACCGGCATATGGAAGAAACAGCAGTAAGCACAGGGAAATATCTGCTTCTAAATCCAAAACGCAGCTATCTAACAGAACGGTTGTCAATGTGTGCACTCAACTTCCAGAGTTAAACCCGTGTGTGGATTCAGCAGTCTGCAAACACTTTCTCTGCAGAGTCCCAAACCAGGCGTTTTCAGCCCATTACCGGCATATGGAAGAAACAGCAGTAAGCACAGGGAAATATCTGCTTCTAAATCCAAAACGCAGCTATCTAACAGAACGGTTGTCAATGTGTGCACTCAACTTCCAGAGTTAAACCCGTGTGTGGATTCAGCAGTCTGCAAACACTTTGTCTGCAGAGTCCCAAAGCAGGCGTTTTCAGCCCATTACCGGCATATGGAAGAAACAGCAGTAAGCCCAGGGAAATATCTGCTTCTAAATCCAAAACGCAGCTATCTAACAGAACGGTTGTCAATGTGTGCACTCAACTTCCAGAGTTAAACCCGTGTGTGGATTCAGCAGTCTGCAAACACTTTCTCTGCAGAGTCCCAAAACAGGCGTTTTCAGCCCATTACCGGCATATGGAAGAAACAGCAGTAAGCACAGGGAAATATCTGCTTCTAAATCCAAAACGCAGCTATCTAACAGAACGGTTGTCAATGTGTGCACTCAACTTCCAGAGTTAAACCCGTGTGTGGATTCAGCAGTCTGCAAACACTTCCTCTGCAGAGTCCCAAAACAGGCGTTTTCAGCCCATTACCGGCATATGGAAGAAACAGCAGTAAGCACAGGGAAATATCTGCTTCTAAATCCAAAACGCAGCTATCTAACAGAACGGTTGTCAATGTGTGCACTCAACTTCCAGAGTTAAACCCGTGTGTGGATTCAGCAGTCTGCAAACACTTTGTCTGCAGAGTCCCAAAGCAGGCGTTTTCAGCCCATTACCGGCATATGGAAGAAACAGCAGTCAGCCCAGGGAAATATCTGCTTCTAAATCCAAAACGCAGCTATCTAACAGAACGGTTGTCAATGTGTGCACTCAACTTCCAGAGTTAAACCAGTGTGTGGATTCAGCAGTCTGCAAACACTTTCTCTGCAGAGTCCCAAAACAGGCGTTTTCAGCCCATTACCGGCATATGGAAGAAACAGCAGTAAGCCCAGGGAAATATCTGCTTCTAAATCCAAAACGCAGCTATCTAACAGAACGGTTGTCAATGTGTGCACTCAACTTCCAGAGTTAAACCCGTGTGTGGATTTAGCAGTCTGCAAACACTTTCTCTGCAGAGTCCCAAAACAGGCGTTTTCAGCCCATTACCGGCATATGGAAGAAACAGCAGTAAGCACAGGGAAATATCTGCTTCTAAATCCAAAACGCAGCTATCTAACAGAACGGTTGTCAATGTGTGCACTCAACTTCCAGAGTTAAAACCGTGTGTGGATTCAGCAGTCTGCAAACATCTTCTCTGCAGAGTCCCAAACCAGGCGTTTTCAGCCCATTACGGGCATATGGAAGAAACTGCAGTAAGCACAGGGAAATATCTGCTTCTAAATCCAAAACGCAGCTATCTAACAGAACGGTTGTCAATGTGTGCACTCAACTTCCAGAGTTAAACCCGTGTGTGGATTCAGCAGTCTGCAAACATCTTCTCTGCAGAGTCCCAAACCAGGCGTTTTCAGCCCATTACCGGCATATGGAAGAAACAGCAGTAAGCACAGGGAAATATCTGCTTCTAAATCCAAAACGCAGCTATCTAACAGAACGGTTGTCAATGTGTGCACTCAACTTCCAGAGTTAAACCCGTGTTTGGATTCAGCAGTCTGCAAACACTTTCTCTGCAGAGTCCCAAAGCAGGCGTTTTCAGCCCATTACCGGCATATGGAAGAAACAGCAGTAAGCACAGGGAAATATCTGCTTCTAAATCCAAAACGCAACTATCTAACAGAACGGTTGTCAATGTGTGCACTCAACTTCCAGAGTTAAACCCGTGTGTGGATTCAGCAGTCTGCAAACACTTTCTGTGCAGAGTCTCAAAACAGGCCTTTCCGGCCCAGTACCGGCATATTTAAGAAAGAGCATTAAGACTGCGTCTAAAACTCAGAAGAAACGTTTCTTTCAAACTGCTCGGCCTTGTGTTCTTTGGCCTAAGGGTGTTGAAACTATGTTTAGATTCAGCGAGATAGAAACACGTTTATTCTCGGAGCTGTCTTTGGATATTCCAGATTGAATGGGAGTATATGCTGTAAAGAGAAATATCTGTTTCTAAAACCAAAATGGATCTATCTAGCAGAGTGGTTGTGAATGTGTGCCTTCTGCTTAAAGAGGTAAACTGCTCTTCTCATGCAGCACTTTAGAAACCCTTTCTATGCAAATTCTCATACAGACCTTTCCAGCGAAACACCAGCCTGTAGGAAATAGCAGTAAGACTGCATCTTTAACATGGAAGAAACTGTTTTCAAACTGCTCTGCTGTGTGTTCATTCATATAAGAGACTTGAATATATGTTCAGTTTCAGCTAGTTAGCAACACGTTTCTTCCAGGAGCTGTGTTTGCCTATTCCAGAGTATACTGGAGTATAAGATGTAAAGACAAATGTCTCGTTCCAAAAGAAAAACGGATGATCTAATGGAATGGTTGTCAATGTGTGCATTCAACTTACTGAGCTAAACTGCTGTTTGTATGCAGCAGTTTAGAAAACATTTCTGTGTAGATTCTCAAACAGACATTTCCAGCAAAATACCGGCCTATAAGAAATAGCAGTAAGACTGCGTCTAAAACTCAGAGGGAACGTTTCTTTCAAACTGCTCTGCAGTGTGTTCGTTCACCAAAGGTCGTTGACTCTAAGTTTGGATTCAGCGAGTTTGAAACACGTTTATTCTAGGAGCTGCATTTCGATATTCCAGAGTGTATGGGAGTAAATGCTGTAAAGAGAAATATCTGTTTCTAAAACCAAAACGGAGCTATCTAACAGAATGGTTGTGAATGTGTGCATTCAACTTAAAGGGTTAATCTGCTCTTCTTAGGCAGCAGTTTAGAAACCCTTTATATGCAAATTCTAAAATCAACATTTGCAGCAAAACACCAGCCTAAAAGAAGTAGCAGTAAGACTGCATCTATAACATAGAAGAAACGTTTTCTTCAAAATGCTCTGCTCTGTGTTCATTCACCTAAGAGTCTTGAGTATATGTTCAGATTCAGCGAGTAAGAAACACGTTTCTTCCAGGAGCTGCATTTGCATATTCCAGAGTGTACTGGAGTATAAGGTTTAAAGTGAAATATCTGGTTCTAAAACAAACACGGAGCCATCTAACAGAATGGTTGTCACTATGTGCATTCAGCTTATTGAGATAAACTGTTGTTTCTATGCAGCAGTTTAGAAAAGATTTTTGTGCAGATTCTAACACAGACATTCCCAGCAAAATACTGGCCTCTAAGAAATAGCAATAAGACTGCGTCTAAAACTCAAATAAAACGTTTCTTTCAAACTGCTGTGCTGTGTGTTCGTTCACCTAAGGGAGTTGAATCTATGTTTAGATTCAGCGACTTAGAAACACGTCTATTCTGGGAGCTGCGTTTGGCTATTCCAGAATGAATGGGAGTATATGCTGTAACTAGAAACACAGGCTTCTAAAACCAAAACGGAGCTAGCTAACAGAATGATTGTGAATGAGGGCATTCAACTTAACGAATTAAACTGCTCCACTTAAGCAGCAGTTTACAAACCATTTATATGGAAATTCTAAAACCAACATTTCCAGGAAAACACCAGCCTAAAAACAATAGCAGTAACAGGGCATCTATAACATGGAAGAAATGTTTTTTTCAAACTCCTCTGCTGTGTGTTCATTCACCTAAGAGACTTCAATATATGCACAGATTCAGCGAGTTACAAACACGTTTCTTCCAGGAGCTGCGTATGCATATATCAGAGTGTACTGGGGTACAAGATGTAAAGAGAAATATCTGATTATACTTAGAAACCCGTTTCTTTCAGGAGCTGTGTTTGGATATTCCGGAGTGAATGAGAATATATGCTGTAAAGAGAAATAACTGCTTCTAAAACCAAAAGGCAGCTATCTAACTGAATGGTTGTCAATGCGTGCACTCAACTTCCAGAGATAAACCCGTGTGTGGATTCAGCAGTCTGCAAACACTTTCTCTGCAGAGTCCCAAAACAGGCGTTTTCAGCCCATTACCGGCATGTGGAAGAAACAGCAGTAAGCACAGGGAAATATCTGCTTCTAAATCCAAAACGCAGCTATCTAACAGAACGGTTGTCAATGTGTGCACTCAACTTCCAGAGTTAAACCCGTGTGTGGATTCAGCAGTCTGCAAACATCTTCTCTGCAGAGTCCCAAACCAGGCGTTTTCAGCCCATTACCGGCATATGGAAGAAACAGCAGTAAGCCCAGGGAAATATCTGCTTCTAAATCCAAAACGCAGCTATCTAACAGAACGGTTGTCAATGTGTGCACTCAACTTCCAGAGTTAAACCCGTGTGTGGATTCAGCAGTCTGCAAACACTTTCTCTGCAGAGTCCCAAAACAGGCGTTTTCAGCCCATTACCGGCATATGGAAGAAACAGCAGTAAGCACAGGGAAATATCTGCTTCTAAATCCAAAACGCAGCTATCTAACAGAACGGTTGTCAATGTGTGCACTCAACTTCCAGAGTTAAACCCGTGTGTGGATTCAGCAGTCTGCAAACACTTTCTCTGCAGAGTCCCAAAACAGGCGTTTTCAGCCCATTACCGGCATATGGAAGAAACTGCAGTAAGCACAGGGAAATATCTGCTTCTAAATCCAAAACGCAGCTATCTAACAGAACGGTTGTCAATGTGTGCACTCAACTTCCAGAGTTAAACCCGTGTGTGGATTCAGCAGTCTGCAAACATCTTCTCTGCAGAGTCCCAAACCAGGCGTTTTCAGCCCTTTACCGGCATATGGAAGAAACAGCAGTAAGCCCAGGGAAATATCTGCTTCTAAATCCAAAACGCAGCTATCTAACAGAACGGTTGTCAATGTGTGCACTCAACTTCCAGAGTTAAACCCGTGTGTGGATTCAGCAGTCTGCAAACACTTTCTCTGCAGAGTCCCAAACCAGGCGTTTTCAGCCCATTACCGGCATATGGAAGAAACAGCAGTAAGCACAGGGAAATATCTGCTTCTAAATCCAAAACGCAGCTATCTAACAGAACGGTTGTCAATGTGTGCATTCAACTTCCAGAGTTAAACCCGTGTGTGGATTCAGCAGTCTGCAAACACGTTCTCTGCAGAGTCCCAAAACAGGCGTTTTCAGCCCATTACCGGCATATGGAAGAAACAGCAGTAAGCAAAGGGAAATATCTGCTTCTAAATCCAAAACACAGCTATCTAACAGAACGGTTGTCAATGTGTGCACTCAACTTCCAGAGTTAAACCCGTGTGTGGATTCAGCAGTCTGCAAACACTTTCTCTGCAGAGTCCCAAAACAGGCGTTTTCAGCCCATTACGGGCATATGGAAGAAACTGCAGTAAGCACAGGGAAATATCTGCTTCTAAATCCAAAACGCAGCTATCTAACAGAACGGTTGTCAATGTGTGCACTCAACTTCCAGAGTTAAACCCGTGTGTGGATTCAGCAGTCTGCAAACACTTTGTCTGCAGAGTCCCAAAGCAGGCGTTTTCAGCCCTTTACCGGCATATGGAAGAAAAAGCAGTAAGCCCAGGGAAATATCTGCTTCTAAATCCAAAACGCAGCTATCTAACAGAACGGTTGTCAATGTGTGCACTCAACTTCCAGAGTTAAACCCGTGTGTGGATTCAGCAGTCTGCAAACACTTTCTCTGCAGAGTCCCAAAACAGGCGTTTTCAGCCCATTACCGGCATATGGAAGAAACAGCAGTAAGCACAGGGAAATATCTGCTTCTAAATCCAAAACGCAGCTATCTAACAGAACGGTTGTCAATGTGTGCACTCAACTTCCAGAGTTAAACCCGTGTGTGGATTCAGCAGTCTGCAAACACTTTCTCTGCAGAGTCCCAAAACAGGCGTTTTCAGCCCATTACCGGCATATGGAAGAAACAGCAGTAAGCACAGGGAAATATCTGCTTCTAAATCCAAAACGCAGCTATCTAACAGAACGGTTGTCAATGTGTGCACTCAACTTCCAGAGTTAAACCCGTGTGTGGATTCAGCAGTCTGCAAACACTTTGTCTGCAGAGTCCCAAAGCAGGCGTTTTCAGCCCTTTACCGGCATATGGAAGAAAAAGCAGTAAGCCCAGGGAAATATCTGCTTCTAAATCCAAAACGCAGCTATCTAACAGAACGGTTGTCAATGTGTGCACTCAACTTCCAGAGTTAAACCCGTGTGTGGATTCAGCAGTCTGCAAACACTTTCTCTGCAGAGTCCCAAAACAAGCGTTTTCAGCCCATTACCGGCATATGGAAGAAACAGCAGTAAACACAGGGAAATATCTGCTTCTAAATACAAAACGCAGCTATCTAACAGAACGGTTGTCAATGTGTGCACTCAACTTCCAGAGTTAAACCCGTGTGTGGATTCAGCAGTCTGCAAACACTTTCTCTGCAGAGTCCCAAAACAGGCGTTTTCAGCCCATTACCGGCATATGGAAGAAACAGCAGTAAGCACAGGGAAATATCTGCTTCTAAATCCAAAACGCAGCTATCTAACAGAACGGTTGTCAATGTGTGCACTCAACTTCCAGAGTTAAACCCGTGTGTGGATTCAGCAGTCTGCAAACACTTTCTCTGCAGAGTGCCAAAACAGGCGTTTTCAGCCCATTACCGGCATATGGAAGAAACAGCAGTAAGCACAGGGAAATATCTGCTTCTAAATCCAAAACGCAGCTATCTAACAGAACGGTTGTCAATGTGTGCACTCAACTTCCAGAGTTAAACCCGTGTGTGGATTCAGCAGTCTGCAAACACTTTCTCTGCAGAGTCCCAAAACAGGCGTCTTCAGCCCATTACCGGCATATGGAAGAAACAGCAGTAAGCACAGGGAAATATCTGCTTCTAAATCCAAAACGCAGCTATCTAACAGAACGGTTGTCAATGTGTGCACTCAACTTCCAGAGTTAAACCCGTGTGTGGATTCAGCAGTCTGCAAACACTTCCTCTGCAGAGTCCCAAAACAGGCGTTTTCAGCCCATTACCGGCATATGGAAGAAACAGCAGTAAGCACAGGGAAATATCTGCTTCTAAATCCAAAACGCAGCTATCTAACAGAACGGTTGTCAATGTGTGCACTCAACTTCCAGAGTTAAACCCGTGTGTGGATTCAGCAGTCTGCAAACACTTTGTCTGCAGAGTCCCAAAGCAGGCGTTTTCAGCCCATTACCGGCATATGGAAGAAACAGCAGTAAGCCCAGGGAAATATCTGCTTCTAAATCCAAAACGCAGCTATCTAACAGAACGGTTGTCAATGTGTGCACTCAACTTCCAGAGTTAAACCAGTGTGTGGATTCAGCAGTCTGCAAACACTTTCTCTGCAGAGTCCCAAAACAGGCGTTTTCAGCCCATTACCGGCATATGGAAGAAACAGCAGTAAGCCCAGGGAAATATCTGCTTCTAAATCCAAAACGCAGCTATCTAACAGAACGGTTGTCAATGTGTGCACTCAACTTCCAGAGTTAAACCCGTGTGTGGATTCAGCAGTCTGCAAACACTTTCTCTGCAGAGTCCCAAAACAGGCGTTTTCAGCCCATTACCGGCATATGGAAGAAACAGCAGTAAGCACAGGGAAATATCTGCTTCTAAATCCAAAACGCAGCTATCTAACAGAACGGTTGTCAATGTGTGCACTCAACTTCCAGAGTTAAAACCGTGTGTGGATTCAGCAGTCTGCAAACATCTTCTCTGCAGAGTCCCAAACCAGGCGTTTTCAGCCCATTACGGGCATATGGAAGAAACTGCAGTAAGCACAGGGAAATATCTGCTTCTAAATCCAAAACGCAGCTATCTAACAGAACGGTTGTCAATGTGTGCACTCAACTTCCAGAGTTAAACCCGTGTGTGGATTCAGCAGTCTGCAAACATCTTCTCTGCAGAGTCCCAAACCAGGCGTTTTCAGCCCATTACCGGCATATGGAAGAAACAGCAGTAAGCACAGGGAAATATCTGCTTCTAAATCCAAAACGCAGCTATCTAACAGAACGGTTGTCAATGTGTGCACTCAACTTCCAGAGTTAAAACCGTGTGTGGATTCAGCAGTCTGCAAACATCTTCTCTGCAGAGTCCCAAACCAGGCGTTTTCAGCCCATTACGGGCATATGGAAGAAACTGCAGTAAGCACAGGGAAATATCTGCTTCTAAATCCAAAACGCAGCTATCTAACAGAACGGTTGTCAATGTGTGCACTCAACTTCCAGAGTTAAACCCGTGTGTGGATTCAGCAGTCTGCAAACATCTTCTCTGCAGAGTCCCAAACCAGGCGTTTCCAGCCCATTACCGGCATATGGAAGAAACAGCAGTAAGCACAGGGAAATATCTGCTTCTAAATCCAAAACGCAGCTATCTAACAGAACGGTTGTCAATGTGTGCACTCAACTTCCAGAGTTAAACCCGTGTGTGGATTCAGCAGTCTGCAAACACTTTCTGTGCAGAGTCTCAAAACAGGCCTTTCCGGCCCAGTACCGGCATATATAAGAAAGAGCATTAAGACTGCGTCTAAAACTCAGAAGAAACGTTTCTTTCAAACTGCTCGGCCTTGTGTTCTTTGGCCTAAGGGTGTTGAAACTATGTTTAGATTCAGCGAGATAGAAACACGTTTATTCTCGGAGCTGTCTTTGGATATTCCAGATTGAATGGGAGTATATGCTGTAAAGAGAAATATCTGTTTCTAAAACCAAAATGGATCTATCTAGCAGAGTGGTTGTGAATGTGTGCCTTCTGCTTAAAGAGGTAAACTGCTCTTCTCATGCAGCACTTTAGAAACCCTTTCTATGCAAATTCTCATACAGACCTTTCCAGCGAAACACCAGCCTGTAGGAAATAGCAGTAAGACTGCATCTTTAACATGGAAGAAACTGTTTTCAAACTGCTCTGCTGTGTGTTCATTCATATAAGAGACTTGAATATATGTTCAGTTTCAGCTAGTTAGCAACACGTTTCTTCCAGGAGCTGTGTTTGCCTATTCCAGAGTATACTGGAGTATAAGATGTAAAGACAAATGTCTCGTTCCAAAAGAAAAACGGATGATCTAATGGAATGGTTGTCAATGTGTGCATTCAACTTACTGAGCTAAACTGCTGTTTGTATGCAGCAGTTTAGAAAACATTTCTGTGTAGATTCTCAAACAGACATTTCCAGCAAAATACCGGCCTATAAGAAATAGCAGTAAGACTGCGTCTAAAACTCAGAGGGAACGTTTCTTTCAAACTGCTCTGCAGTGTGTTCGTTCACCAAAGGTCGTTGACTCTAAGTTTGGATTCAGCGAGTTTGAAACACGTTTATTCTAGGAGCTGCATTTCGATATTCCAGAGTGTATGGGAGTAAATGCTGTAAAGAGAAATATCTGTTTCTAAAACCAAAACGGAGCTATCTAACAGAATGGTTGTGAATGTGTGCATTCAACTTAAAGGGTTAATCTGCTCTTCTTAGGCAGCAGTTTAGAAACCCTTTATATGCAAATTCTAAAATCAACATTTGCAGCAAAACACCAGCCTAAAAGAAGTAGCAGTAAGACTGCATCTATAACATAGAAGAAACGTTTTCTTCAAAATGCTCTGCTCTGTGTTCATTCACCTAAGAGTCTTGAGTATATGTTCAGATTCAGCGAGTAAGAAACACGTTTCTTCCAGGAGCTGCATTTGCATATTCCAGAGTGTACTGGAGTATAAGGTTTAAAGTGAAATATCTGGTTCTAAAACAAACACGGAGCCATCTAACAGAATGGTTGTCACTGTGTGCATTCAGCTTATTGAGATAAACTGTTGTTTCTATGCAGCAGTTTAGAAAAGATTTTTGTGCAGATTCTAACACAGACATTCCCAGCAAAATACTGGCCTCTAAGAAATAGCAATAAGACTGCGTCTAAAACTCAAATAAAACGTTTCTTTCAAACTGCTGTGCTGTGTGTTCGTTCACCTAAGGGAGTTGAATCTATGTTTAGATTCAGCGACTTAGAAACACGTCTATTCTGGGAGCTGCGTTTGGCTATTCCAGAATGAATGGGAGTATATGCTGTAACTAGAAACACAGGCTTCTAAAACCAAAACGGAGCTAGCTAACAGAATGATTGTGAATGAGGGCATTCAACTTAACGAATTAAACTGCTCCACTTAAGCAGCAGTTTACAAACCATTTATATGGAAATTCTAAAACCAACATTTCCAGGAAAACACCAGCCTAAAAACAATAGCAGTAACAGGGCATCTATAACATGGAAGAAATGTTTTTTTCAAACTCCTCTGCTGTGTGTTCATTCACCTAAGAGACTTCAATATATGCACAGATTCAGCGAGTTACAAACACGTTTCTTCCAGGAGCTGCGTATGCATATATCAGAGTGTACTGGGGTACAAGATGTAAAGAGAAATATCTGATTATACTTAGAAACCCGTTTCTTTCAGGAGCTGTGTTTGGATATTCCGGAGTGAATGAGAGTATATGCTGTAAAGAGAAATAACTGCTTCTAAAACCAAAAGGCAGCTATCTAACTGAATGGTTGTCAATGCGTGCACTCAACTTCCAGAGATAAACCCGTGTGTGGATTCAGCAGTCTGCAAACACTTTCTCTGCAGAGTCCCAAAACAGGCGTTTTCAGCCCATTACCGGCATGTGGAAGAAACAGCAGTAAGCACAGGGAAATATCTGCTTCTAAATCCAAAACGCAGCTATCTAACAGAACGGTTGTCAATGTGTGCACTCAACTTCCAGAGTTAAACCCGTGTGTGGATTCAGCAGTCTGCAAACACTTTCTCTGCAGAGTCCCAAAACAGGCGTTTTCAGCCCATTACCGGCATATGGAAGAAACAGCAGTAAGCACAGGGAAATATCTGCTTCTAAATCCAAAACGCAGCTATCTAACAGAACGGTTGTCAATGTGTGCACTCAACTTCCAGAGTTAAACCCGTGTGTGGATTCAGCAGTCTGCAAACACTTTCTCTGCAGAGTCCCAAAACAGGCGTTTTCAGCCCATTACCGGCATATGGAAGAAACAGCAGTAAGCACAGGGAAATATCTGCTTCTAAATCCAAAACGCAGCTATCTAACAGAACGGTTGTCAATGTGTGCACTCAACTTCCAGAGTTAAACCCGTGTGTGGATTCAGCAGTCTGCAAACACTTTCTCTGCAGAGTCCCAAAGCAGGCGTTTTCAGCCCATTACCGGCATATGGAAGAAACAGCAGTAAGCACAGGGAAATATCTGCTTCTAAATCCAAAACGCAGCTATCTAACAGAACGGTTGTCAATGTGTGCACTCAACTTCCAGAGTTAAACCCGTGTGTGGATTCAGCAGTCTGCAAACACTTTCTGTGCAGAGTCTCAAAACAGGCCTTTCCGGCCCAGTACCGGCATATATAAGAAAGAGCATTAAGACTGCGTCTAAAACTCAGAAGAAACGTTTCTTTCAAACTGCTCGGCCTTGTGTTCTTTGGCCTAAGGGTGTTGAAACTATGTTTAGATTCAGCGAGATAGAAACACGTTTATTCTCGGAGCTGTCTTTGGATATTCCAGATTGAATGGGAGTATATGCTGTAAAGAGAAATATCTGTTTCTAAAACCAAAATGGATCTATCTAGCAGAGTGGTTGTGAATGTGTGCCTTCTGCTTAAAGAGGTAAACTGCTCTTCTCATGCAGCACTTTAGAAACCCTTTCTATGCAAATTCTCATACAGACCTTTCCAGCGAAACACCAGCCTGTAGGAAATAGCAGTAAGACTGCATCTTTAACATGGAAGAAACTGTTTTCAAACTGCTCTGCTGTGTGTTCATTCATATAAGAGACTTGAATATATGTTCAGTTTCAGCTAGTTAGCAACACGTTTCTTCCAGGAGCTGTGTTTGCCTATTCCAGAGTATACTGGAGTATAAGATGTAAAGACAAATGTCTCGTTCCAAAAGAAAAACGGATGATCTAATGGAATGGTTGTCAATGTGTGCATTCAACTTACTGAGCTAAACTGCTGTTTGTATGCAGCAGTTTAGAAAACATTTCTGTGTAGATTCTCAAACAGACATTTCCAGCAAAATACCGGCCTATAAGAAATAGCAGTAAGACTGCGTCTAAAACTCAGAGGGAACGTTTCTTTCAAACTGCTCTGCAGTGTGTTCGTTCACCAAAGGTCGTTGACTCTAAGTTTGGATTCAGCGAGTTTGAAACACGTTTATTCTAGGAGCTGCATTTCGATATTCCAGAGTGTATGGGAGTAAATGCTGTAAAGAGAAATATCTGTTTCTAAAACCAAAACGGAGCTATCTAACAGAATGGTTGTGAATGTGTGCATTCAACTTAAAGGGTTAATCTGCTCTTCTTAGGCAGCAGTTTAGAAACCCTTTATATGCAAATTCTAAAATCAACATTTGCAGCAAAACACCAGCCTAAAAGAAGTAGCAGTAAGACTGCATCTATAACATAGAAGAAACGTTTTCTTCAAAATGCTCTGCTCTGTGTTCATTCACCTAAGAGTCTTGAGTATATGTTCAGATTCAGCGAGTAAGAAACACGTTTCTTCCAGGAGCTGCATTTGCATATTCCAGAGTGTACTGGAGTATAAGGTTTAAAGTGAAATATCTGGTTCTAAAACAAACACGGAGCCATCTAACAGAATGGTTGTCACTGTGTGCATTCAGCTTATTGAGATAAACTGTTGTTTCTATGCAGCAGTTTAGAAAAGATTTTTGTGCAGATTCTAACACAGACATTCCCAGCAAAATACTGGCCTCTAAGAAATAGCAATAAGACTGCGTCTAAAACTCAAATAAAACGTTTCTTTCAAACTGCTGTGCTGTGTGTTCGTTCACCTAAGGGAGTTGAATCTATGTTTAGATTCAGCGACTTAGAAACACGTCTATTCTGGGAGCTGCGTTTGGCTATTCCAGAATGAATGGGAGTATATGCTGTAACTAGAAACACAGGCTTCTAAAACCAAAACGGAGCTAGCTAACAGAATGATTGTGAATGAGGGCATTCAACTTAACGAATTAAACTGCTCCACTTAAGCAGCAGTTTACAAACCATTTATATGGAAATTCTAAAACCAACATTTCCAGGAAAACACCAGCCTAAAAACAATAGCAGTAACAGGGCATCTATAACATGGAAGAAATGTTTTTTTCAAACTCCTCTGCTGTGTGTTCATTCACCTAAGAGACTTCAATATATGCACAGATTCAGCGAGTTACAAACACGTTTCTTCCAGGAGCTGCGTATGCATATATCAGAGTGTACTGGGGTACAAGATGTAAAGAGAAATATCTGATTATACTTAGAAACCCGTTTCTTTCAGGAGCTGTGTTTGGATATTCCGGAGTGAATGAGAGTATATGCTGTAAAGAGAAATAACTGCTTCTAAAACCAAAAGGCAGCTATCTAACTGAATGGTTGTCAATGCGTGCACTCAACTTCCAGAGATAAACCCGTGTGTGGATTCAGCAGTCTGCAAACACTTTCTCTGCAGAGTCCCAAAACAGGCGTTTTCAGCCCATTACCGGCATGTGGAAGAAACAGCAGTAAGCACAGGGAAATATCTGCTTCTAAATCCAAAACGCAGCTATCTAACAGAACGGTTGTCAATGTGTGCACTCAACTTCCAGAGTTAAACCCGTGTGTGGATTCAGCAGTCTGCAAACACTTTCTCTGCAGAGTCCCAAAACAGGCGTTTTCAGCCCATTACCGGCATATGGAAGAAACAGCAGTAAGCACAGGGAAATATCTGCTTCTAAATCCAAAACGCAGCTATCTAACAGAACGGTTGTCAATGTGTGCACTCAACTTCCAGAGTTAAACCCGTGTGTGGATTCAGCAGTCTGCAAACACTTTCTCTGCAGAGTCCCAAAACAGGCGTTTTCAGCCCATTACCGGCATATGGAAGAAACAGCAGTAAGCACAGGGAAATATCTGCTTCTAAATCCAAAACGCAGCTATCTAACAGAACGGTTGTCAATGTGTGCACTCAACTTCCAGAGTTAAACCCGTGTGTGGATTCAGCAGTCTGCAAACACTTTGTCTGCAGAGTCCCAAAGCAGGCGTTTTCAGCCCTTTACCGGCATATGGAAGAAAAAGCAGTAAGCCCAGGGAAATATCTGCTTCTAAATCCAAAACGCAGCTATCTAACAGAACGGTTGTCAATGTGTGCACTCAACTTCCAGAGTTAAACCCGTGTGTGGATTCAGCAGTCTGCAAACACTTTCTCTGCAGAGTCCCAAAACAAGCGTTTTCAGCCCATTACCGGCATATGGAAGAAACAGCAGTAAACACAGGGAAATATCTGCTTCTAAATACAAAACGCAGCTATCTAACAGAACGGTTGTCAATGTGTGCACTCAACTTCCAGAGTTAAACCCGTGTGTGGATTCAGCAGTCTGCAAACATCTTCTCTGCAGAGTCCCAAAACAGGCGTTTTCAGCCCATTACCGGCATATGGAAGAAACAGCAGTAAGCACAGGGAAATATCTGCTTCTAAATCCAAAACGCAGCTATCTAACAGAACGGTTGTCAATGTGTGCACTCAACTTCCAGAGTTAAACCCGTGTGTGGATTCAGCAGTCTGCAAACACTTTCTCTGCAGAGTGCCAAAACAGGCGTTTTCAGCCCATTACCGGCATATGGAAGAAACAGCAGTAAGCACAGGGAAATATCTGCTTCTAAATCCAAAACGCAGCTATCTAACAGAACGGTTGTCAATGTGTGCACTCAACTTCCAGAGTTAAACCCGTGTGTGGATTCAGCAGTCTGCAAACACTTTCTCTGCAGAGTCCCAAAACAGGCGTCTTCAGCCCATTACCGGCATATGGAAGAAACAGCAGTAAGCACAGGGAAATATCTGCTTCTAAATCCAAAACGCAGCTATCTAACAGAACGGTTGTCAATGTGTGCACTCAACTTCCAGAGTTAAACCCGTGTGTGGATTCAGCAGTCTGCAAACACTTCCTCTGCAGAGTCCCAAAACAGGCGTTTTCAGCCCATTACCGGCATATGGAAGAAACAGCAGTAAGCACAGGGAAATATCTGCTTCTAAATCCAAAACGCAGCTATCTAACAGAACGGTTGTCAATGTGTGCACTCAACTTCCAGAGTTAAACCCGTGTGTGGATTCAGCAGTCTGCAAACACTTTGTCTGCAGAGTCCCAAAGCAGGCGTTTTCAGCCCATTACCGGCATATGGAAGAAACAGCAGTAAGCCCAGGGAAATATCTGCTTCTAAATCCAAAACGCAGCTATCTAACCGAACGGTTGTCAATGTGTGCACTCAACTTCCAGAGTTAAACCAGTGTGTGGATTCAGCAGTCTGCAAACACTTTCTCTGCAGAGTCCCAAAACAGGCGTTTTCAGCCCATTACCGGCATATGGAAGAAACAGCAGTAAGCCCAGGGAAATATCTGCTTCTAAATCCAAAACGCAGCTATCTAACAGAACGGTTGTCAATGTGTGCACTCAACTTCCAGAGTTAAACCCGTGTGTGGATTCAGCAGTCTGCAAACACTTTCTCTGCAGAGTCCCAAAACAGGCGTTTTCAGCCCATTACCGGCATATGGAAGAAACAGCAGTAAGCACAGGGAAATATCTGCTTCTAAATCCAAAACGCAGCTATCTAACAGAACGGTTGTCAATGTGTGCACTCAACTTCCAGAGTTAAAACCGTGTGTGGATTCAGCAGTCTGCAAACATCTTCTCTGCAGAGTCCCAAACCAGGCGTTTTCAGCCCATTACGGGCATATGGAAGAAACTGCAGTAAGCACAGGGAAATATCTGCTTCTAAATCCAAAACGCAGCTATCTAACAGAACGGTTGTCAATGTGTGCACTCAACTTCCAGAGTTAAACCCGTGTGTGGATTCAGCAGTCTGCAAACATCTTCTCTGCAGAGTCCCAAACCAGGCGTTTTCAGCCCATTACCGGCATATGGAAGAAACAGCAGTAAGCACAGGGAAATATCTGCTTCTAAATCCAAAACGCAGCTATCTAACAGAACGGTTGTCAATGTGTGCACTCAACTTCCAGAGTTAAACCCGTGTGTGGATTCAGCAGTCTGCAAACACTTTCTCTGCAGAGTCCCAAAGCAGGCGTTTTCAGCCCATTACCGGCATATGGAAGAAACAGCAGTAAGCACAGGGAAATATCTGCTTCTAAATCCAAAACGCAGCTATCTAACAGAACGGTTGTCAATGTGTGCACTCAACTTCCAGAGTTAAACCCGTGTGTGGATTCAGCAGTCTGCAAACACTTTCTGTGCAGAGTCTCAAAACAGGCCTTTCCGGCCCAGTACCGGCATATATAAGAAAGAGCATTAAGACTGCGTCTAAAACTCAGAAGAAACGTTTCTTTCAAACTGCTCGGCCTTGTGTTCTTTGGCCTAAGGGTGTTGAAACTATGTTTAGATTCAGCGAGATAGAAACACGTTTATTCTCGGAGCTGTCTTTGGATATTCCAGATTGAATGGGAGTATATGCTGTAAAGAGAAATATCTGTTTCTAAAACCAAAATGGATCTATCTAGCAGAGTGGTTGTGAATGTGTGCCTTCTGCTTAAAGAGGTAAACTGCTCTTCTCATGCAGCACTTTAGAAACCCTTTCTATGCAAATTCTCATACAGACCTTTCCAGCGAAACACCAGCCTGTAGGAAATAGCAGTAAGACTGCATCTTTAACATGGAAGAAACTGTTTTCAAACTGCTCTGCTGTGTGTTCATTCATATAAGAGACTTGAATATATGTTCAGTTTCAGCTAGTTAGCAACACGTTTCTTCCAGGAGCTGTGTTTGCCTATTCCAGAGTATACTGGAGTATAAGATGTAAAGACAAATGTCTCGTTCCAAAAGAAAAACGGATGATCTAATGGAATGGTTGTCAATGTGTGCATTCAACTTACTGAGCTAAACTGCTGTTTGTATGCAGCAGTTTAGAAAACATTTCTGTGTAGATTCTCAAACAGACATTTCCAGCAAAATACCGGCCTATAAGAAATAGCAGTAAGACTGCGTCTAAAACTCAGAGGGAACGTTTCTTTCAAACTGCTCTGCAGTGTGTTCGTTCACCAAAGGTCGTTGACTCTAAGTTTGGATTCAGCGAGTTTGAAACACGTTTATTCTAGGAGCTGCATTTCGATATTCCAGAGTGTATGGGAGTAAATGCTGTAAAGAGAAATATCTGTTTCTAAAACCAAAACGGAGCTATCTAACAGAATGGTTGTGAATGTGTGCATTCAACTTAAAGGGTTAATCTGCTCTTCTTAGGCAGCAGTTTAGAAACCCTTTATATGCAAATTCTAAAATCAACATTTGCAGCAAAACACCAGCCTAAAAGAAGTAGCAGTAAGACTGCATCTATAACATAGAAGAAACGTTTTCTTCAAAATGCTCTGCTCTGTGTTCATTCACCTAAGAGTCTTGAGTATATGTTCAGATTCAGCGAGTAAGAAACACGTTTCTTCCAGGAGCTGCATTTGCATATTCCAGAGTGTACTGGAGTATAAGGTTTAAAGTGAAATATCTGGTTCTAAAACAAACACGGAGCCATCTAACAGAATGGTTGTCACTGTGTGCATTCAGCTTATTGAGATAAACTGTTGTTTCTATGCAGCAGTTTAGAAAAGATTTTTGTGCAGATTCTAACACAGACATTCCCAGCAAAATACTGGCCTCTAAGAAATAGCAATAAGACTGCGTCTAAAACTCAAATAAAACGTTTCTTTCAAACTGCTGTGCTGTGTGTTCGTTCACCTAAGGGAGTTGAATCTATGTTTAGATTCAGCGACTTAGAAACACGTCTATTCTGGGAGCTGCGTTTGGCTATTCCAGAATGAATGGGAGTATATGCTGTAACTAGAAACACAGGCTTCTAAAACCAAAACGGAGCTAGCTAACAGAATGATTGTGAATGAGGGCATTCAACTTAACGAATTAAACTGCTCCACTTAAGCAGCAGTTTACAAACCATTTATATGGAAATTCTAAAACCAACATTTCCAGGAAAACACCAGCCTAAAAACAATAGCAGTAACAGGGCATCTATAACATGGAAGAAATGTTTTTTTCAAACTCCTCTGCTGTGTGTTCATTCACCTAAGAGACTTCAATATATGCACAGATTCAGCGAGTTACAAACACGTTTCTTCCAGGAGCTGCGTATGCATATATCAGAGTGTACTGGGGTACAAGATGTAAAGAGAAATATCTGATTATACTTAGAAAACCGTTTCTTTCAGGAGCTGTGTTTGGATATTCCGGAGTGAATGAGAGTATATGCTGTAAAGAGAAATAACTGCTTCTAAAACCAAAAGGCAGCTATCTAACTGAATGGTTGTCAATGCGTGCACTCAACTTCCAGAGATAAACCCGTGTGTGGATTCAGCAGTCTGCAAACACTTTCTCTGCAGAGTCCCAAAACAGGCGTTTTCAGCCCATTACCGGCATGTGGAAGAAACAGCAGTAAGCACAGGGAAATATCTGCTTCTAAATCCAAAACGCAGCTATCTAACAGAACGGTTGTCAATGTGTGCACTCAACTTCCAGAGTTAAACCCGTGTGTGGATTCAGCAGTCTGCAAACATCTTCTCTGCAGAGTCCCAAACCAGGCGTTTTCAGCCCATTACCGGCATATGGAAGAAACAGCAGTAAGCCCAGGGAAATATCTGCTTCTAAATCCAAAACGCAGCTATCTAACAGAACGGTTGTCAATGTGTGCACTCAACTTCCAGAGTTAAACCCGTGTGTGGATTCAGCAGTCTGCAAACACTTTCTCTGCAGAGTCCCAAAACAGGCGTCTTCAGCCCATTACCGGCATATGGAAGAAACAGCAGTAAGCACAGGGAAATATCTGCTTCTAAATCCAAAACGCAGCTATCTAACAGAACGGTTGTCAATGTGTGCACTCAACTTCCAGAGTTAAACCCGTGTGTGGATTCAGCAGTCTGCAAACACTTCCTCTGCAGAGTCCCAAAACAGGCGTTTTCAGCCCATTACCGGCATATGGAAGAAACAGCAGTAAGCACAGGGAAATATCTGCTTCTAAATCCAAAACGCAGCTATCTAACAGAACGGTTGTCAATGTGTGCACTCAACTTCCAGAGTTAAACCCGTGTGTGGATTCAGCAGTCTGCAAACACTTTGTCTGCAGAGTCCCAAAGCAGGCGTTTTCAGCCCATTACCGGCATATGGAAGAAACAGCAGTAAGCCCAGGGAAATATCTGCTTCTAAATCCAAAACGCAGCTATCTAACAGAACGGTTGTCAATGTGTGCACTCAACTTCCAGAGTTAAACCAGTGTGTGGATTCAGCAGTCTGCAAACACTTTCTCTGCAGAGTCCCAAAACAGGCGTTTTCAGCCCATTACCGGCATATGGAAGAAACAGCAGTAAGCCCAGGGAAATATCTGCTTCTAAATCCAAAACGCAGCTATCTAACAGAACGGTTGTCAATGTGTGCACTCAACTTCCAGAGTTAAACCCGTGTGTGGATTCAGCAGTCTGCAAACACTTTCTCTGCAGAGTCCCAAAACAGGCGTTTTCAGCCCATTACCGGCATATGGAAGAAACAGCAGTAAGCACAGGGAAATATCTGCTTCTAAATCCAAAACGCAGCTATCTAACAGAACGGTTGTCAATGTGTGCACTCAACTTCCAGAGTTAAAACCGTGTGTGGATTCAGCAGTCTGCAAACATCTTCTCTGCAGAGTCCCAAACCAGGCGTTTTCAGCCCATTACGGGCATATGGAAGAAACTGCAGTAAGCACAGGGAAATATCTGCTTCTAAATCCAAAACGCAGCTATCTAACAGAACGGTTGTCAATGTGTGCACTCAACTTCCAGAGTTAAACCCGTGTGTGGATTCAGCAGTCTGCAAACATCTTCTCTGCAGAGTCCCAAACCAGGCGTTTTCAGCCCATTACCGGCATATGGAAGAAACAGCAGTAAGCACAGGGAAATATCTGCTTCTAAATCCAAAACGCAGCTATCTAACAGAACGGTTGTCAATGTGTGCACTCAACTTCCAGAGTTAAACCCGTGTGTGGATTCAGCAGTCTGCAAACACTTTCTCTGCAGAGTCCCAAAGCAGGCGTTTTCAGCCCATTACCGGCATATGGAAGAAACAGCAGTAAGCACAGGGAAATATCTGCTTCTAAATCCAAAACGCAGCTATCTAACAGAACGGTTGTCAATGTGTGCACTCAACTTCCAGAGTTAAACCCGTGTGTGGATTCAGCAGTCTGCAAACACTTTCTGTGCAGAGTCTCAAAACAGGCCTTTCCGGCCCAGTACCGGCATATATAAGAAAGAGCATTAAGACTGCGTCTAAAACTCAGAAGAAACGTTTCTTTCAAACTGCTCGGCCTTGTGTTCTTTGGCCTAAGGGTGTTGAAACTATGTTTAGATTCAGCGAGATAGAAACACGTTTATTCTCGGAGCTGTCTTTGGATATTCCAGATTGAATGGGAGTATATGCTGTAAAGAGAAATATCTGTTTCTAAAACCAAAATGGATCTATCTAGCAGAGTGGTTGTGAATGTGTGCCTTCTGCTTAAAGAGGTAAACTGCTCTTCTCATGCAGCACTTTAGAAACCCTTTCTATGCAAATTCTCATACAGACCTTTCCAGCGAAACACCAGCCTGTAGGAAATAGCAGTAAGACTGCATCTTTAACATGGAAGAAACTGTTTTCAAACTGCTCTGCTGTGTGTTCATTCATATAAGAGACTTGAATATATGTTCAGTTTCAGCTAGTTAGCAACACGTTTCTTCCAGGAGCTGTGTTTGCCTATTCCAGAGTATACTGGAGTATAAGATGTAAAGACAAATGTCTCGTTCCAAAAGAAAAACGGATGATCTAATGGAATGGTTGTCAATGTGTGCATTCAACTTACTGAGCTAAACTGCTGTTTGTATGCAGCAGTTTAGAAAACATTTCTGTGTAGATTCTCAAACAGACATTTCCAGCAAAATACCGGCCTATAAGAAATAGCAGTAAGACTGCGTCTAAAACTCAGAGGGAACGTTTCTTTCAAACTGCTCTGCAGTGTGTTCGTTCACCAAAGGTCGTTGACTCTAAGTTTGGATTCAGCGAGTTTGAAACACGTTTATTCTAGGAGCTGCATTTCGATATTCCAGAGTGTATGGGAGTAAATGCTGTAAAGAGAAATATCTGTTTCTAAAACCAAAACGGAGCTATCTAACAGAATGGTTGTGAATGTGTGCATTCAACTTAAAGGGTTAATCTGCTCTTCTTAGGCAGCAGTTTAGAAACCCTTTATATGCAAATTCTAAAATCAACATTTGCAGCAAAACACCAGCCTAAAAGAAGTAGCAGTAAGACTGCATCTATAACATAGAAGAAACGTTTTCTTCAAAATGCTCTGCTCTGTGTTCATTCACCTAAGAGTCTTGAGTATATGTTCAGATTCAGCGAGTAAGAAACACGTTTCTTCCAGGAGCTGCATTTGCATATTCCAGAGTGTACTGGAGTATAAGGTTTAAAGTGAAATATCTGGTTCTAAAACAAACACGGAGCCATCTAACAGAATGGTTGTCACTGTGTGCATTCAGCTTATTGAGATAAACTGTTGTTTCTATGCAGCAGTTTAGAAAAGATTTTTGTGCAGATTCTAACACAGACATTCCCAGCAAAATACTGGCCTCTAAGAAATAGCAATAAGACTGCGTCTAAAACTCAAATAAAACGTTTCTTTCAAACTGCTGTGCTGTGTGTTCGTTCACCTAAGGGAGTTGAATCTATGTTTAGATTCAGCGACTTAGAAACACGTCTATTCTGGGAGCTGCGTTTGGCTATTCCAGAATGAATGGGAGTATATGCTGTAACTAGAAACACAGGCTTCTAAAACCAAAACGGAGCTAGCTAACAGAATGATTGTGAATGAGGGCATTCAACTTAACGAATTAAACTGCTCCACTTAAGCAGCAGTTTACAAACCATTTATATGGAAATTCTAAAACCAACATTTCCAGGAAAACACCAGCCTAAAAACAATAGCAGTAACAGGGCATCTATAACATGGAAGAAATGTTTTTTTCAAACTCCTCTGCTGTGTGTTCATTCACCTAAGAGACTTCAATATATGCACAGATTCAGCGAGTTACAAACACGTTTCTTCCAGGAGCTGCGTATGCATATATCAGAGTGTACTGGGGTACAAGATGTAAAGAGAAATATCTGATTATACTTAGAAACCCGTTTCTTTCAGGAGCTGTGTTTGGATATTCCGGAGTGAATGAGAGTATATGCTGTAAAGAGAAATAACTGCTTCTAAAACCAAAAGGCAGCTATCTAACTGAATGGTTGTCAATGCGTGCACTCAACTTCCAGAGATAAACCCGTGTGTGGATTCAGCAGTCTGCAAACACTTTCTCTGCAGAGTCCCAAAACAGGCGTTTTCAGCCCATTACCGGCATGTGGAAGAAACAGCAGTAAGCACAGGGAAATATCTGCTTCTAAATCCAAAACGCAGCTATCTAACAGAACGGTTGTCAATGTGTGCACTCAACTTCCAGAGTTAAACCCGTGTGTGGATTCAGCAGTCTGCAAACATCTTCTCTGCAGAGTCCCAAACCAGGCGTTTTCAGCCCATTACCGGCATATGGAAGAAACAGCAGTAAGCCCAGGGAAATATCTGCTTCTAAATCCAAAACGCAGCTATCTAACAGAACGGTTGTCAATGTGTGCACTCAACTTCCAGAGTTAAACCCGTGTGTGGATTCAGCAGTCTGCAAACACTTTCTCTGCAGAGTCCCAAAACAGGCGTTTTCAGCCCATTACCGGCATATGGAAGAAACAGCAGTAAGCCCAGGGAAATATCTGCTTCTAAATCCAAAACGCAGCTATCTAACAGAACGGTTGTCAATGTGTGCACTCAACTTCCAGAGTTAAACCCGTGTGTGGATTCAGCAGTCTGCAAACACTTTCTCTGCAGAGTCCCAAAACAGGCGTTTTCAGCCCATTACCGGCATATGGAAGAAACAGCAGTAAGCACAGGGAAATATCTGCTTCTAAATCCAAAACGCAGCTATCTAACAGAACGGTTGTCAATGTGTGCACTCAACTTCCAGACTTAAACCCGTGTGTGGATTCAGCAGTCTGCAAACACTTTCTCTGCAGAGTCCCAAAACAGGCGTTTTCAGCCCATTACCGGCATATGGAAGAAACTGCAGTAAGCACAGGGAAATATCTGCTTCTAAATCCAAAACGCAGCTATCTAACAGAACGGTTGTCAATGTGTGCACTCAACTTCCAGAGTTAAACCCGTGTGTGGATTCAGCAGTCTGCAAACATCTTCTCTGCAGAGTCCCAAACCAGGCGTTTTCAGCCCTTTACCGGCATATGGAAGAAACAGCAGTAAGCCCAGGGAAATATCTGCTTCTAAATCCAAAACGCAGCTATCTAACAGAACGGTTGTCAATGTGTGCACTCAACTTCCAGAGTTAAACCCGTGTGTGGATTCAGCAGTCTGCAAACACTTTCTCTGCAGAGTCCCAAACCAGGCGTTTTCAGCCCATTACCGGCATATGGAAGAAACAGCAGTAAGCACAGGGAAATATCTGCTTCTAAATCCAAAACGCAGCTATCTAACAGAACGGTTGTCAATGTGTGCATTCAACTTCCAGAGTTAAACCCGTGTGTGGATTCAGCAGTCTGCAAACACGTTCTCTGCAGAGTCCCAAAACAGGCGTTTTCAGCCCATTACCGGCATATGGAAGAAACAGCAGTAAGCAAAGGGAAATATCTGCTTCTAAATCCAAAACACAGCTATCTAACAGAACGGTTGTCAATGTGTGCACTCAACTTCCAGAGTTAAACCCGTGTGTGGATTCAGCAGTCTGCAAACACTTTCTCTGCAGAGTCCCAAAACAGGCGTTTTCAGCCCATTACGGGCATATGGAAGAAACTGCAGTAAGCACAGGGAAATATCTGCTTCTAAATCCAAAACGCAGCTATCTAACAGAACGGTTGTCAATGTGTGCACTCAACTTCCAGAGTTAAACCCGTGTGTGGATTCAGCAGTCTGCAAACACTTTCTCTGCAGAGTCCCAAAACAGGCGTTTTCAGCCCATTACCGGCATATGGAAGAAACAGCAGTAAGCACAGGGAAATATCTGCTTCTAAATCCAAAACGCAGCTATCTAACAGAACGGTTGTCAATGTGTGCACTCAACTTCCAGAGTTAAACCCGTGTGTGGATTCAGCAGTCTGCAAACACTTTGTCTGCAGAGTCCCAAAGCAGGCGTTTTCAGCCCTTTACCGGCATATGGAAGAAAAAGCAGTAAGCCCAGGGAAATATCTGCTTCTAAATCCAAAACGCAGCTATCTAACAGAACGGTTGTCAATGTGTGCACTCAACTTCCAGAGTTAAACCCGTGTGTGGATTCAGCAGTCTGCAAACACTTTCTCTGCAGAGTCCCAAAACAGGCGTTTTCAGCCCATTACCGGCATATGGAAGAAACAGCAGTAAGCACAGGGAAATATCTGCTTCTACATCCAAAACGCAGCTATCTAACAGAACGGTTGTCAATGTGTGCACTCAACTTCCAGAGTTAAACCCGTGTGTGGATTCAGCAGTCTGCAAACACTTTCTCTGCAGAGTCCCAAAACAGGCGTTTTCAGCCCATTACCGGCATATGGAAGAAACAGCAGTAAGCACAGGGAAATATCTGCTTCTAAATCCAAAACGCAGCTATCTAACAGAACGGTTGTCAATGTGTGCACTCAACTTCCAGAGTTAAACCCGTGTGTGGATTCAGCAGTCTGCAAACACTTTGTCTGCAGAGTCCCAAAGCAGGCGTTTTCAGCCCTTTACCGGCATATGGAAGAAAAAGCAGTAAGCCCAGGGAAATATCTGCTTCTAAATCCAAAACGCAGCTATCTAACAGAACGGTTGTCAATGTGTGCACTCAACTTCCAGAGTTAAACCCGTGTGTGGATTCAGCAGTCTGCAAACACTTTCTCTGCAGAGTCCCAAAACAAGCGTTTTCAGCCCATTACCGGCATATGGAAGAAACAGCAGTAAACACAGGGAAATATCTGCTTCTAAATCCAAAACGCAGCTATCTAACAGAACGGTTGTCAATGTGTGCACTCAACTTCCAGAGTTAAACCCGTGTGTGGATTCAGCAGTCTGCAAACACTTTCTCTGCAGAGTCCCAAAACAGGCGTTTTCAGCCCATTACCGGCATATGGAAGAAACAGCAGTAAGCACAGGGAAATATCTGCTTCTAAATCCAAAACGCAGCTATCTAACAGAACGGTTGTCAATGTGTGCACTCAACTTCCAGAGTTAAACCCGTGTGTGGATTCAGCAGTCTGCAAACACTTTCTCTGCAGAGTGCCAAAACAGGCGTTTTCAGCCCATTACCGGCATATGGAAGAAACAGCAGTAAGCACAGGGAAATATCTGCTTCTAAATCCAAAACGCAGCTATCTAACAGAACGGTTGTCAATGTGTGCACTCAACTTCCAGAGTTAAACCCGTGTGTGGATTCAGCAGTCTGCAAACACTTTCTCTGCAGAGTCCCAAAACAGGCGTCTTCAGCCCATTACCGGCATATGGAAGAAACAGCAGTAAGCACAGGGAAATATCTGCTTCTAAATCCAAAACGCAGCTATCTAACAGAACGGTTGTCAATGTGTGCACTCAAATTCCAGAGTTAAACCCGTGTGTGGATTCAGCAGTCTGCAAACACTTCCTCTGCAGAGTCCCAAAACAGGCGTTTTCAGCCCATTACCGGCATATGGAAGAAACAGCAGTAAGCACAGGGAAATATCTGCTTCTAAATCCAAAACGCAGCTATCTAACAGAACGGTTGTCAATGTGTGCACTCAACTTCCAGAGTTAAACCCGTGTGTGGATTCAGCAGTCTGCAAACACTTTGTCTGCAGAGTCCCAAAGCAGGCGTTTTCAGCCCATTACCGGCATATGGAAGAAACAGCAGTAAGCCCAGGGAAATATCTGCTTCTAAATCCAAAACGCAGCTATCTAACAGAACGGTTGTCAATGTGTGCACTCAACTTCCAGAGTTAAACCAGTGTGTGGATTCAGCAGTCTGCAAACACTTTCTCTGCAGAGTCCCAAAACAGGCGTTTTCAGCCCATTACCGGCATATGGAAGAAACAGCAGTAAGCACAGGGAAATATCTGCTTCTAAATCCAAAACGCAGCTATCTAACAGAACGGTTGTCAATGTGTGCACTCAACTTCCAGAGTTAAACCCGTGTGTGGATTCAGCAGTCTGCAAACACTTTCTCTGCAGAGTCCCAAAACAGGCGTTTTCAGCCCATTACCGGCATATGGAAGAAACAGCAGTAAGCACAGGGAAATATCTGCTTCTAAATCCAAAACGCAGCTATCTAACAGAACGGTTGTCAATGTGTGCACTCAACTTCCAGAGTTAAAACCGTGTGTGGATTCAGCAGTCTGCAAACATCTTCTCTGCAGAGTCCCAAACCAGGCGTTTTCAGCCCATTACGGGCATATGGAAGAAACTGCAGTAAGCACAGGGAAATATCTGCTTCTAAATCCAAAACGCAGCTATCTAACAGAACGGTTGTCAATGTGTGCACTCAACTTCCAGAGTTAAACCCGTGTGTGGATTCAGCAGTCTGCAAACATCTTCTCTGCAGAGTCCCAAACCAGGCGTTTTCAGCCCATTACCGGCATATGGAAGAAACAGCAGTAAGCACAGGGAAATAACTGCTTCTCAATCCAAAACGCAGCTATCTAACAGAACGGTTGTCAATGTGTGCACTCAACTTCCAGAGTTAAACCCGTGTGTGGATTCAGCAGTCTGCAAACACTTTCTCTGCAGAGTCCCAAACCAGGCGTTTTCAGCCCATTACCGGCATATGGAAGAAACAGCAGTAAGCACAGGGAAATATCTGCTTCTAAATCCAAAACGCAGCTATCTAACAGAACGGTTGTCAATGTGTGCACTCAACTTCCAGAGTTAAACCCGTGTGTGGATTCAGCAGTCTGCAAACACTTTCTGTGCAGAGTCTCAAAACAGGCCTTTCCGGCCCAGTACCGGCATATATAAGAAAGAGCATTAAGACTGCGTCTAAAACTCAGAAGAAACGTTTCTTTCAAACTGCTCGGCCTTGTGTTCTTTGGCCTAAGGGTGTTGAAACTATGTTTAGATTCAGCGAGATAGAAACACGTTTATTCTCGGAGCTGTCTTTGGATATTCCAGATTGAATGGGAGTATATGCTGTAAAGAGAAATATCTGTTTCTAAAACCAAAATGGATCTATCTAGCAGAGTGGTTGTGAATGTGTGCCTTCTGCTTAAAGAGGTAAACTGCTCTTCTCATGCAGCACTTTAGAAACCCTTTCTATGCAAATTCTCATACAGACCTTTCCAGCGAAACACCAGCCTGTAGGAAATAGCAGTAAGACTGCATCTTTAACATGGAAGAAACTGTTTTCAAACTGCTCTGCTGTGTGTTCATTCATATAAGAGACTTGAATATATGTTCAGTTTCAGCTAGTTAGCAACACGTTTCTTCCAGGAGCTGTGTTTGCCTATTCCAGAGTATACTGGAGTATAAGATGTAAAGACAAATGTCTCGTTCCAAAAGAAAAACGGATGATCTAATGGAATGGTTGTCAATGTGTGCATTCAACTTACTGAGCTAAACTGCTGTTTGTATGCAGCAGTTTAGAAAACATTTCTGTGTAGATTCTCAAACAGACATTTCCAGCAAAATACCGGCCTATAAGAAATAGCAGTAAGACTGCGTCTAAAACTCAGAGGGAACGTTTCTTTCAAACTGCTCTGCAGTGTGTTCGTTCACCAAAGGTCGTTGACTCTAAGTTTGGATTCAGCGAGTTTGAAACACGTTTATTCTAGGAGCTGCATTTCGATATTCCAGAGTGTATGGGAGTAAATGCTGTAAAGAGAAATATCTGTTTCTAAAACCAAAACGGAGCTATCTAACAGAATGGTTGTGAATGTGTGCATTCAACTTAAAGGGTTAATCTGCTCTTCTTAGGCAGCAGTTTAGAAACCCTTTATATGCAAATTCTAAAATCAACATTTGCAGCAAAACACCAGCCTAAAAGAAGTAGCAGTAAGACTGCATCTATAACATAGAAGAAACGTTTTCTTCAAAATGCTCTGCTCTGTGTTCATTCACCTAAGAGTCTTGAGTATATGTTCAGATTCAGCGAGTAAGAAACACGTTTCTTCCAGGAGCTGCATTTGCATATTCCAGAGTGTACTGGAGTATAAGGTTTAAAGTGAAATATCTGGTTCTAAAACAAACACGGAGCCATCTAACAGAATGGTTGTCACTGTGTGCATTCAGCTTATTGAGATAAACTGTTGTTTCTATGCAGCAGTTTAGAAAAGATTTTTGTGCAGATTCTAACACAGACATTCCCAGCAAAATACTGGCCTCTAAGAAATAGCAATAAGACTGCGTCTAAAACTCAAATAAAACGTTTCTTTCAAACTGCTGTGCTGTGTGTTCGTTCACCTAAGGGAGTTGAATCTATGTTTAGATTCAGCGACTTAGAAACACGTCTATTCTGGGAGCTGCGTTTGGCTATTCCAGAATGAATGGGAGTATATGCTGTAACTAGAAACACAGGCTTCTAAAACCAAAACGGAGCTAGCTAACAGAATGATTGTGAATGAGGGCATTCAACTTAACGAATTAAACTGCTCCACTTAAGCAGCAGTTTACAAACCATTTATATGGAAATTCTAAAACCAACATTTCCAGGAAAACACCAGCCTAAAAACAATAGCAGTAACAGGGCATCTATAACATGGAAGAAATGTTTTTTTCAAACTCCTCTGCTGTGTGTTCATTCACCTAAGAGACTTCAATATATGCACAGATTCAGCGAGTTACAAACACGTTTCTTCCAGGAGCTGCGTATGCATATATCAGAGTGTACTGGGGTACAAGATGTAAAGAGAAATATCTGATTATACTTAGAAACCCGTTTCTTTCAGGAGCTGTGTTTGGATATTCCGGAGTGAATGAGAGTATATGCTGTAAAGAGAAATAACTGCTTCTAAAACCAAAAGGCAGCTATCTAACTGAATGGTTGTCAATGCGTGCACTCAACTTCCAGAGATAAACCCGTGTGTGGATTCAGCAGTCTGCAAACACTTTCTCTGCAGAGTCCCAAAACAGGCGTTTTCAGCCCATTACCGGCATGTGGAAGAAACAGCAGTAAGCACAGGGAAATATCTGCTTCTAAATCCAAAACGCAGCTATCTAACAGAACGGTTGTCAATGTGTGCACTCAACTTCCAGAGTTAAACCCGTGTGTGGATTCAGCAGTCTGCAAACATCTTCTCTGCAGAGTCCCAAACCAGGCGTTTTCAGCCCATTACCGGCATATGGAAGAAACAGCAGTAAGCCCAGGGAAATATCTGCTTCTAAATCCAAAACGCAGCTATCTAACAGAACGGTTGTCAATGTGTGCACTCAACTTCCAGAGTTAAACCCGTGTGTGGATTCAGCAGTCTGCAAACACTTTCTCTGCAGAGTCCCAAAACAGGCGTTTTCAGCCCATTACCGGCATATGGAAGAAACAGCAGTAAGCCCAGGGAAATATCTGCTTCTAAATCCAAAACGCAGCTATCTAACAGAACGGTTGTCAATGTGTGCACTCAACTTCCAGAGTTAAACCCGTGTGTGGATTCAGCAGTCTGCAAACACTTTCTCTGCAGAGTCCCAAAACAGGCGTTTTCAGCCCATTACCGGCATATGGAAGAAACAGCAGTAAGCACAGGGAAATATCTGCTTCTAAATCCAAAACGCAGCTATCTAACAGAACGGTTGTCAATGTGTGCACTCAACTTCCAGAGTTAAACCCGTGTGTGGATTCAGCAGTCTGCAAACACTTTCTCTGCAGAGTCCCAAAACAGGCGTTTTCAGCCCATTACCGGCATATGGAAGAAACTGCAGTAAGCACAGGGAAATATCTGCTTCTAAATCCAAAACGCAGCTATCTAACAGAACGGTTGTCAATGTGTGCACTCAACTTCCAGAGTTAAACCCGTGTGTGGATTCAGCAGTCTGCAAACATCTTCTCTGCAGAGTCCCAAACCAGGCGTTTTCAGCCCTTTACCGGCATATGGAAGAAACAGCAGTAAGCCCAGGGAAATATCTGCTTCTAAATCCAAAACGCAGCTATCTAACAGAACGGTTGTCAATGTGTGCACTCAACTTCCAGAGTTAAACCCGTGTGTGGATTCAGCAGTCTGCAAACACTTTCTCTGCAGAGTCCCAAACCAGGCGTTTTCAGCCCATTACCGGCATATGGAAGAAACAGCAGTAAGCACAGGGAAATATCTGCTTCTAAATCCAAAACGCAGCTATCTAACAGAACGGTTGTCAATGTGTGCACTCAACTTCCAGAGTTAAACCCGTGTGTGGATTCAGCAGTCTGCAAACACTTTCTCTGCAGAGTCCCAAAACAGGCGTTTTCAGCCCATTACCGGCATATGGAAGAAACAGCAGTAAGCACAGGGAAATATCTGCTTCTAAATCCAAAACGCAGTTATCTAACAGAACGGTTGTCAATGTGTGCACTCAACTTCCAGAGTTAAACCCGTGTGTGGATTCAGCAGTCTGCAAACACTTTCTCTGCAGAGTCCCAAAACAGGCGTTTTCAGCCCATTACCGGCATATGGAAGAAACTGCAGTAAGCACAGGGAAATATCTGCTTCTAAATCCAAAACGCAGCTATCTAACAGAACGGTTGTCAATGTGTGCACTCAACTTCCAGAGTTAAACCCGTGTGTGGATTCAGCAATCTGCAAACATCTTCTCTGCAGAGTCCCAAACCAGGCGTTTTCAGCCCATTACCGGCATATGGAAGAAACAGCAGTAAGCACAGGGAAATATCTGCTTCTAAATCCAAAACGCAGCTATCTAACAGAACGGTTGTCAATGTGTGCACTCAACTTCCAGAGTTAAACCCGTGTGTGGATTCAGCCGTCTGCAAACACTTTCTCTGCAGAGTCCCAAAACAGGCGTTTTCAGCCCATTACCGGCATATGGAAGAAACAGCAGTAAGCACAGGGAAATATCTGCTTCTAAATCCAAAACGCAGCTATCTAACAGAACGGTTGTCAATGTGTGCATTCAACTTCCAGAGTTAAACCCGTGTGTGGATTCAGCAGTCTGCAAACACGTTCTCTGCAGAGTCCCAAAACAGGCGTTTTCAGCCCATTACCGGCATATGGAAGAAACAGCAGTAAGCAAAGGGAAATATCTGCTTCTAAATCCAAAACACAGCTATCTAACAGAACGGTTGTCAATGTGTGCACTCAACTTCCAGAGTTAAACCCGTGTGTGGATTCAGCAGTCTGCAAACACTTTCTCTGCAGAGTCCCAAAACAGGCGTTTTCAGCCCATTACGGGCATATGGAAGAAACTGCAGTAAGCACAGGGAAATATCTGCTTCTAAATCCAAAACGCAGCTATCTAACAGTACGGTTGTCAATGTGTGCACTCAACTTCCAGAGTTAAACCCGTGTGTGGATTCAGCAGTCTGCAAACACTTTCTCTGCAGAGTCCCAAACCAGGCGTTTTCAGCCCATTACCGGCATATGGAAGAAACAGCAGTAAGCACAGGGAAATATCTGCTTCTAAATCCAAAACGCAGCTATCTAACAGAACGGTTGTCAATGTGTGCACTCAACTTCCAGAGTTAAACCCGTGTGTGGATTCAGCAGTCTGCAAACACTTTGTCTGCAGAGTCCCAAAGCAGGCGTTTTCAGCCCTTTACCGGCATATGGAAGAAAAAGCAGTAAGCCCAGGGAAATATCTGCTTCTAAATCCAAAACGCAGCTATCTAACAGAACGGTTGTCAATGTGTGCACTCAACTTCCAGAGTTAAACCCGTGTGTGGATTCAGCAGTCTGCAAACACTTTCTCTGCAGAGTCCCAAAACAGGCGTTTTCAGCCCATTACCGGCATATGGAAGAAACAGCAGTAAGCACAGGGAAATATCTGCTTCTAAATCCAAAACGCAGCTATCTAACAGAACGGTTGTCAATGTGTGCACTCAACTTCCAGAGTTAAACCCGTGTGTGGATTCAGCAGTCTGCAAACACTTTCTCTGCAGAGTCCCAAAACAGGCGTTTTCAGCCCATTACCGGCATATGGAAGAAACAGCAGTAAGCACAGGGAAATATCTGCCTCTAAATCCAAAACGCAGCTATCTAACAGAACGGTTGTCAATGTGTGCACTCAACTTCCAGAGTTAAACCCGTGTGTGGATTCAGCAGTCTGCAAACACTTTCTCTGCAGAGTCCCAAAACAGGCGTTTTCAGCCCATTACCGGCATATGGAAGAAACAGCAGTAAGCACAGGGAAATATCTGCTTCTAAATCCAAAACGCAGCTATCTAACAGAACGGTTGTCAATGTGTGCACTCAACTTCCAGAGTTAAACCCGTGTGTGGATTCAGCAGTCTGCAAACACTTTCTCTGCAGAGTGCCAAAACAGGCGTTTTCAGCCCATTACCGGCATATGGAAGAAACAGCAGTAAGCACAGGGAAATATCTGCTTCTAAATCCAAAACGCAGCTATCTAACAGAACGGTTGTCAATGTGTGCACTCAACTTCCAGAGTTAAACCCGTGTGTGGATTCAGCAGTCTGCAAACACTTTCTCTGCAGAGTCCCAAAACAGGCGTCTTCAGCCCATTACCGGCATATGGAAGAAACAGCAGTAAGCACAGGGAAATATCTGCTTCTAAATCCAAAACGCAGCTATCTAACAGAACGGTTGTCAATGTGTGCACTCAACTTCCAGAGTTAAACCCGTGTGTGGATTCAGCAGTCTGCAAACACTTCCTCTGCAGAGTCCCAAAACAGGCGTTTTCAGCCCATTACCGGCATATGGAAGAAACAGCAGTAAGCACAGGGAAATATCTGCTTCTAAATCCAAAACGCAGCTATCTAACAGAACGGTTGTCAATGTGTGCACTCAACTTCCAGAGTTAAACCCGTGTGTGGATTCAGCAGTCTGCAAACACTTTGTCTGCAGAGTCCCAAAGCAGGCGTTTTCAGCCCATTACCGGCATATGGAAGAAACAGCAGTAAGCCCAGGGAAATATCTGCTTCTAAATCCAAAACGCAGCTATCTAACAGAACGGTTGTCAATGTGTGCACTCAACTTCCAGAGTTAAACCAGTGTGTGGATTCAGCAGTCTGCAAACACTTTCTCTGCAGAGTCCTAAAACAGGCGTTTGCAGCCCATTACCGGCATATGGAAGAAACAGCAGTAAGCCCAGGGAAATATCTGCTTCTAAATCCAAAACGCAGCTATCTAACAGAACGGTTGTCAATGTGTGCACTCAACTTCCAGAGTTAAACCCGTGTGTGGATTCAGCAGTCTGCAAACACTTTCTCTGCAGAGTCCCAAAACAGGCGTTTTCAGCCCATTACCGGCATATGGAAGAAACAGCAGTAAGCACAGGGAAATATCTGCTTCTAAATCCAAAACGCAGCTATCTAACAGAACGGTTGTCAATGTGTGCACTCAACTTCCAGAGTTAAAACCGTGTGTGGATTCAGCAGTCTGCAAACATCTTCTCTGCAGAGTCCCAAACCAGGCGTTTTCAGCCCATTACGGGCATATGGAAGAAACTGCAGTAAGCACAGGGAAATATCTGCTTCTAAATCCAAAACGCAGCTATCTAACAGAACGGTTGTCAATGTGTGCACTCAACTTCCAGAGTTAAACCCGTGTGTGGATTCAGCAGTCTGCAAACATCTTCTCTGCAGAGTCCCAAACCAGGCGTTTTCAGCCCATTACCGGCATATGGAAGAAACAGCAGTAAGCACAGGGAAATATCTGCTTCTAAATCCAAAACGCAGCTATCTAACAGAACGGTTGTCAATGTGTGCACTCAACTTCCAGAGTTAAACCCGTGTGTGGATTCAGCAGTCTGCAAACACTTTCTCTGCAGAGTCCCAAAGCAGGCGTTTTCAGCCCATTACCGGCATATGGAAGAAACAGCAGTAAGCACAGGGAAATATCTGCTTCTAAATCCAAAACGCAGCTATCTAACAGAACGGTTGTCAATGTGTGCACTCAACTTCCAGAGTTAAACCCGTGTGTGGATTCAGCAGTCTGCAAACACTTTCTGTGCAGAGTCTCAAAACAGGCCTTTCCGGCCCAGTACCGGCATATATAAGAAAGAGCATTAAGACTGCGTCTAAAACTCAGAAGAAACGTTTCTTTCAAACTGCTCGGCCTTGTGTTCTTTGGCCTAAGGGTGTTGAAACTATGTTTAGATTCAGCGAGATAGAAACACGTTTATTCTCGGAGCTGTCTTTGGATATTCCAGATTGAATGGGAGTATATGCTGTAAAGAGAAATATCTGTTTCTAAAACCAAAATGGATCTATCTAGCAGAGTGGTTGTGAATGTGTGCCTTCTGCTTAAAGAGGTAAACTGCTCTTCTCATGCAGCACTTTAGAAACCCTTTCTATGCAAATTCTCATACAGACCTTTCCAGCGAAACACCAGCCTGTAGGAAATAGCAGTAAGACTGCATCTTTAACATGGAAGAAACTGTTTTCAAACTGCTCTGCTGTGTGTTCATTCATATAAGAGACTTGAATATATGTTCAGTTTCAGCTAGTTAGCAACACGTTTCTTCCAGGAGCTGTGTTTGCCTATTCCAGAGTATACTGGAGTATAAGATGTAAAGACAAATGTCTCGTTCCAAAAGAAAAACGGATGATCTAATGGAATGGTTGTCAATGTGTGCATTCAACTTACTGAGCTAAACTGCTGTTTGTATGCAGCAGTTTAGAAAACATTTCTGTGTAGATTCTCAAACAGACATTTCCAGCAAAATACCGGCCTATAAGAAATAGCAGTAAGACTGCGTCTAAAACTCAGAGGGAACGTTTCTTTCAAACTGCTCTGCAGTGTGTTCGTTCACCAAAGGTCGTTGACTCTAAGTTTGGATTCAGCGAGTTTGAAACACGTTTATTCTAGGAGCTGCATTTCGATATTCCAGAGTGTATGGGAGTAAATGCTGTAAAGAGAAATATCTGTTTCTAAAACCAAAACGGAGCTATCTAACAGAATGGTTGTGAATGTGTGCATTCAACTTAAAGGGTTAATCTGCTCTTCTTAGGCAGCAGTTTAGAAACCCTTTATATGCAAATTCTAAAATCAACATTTGCAGCAAAACACCAGCCTAAAAGAAGTAGCAGTAAGACTGCATCTATAACATAGAAGAAACGTTTTCTTCAAAATGCTCTGCTCTGTGTTCATTCACCTAAGAGTCTTGAGTATATGTTCAGATTCAGCGAGTAAGAAACACGTTTCTTCCAGGAGCTGCATTTGCATATTCCAGAGTGTACTGGAGTATAAGGTTTAAAGTGAAATATCTGGTTCTAAAACAAACACGGAGCCATCTAACAGAATGGTTGTCACTGTGTGCATTCAGCTTATTGAGATAAACTGTTGTTTCTATGCAGCAGTTTAGAAAAGATTTTTGTGCAGATTCTAACACAGACATTCCCAGCAAAATACTGGCCTCTAAGAAATAGCAATAAGACTGCGTCTAAAACTCAAATAAAACGTTTCTTTCAAACTGCTGTGCTGTGTGTTCGTTCACCTAAGGGAGTTGAATCTATGTTTAGATTCAGCGACTTAGAAACACGTCTATTCTGGGAGCTGCGTTTGGCTATTCCAGAATGAATGGGAGTATATGCTGTAACTAGAAACACAGGCTTCTAAAACCAAAACGGAGCTAGCTAACAGAATGATTGTGAATGAGGGCATTCAACTTAACGAATTAAACTGCTCCACTTAAGCAGCAGTTTACAAACCATTTATATGGAAATTCTAAAACCAACATTTCCAGGAAAACACCAGCCTAAAAACAATAGCAGTAACAGGGCATCTATAACATGGAAGAAATGTTTTTTTCAAACTCCTCTGCTGTGTGTTCATTCACCTAAGAGACTTCAATATATGCACAGATTCAGCGAGTTACAAACACGTTTCTTCCAGGAGCTGCGTATGCATATATCAGAGTGTACTGGGGTACAAGATGTAAAGAGAAATATCTGATTATACTTAGAAACCCGTTTCTTTCAGGAGCTGTGTTTGGATATTCCGGAGTGAATGAGAGTATATGCTGTAAAGAGAAATAACTGCTTCTAAAACCAAAAGGCAGCTATCTAACTGAATGGTTGTCAATGCGTGCACTCAACTTCCAGAGATAAACCCGTGTGTGGATTCAGCAGTCTGCAAACACTTTCTCTGCAGAGTCCCAAAACAGGCGTTTTCAGCCCATTACCGGCATGTGGAAGAAACAGCAGTAAGCACAGGGAAATATCTGCTTCTAAATCCAAAACGCAGCTATCTAACAGAACGGTTGTCAATGTGTGCACTCAACTTCCAGAGTTAAACCCGTGTGTGGATTCAGCAGTCTGCAAACATCTTCTCTGCAGAGTCCCAAACCAGGCGTTTTCAGCCCATTACCGGCATATGGAAGAAACAGCAGTAAGCACAGGGAAATATCTGCTTCTAAATCCAAAACGCAGCTATCTAACAGAACGGTTGTCAATGTGTGCACTCAACTTCCAGAGTTAAACCCGTGTGTGGATTCAGCAGTCTGCAAACACTTTCTCTGCAGAGTCCCAAAACAGGCGTTTTCAGCCCATTACCGGCATATGGAAGAAACAGCAGTAAGCCCAGGGAAATATCTGCTTCTAAATCCAAAACGCAGCTATCTAACAGAACGGTTGTCAATGTGTGCACTCAACTTCCAGAGTTAAACCCGTGTGTGGATTCAGCAGTCTGCAAACACTTTCTCTGCAGAGTCCCAAAACAGGCGTTTTCAGCCCATTACCGGCATATGGAAGAAACAGCAGTAAGCACAGGGAAATATCTGCTTCTAAATCCAAAACGCAGCTATCTAACAGAACGGTTGTCAATGTGTGCACTCAACTTCCAGAGTTAAACCCGTGTGTGGATTCAGCAGTCTGCAAACACTTCCTCTGCAGAGTCCCAAAACAGGCGTTTTCAGCCCATTACCGGCATATGGAAGAAACAGCAGTCAGCACAGGGAAATATCTGCTTCTAAATCCAAAACGCAGCTATCTAACAGAACGGTTGTCAATGTGTGCACTCAACTTCCAGAGTTAAACCCGTGTGTGGATTCAGCAGTCTGCAAACACTTTCTCTGCAGAGTCCCAAAGCAGGCGTTTTCAGCCCATTACCGGCATATGGAAGAAACAGCAGTAAGCCCAGGGAAATATCTGCTTCTAAATCCAAAACGCAGCTATCTAACAGAACGGTTGTCAATGTGTGCACTCAACTTCCAGAGTTAAACCCGTGTGTGGATCCAGCAGTCTGCAAACACTTTCTCTGCAGAGTCCCAAAACAGGCGTTTTCAGCCCATTACCGGCATATGGAAGAAACAGCAGTAAGCCCAGGGAAATATCTGCTTCTAAATCCAAAACGCAGCTATCTAACAGAACGGTTGTCAATGTGTGCACTCAACTTCCAGAGTTAAACCCGTGTGTGGATTCAGCAGTCTGCAAACACTTTCTCTGCAGAGTCCCAAAACAGGCGTTTTCAGCCCATTACCGGCATATGGAAGAAACAGCAGTAAGCACAGGGAAATATCTGCTTCTAAATCCAAAACGCAGCTATCTAACAGAACGGTTGTCAATGTGTGCACTCAGCTTCCAGAGTTAAACCCGTGTGTGGATTCAGCAGTCTGCAAACACTTTCTCTGCAGAGTCCCAAAACAGGCGTTTTCAGCCCATTACGGGCATATGGAAGAAACTGCAGTAAGCACAGGGAAATATCTGCTTCTAAATCCAAAACGCAGCCATCTAACAGAACGGTTGTCAATGTGTGCACTCAACTTCCAGAGTTAAACCCGTGTGTGGATTCAGCAGTCTGCAAACATCTTCTCTGCAGAGTCCCAAACCAGGCGTTTTCAGCCCATTACCGGCATATGGAAGAAACAGCAGTAAGCACAGGGAAATATCTGCTTCTAAATCCAAAACGCAGCTATCTAACAGAACGGTTGTCAATGTGTGCACTCAACTTCCAGAGTTAAACCCGTGTGTGGATTCAGCAGTCTGCAAACACTTTCTCTGCAGAGTCCCAAAACAGGCGTTTTCAGCCCATTACCGGCATATGGAGGAAACAGCAGTAAGCCCAGGGAAATATCTGCTTCTAAATCCAAAACGCAGCTATCTAACAGAACGGTTGTCAATGTGTGCACTCAACTTCCAGAGTTAAACCCGTGTGTGGATTCAGCAGTCTGCAAACACTTTCTCTGCAGAGTCCCAAAGCAGGCGTTTTCAGCCCATTACCGGCATATGGAAGAAACAGCAGTAAGCACAGGGAAATATCTGCTTCTAAATCCAAAACGCAGCTATCTAACAGAACGGTTGTCAATGTGTGCACTCAACTTCCAGAGTTAAACCCGTGTGTGGATTCAGCAGTCTGCAAACACTTTCTGTGCAGAGTCTCAAAACAGGCCTTTCCGGCCCAGTACCGGCATATATAAGAAAGAGCATTAAGACTGCGTCTAAAACTCAGAAGAAACGTTTCTTTCAAACTGCTCGGCCTTGTGTTCTTTGGCCTAAGGGAGTTGAAACTATGTTTAGATTCAGCGAGATAGAAACACGTTTATTCTCGGAGCTGTCTTTGGATATTCCAGATTGAATGGGAGTATATGCTGTAAAGAGAAATATCTGTTTCTAAAACCAAAATGGATCTATCTAGCAGAGTGGTTGTGAATGTGTGCCTTCTGCTTAAAGAGGTAAACTGCTCTTCTCATGCAGCACTTTAGAAACCCTTTCTATGCAAATTCTCATACAGACCTTTCCAGCGAAACACCAGCCTGTAGGAAATAGCAGTAAGACTGCATCTTTAACATGGAAGAAACTGTTTTCAAACTGCTCTGCTGTGTGTTCATTCATATAAGAGACTTGAATATATGTTCAGTTTCAGCTAGTTAGCAACACGTTTCTTCCAGGAGCTGTGTTTGCCTATTCCAGAGTATACTGGAGTATAAGATGTAAAGACAAATGTCTCGTTCCAAAAGAAAAACGGATGATCTAATGGAATGGTTGTCAATGTGTGCATTCAACTTACTGAGCTAAACTGCTGTTTGTATGCAGCAGTTTAGAAAACATTTCTGTGTAGATTCTCAAACAGACATTTCCAGCAAAATACCGGCCTATAAGAAATAGCAGTAAGACTGCGTCTAAAACTCAGAGGGAACGTTTCTTTCAAACTGCTCTGCAGTGTGTTCGTTCACCAAAGGTCGTTGACTCTAAGTTTGGATTCAGCGAGTTTGAAACACGTTTATTCTAGGAGCTGCATTTCGATATTCCAGAGTGTATGGGAGTAAATGCTGTAAAGAGAAATATCTGTTTCTAAAACCAAAACGGAGCTATCTAACAGAATGGTTGTGAATGTGTGCATTCAACTTAAAGGGTTAATCTGCTCTTCTTAGGCAGCAGTTTAGAAACCCTTTATATGCAAATTCTAAAATCAACATTTGCAGCAAAACACCAGCCTAAAAGAAGTAGCAGTAAGACTGCATCTATAACATAGAAGAAACGTTTTCTTCAAAATGCTCTGCTCTGTGTTCATTCACCTAAGAGTCTTGAGTATATGTTCAGATTCAGCGAGTAAGAAACACGTTTCTTCCAGGAGCTGCATTTGCATATTCCAGAGTGTACTGGAGTATAAGGTTTAAAGTGAAATATCTGGTTCTAAAACAAACACGGAGCCATCTAACAGAATGGTTGTCACTGTGTGCATTCAGCTTATTGAGATAAACTGTTGTTTCTATGCAGCAGTTTAGAAAAGATTTTTGTGCAGATTCTAACACAGACATTCCCAGCAAAATACTGGCCTCTAAGAAATAGCAATAAGACTGCGTCTAAAACTCAAATAAAACGTTTCTTTCAAACTGCTGTGCTGTGTGTTCATTCACCTAAGGGAGTTGAATCTATGTTTAGATTCAGCGACTTAGAAACACGTCTATTCTGGGAGCTGCGTTTGGCTATTCCAGAATGAATGGGAGTATATGCTGTAACTAGAAACACAGGCTTCTAAAACCAAAACGGAGCTAGCTAACAGAATGATTGTGAATGAGGGCATTCAACTTAACGAATTAAACTGCTCCACTTAAGCAGCAGTTTACAAACCATTTATATGGAAATTCTAAAACCAACATTTCCAGGAAAACACCAGCCTAAAAACAATAGCAGTAACAGGGCATCTATAACATGGAAGAAATGTTTTTTTCAAACTCCTCTGCTGTGTGTTCATTCACCTAAGAGACTTCAATATATGCACAGATTCAGCGAGTTACAAACACGTTTCTTCCAGGAGCTGCGTATGCATATATCAGAGTGTACTGGGGTACAAGATGTAAAGAGAAATATCTGATTATACTTAGAAACCCGTTTCTTTCAGGAGCTGTGTTTGGATATTCCGGAGTGAATGAGAGTATATGCTGTAAAGAGAAATAACTGCTTCTAAAACCAAAAGGCAGCTATCTAACTGAATGGTTGTCAATGCGTGCACTCAACTTCCAGAGATAAACCCGTGTGTGGATTCAGCAGTCTGCAAACACTTTCTCTGCAGAGTCCCAAAACAGGCGTTTTCAGCCCATTACCGGCATATGGAAGAAACAGCAGTAAGCACAGGGAAATATCTGCTTCTAAATCCAAAACGCAGTTATCTAACAGAACGGTTGTCAATGTGTGCACTCAACTTCCAGAGTTAAACCCGTGTGTGGATTCAGCAGTCTGCAAACACTTTCTCTGCAGAGTCCCAAAACAGGCGTTTTCAGCCCATTACCGGCATATGGAAGAAACTGCAGTAAGCACAGGGAAATATCTGCTTCTAAATCCAAAACGCAGCTATCTAACAGAATGGTTGTCAATGTGTGCACTCAACTTCCAGAGTTAAACCCGTGTGTGGATTCAGCAATCTGCAAACATCTTCTCTGCAGAGTCCCAAACCAGGCGTTTTCAGCCCATTACCGGCATATGGAAGAAACAGCAGTAAGCACAGGGAAATATCTGCTTCTAAATCCAAAACGCAGCTATCTAACAGAACGGTTGTCAATGTGTGCATTCAACTTCCAGAGTTCAACCCGTGTGTGGATTCAGCAGTCTGCAAACACTTTCTCTGCAGAGTCCCAAACCAGGCGTTTTCAGCCCATTACCGGCATATGGAAGAAACAGCAGTAAGCACAGGGAAATATCTGCTTCTAAATCCAAAACGCAGCTATCTAACAGAACGGTTGTCAATGTGTGCACTCAACTTCCAGAGTTAAACCCGTGTGTGGATTCAGCAGTCTGCAAACACTTTCTCTGCAGAGTCCCAAAACAGGCGTTTTCAGCCCATTACCGGCATTTGGAAGAAACAGCAGTAAGCACAGGGAAATATCTGCTTCTAAATCCAAAACGCAGCTATCTAACAGAACGGTTGTCAATGTGTGCACTCAACTTCCAGAGTTAAACCCGTGTGTGCATTCAGCAGTCTGCAAACATCTTCTCTGCAGAGTCCCAAACCAGGCGTTTTCAGCCCATTACCGGCATATGGAAGAAACAGCAGTAAGCACAGGGAAATATCTGCTTCTAAATCCAAAACGCAGCTATCTAACAGAACGGTTGTCAATGTGTCCACTCAACTTCCAGAGTTAAACCCGTGTGTGGATTCAGCAGTCTGCAAACATCTTCTCTGCAGAGTCCCAAACCAGGCGTTTTCAGCCCATTACCGGCATATGGAAGAAACAGCAGTAAGCACAGGGAAATATCTGCTTCTAAATCCAAAACGCAGCTATCTAACAGAACGGTTGTCAATGTGTGCACTCAACTTCCAGAGTTAAACCCGTGTGTGGATTCAGCAGTCTGCAAACACTTTCTCTGCAGAGTCCCAAAACAGGCGTTTTCAGCCCATTACCGGCATATGGAAGAAACAGCAGTAAGCCCAGGGAAATATCTGCTTCTAAATCCAAAACGCAGCTATCTAACAGAACGGTTGTCAATGTGTGCACTCAACTTCCAGAGTTAAACCCGTGTGTGGATTCAGCAGTCTGCAAACACTTTCTCTGCAGAGTCCCAAAACAGGCGTTTTCAGCCCATTACCGGCATATGGAAGAAACAGCAGTAAGCACAGGGAAATATCTGCTTCTAAATCCAAAACGCAGCTATCTAACAGAACGGTTGTCAATGTGTGCACTCAACTTCCAGAGTTAAACCCGTGTGTGGATTCAGCAGTCTGCAAACACTTTCTCTGCAGAGTCCCAAAACAGGCGTTTTCAGCCCATTACCGGCATATGGAAGAAACTGCAGTAAGCACAGGGAAATATCTGCTTCTAAATCCAAAACGCAGCTATCTAACAGAACGGTTGTCAATGTGTGCACTCAACTTCCAGAGTTAAACCCGTGTGTGGATTCAGCAGTCTGCAAACATCTTCTCTGCAGAGTCCCATACCAGGCGTTTTCAGCCCTTTACCGGCATATGGAAGAAACAGCAGTAAGCCCAGGGAAATATCTGCTTCTAAATCCAAAACGCAGCTATCTAACAGAACGGTTGTCAATGTGTGCACTCAACTTCCAGAGTTAAACCCGTGTGTGGATTCAGCAGTCTGCAAACACTTTCTCTGCAGAGTCCCAAACCAGGCGTTTTCAGCCCATTACCGGCATATGGAAGAAACAGCAGTAAGCACAGGGAAATATCTGCTTCTAAATCCAAAACGCAGCTATCTAACAGAACGGTTGTCAATGTGTGCACTCAACTTCCAGAGTTAAACCCGTGTGTGGATTCAGCAGTCTGCAAACACTTTCTCTGCAGAGTCCCAAAACAGGCGTTTTCAGCCCATTACCGGCATATGGAAGAAACAGCAGTAAGCACAGGGAAATATCTGCTTCTAAATCCAAAACGCAGCTATCTAACAGAACGGTTGTCAATGTGTGCACTCAACTTCCAGAGTTAAACCCGTGTGTGGATTCAGCAGTCTGCAAACACTTTCTCTGCAGAGTCCCAAAACAGGCGTTTTCAGCCCATTACCGGCATATGGAAGAAACAGCAGTAAGCACAGGGAAATATCTGCTTCTAAATCCAAAACGCAGCTATCTAACAGAACGGTTGTCAATGTGTGCACTCAACTTCCAGAGTTAAACCCGTGTGTGGATTCAGCAGTCTGCAAACACTTTCTCTGCAGAGTCCCAAACCAGGCGTTTTCAGCCCATTACCGGCATATGGAAGAAACAGCAGTAAGCACAGGGAAATATCTGCTTCTAAATCCAAAACGCAGCTATCTAACAGAACGGTTGTCAATGTGTGCACTCAACTTCCAGAGTTAAACCCGTGTGTGGATTCAGCAGTCTGCAAACACTTTCTCTGCAGAGTCCCAAAACAGACGTTTTCAGCCCATTACCGGCATATGGAAGAAACAGCAGTAAGCACAGGGAAATATCTGCTTCTAAATCCAAAACGCAGCTATCTAACAGAACGGTTGTCAATGTGTGCACTCAACTTCCAGAGTTAAACCCGTGTGTGGATTCAGCAGTCTGCAAACACTTTGTCTGCAGAGTCCCAAAGCAGGCGTTTTCAGCCCATTACCGGCATATGGAAGAAACAGCAGTAAGCCCAGGGAAATATCTGCTTCTAAATCCAAAACGCAGCTATCTAACAGAACGGTTGTCAATGTGTGCACTCAACTTCCAGAGTTAAACCCGTGTGTGGATTCAGCAGTCTGCAAACACTTTCTCTGCAGAGTCCCAAAACAGGCGTTTTCAGCCCATTACCGGCATATGGAAGAAACAGCAGTAAGCACAGGGAAATATCTGCTTCTAAATCCAAAACGCAGCTATCTAACAGAACGGTTGTCAATGTGTGCACTCAACTTCCAGAGTTAAACCCGTGTGTGGATTCAGCAGTCTGCAAACACTTCCTCTGCAGAGTCCCAAAACAGGCGTTTTCAGCCCATTACCGGCATATGGAAGAAACAGCAGTAAGCACAGGGAAATATCTGCTTCTAAATCCAAAACGCAGCTATCTAACAGAACGGTTGTCAATGTGTGCACTCAACTTCCAGAGTTAAACCCGTGTGTGGATTCAGCAGTCTGCAAACACTTTCTCTGCAGAGTCCCAAAGCAGGCGTTTTCAGCCCATTACCGGCATATGGAAGAAACAGCAGTAAGCACAGGGAAATATCTGCTTCTAAATCCAAAACGCAGCTATCTAACAGAACGGTTGTCAATGTGTGCACTCAACTTCCAGAGTTAAACCCGTGTGTGGATTCAGCAGTCTGCAAACACTTTCTGTGCAGAGTCTCAAAACAGGCCTTTCCGGCCCAGTACCGGCATATATAAGAAAGAGCATTAAGACTGCGTCTAAAACTCAGAAGAAACGTTTCTTTCAAACTGCTCGGCCTTGTGTTCTTTGGCCTAAGGGTGTTGAAACTATGTTTAGATTCAGCGAGATAGAAACACGTTTATTCTCGGAGCTGTCTTTGGATATTCCAGATTGAATGGGAGTATATGCTGTAAAGAGAAATATCTGTTTCTAAAACCAAAATGGATCTATCTAGCAGAGTGGTTGTGAATGTGTGCCTTCTGCTTAAAGAGGTAAACTGCTCTTCTCATGCAGCACTTTAGAAACCCTTTCTATGCAAATTCTCATACAGACCTTTCCAGCGAAACACCAGCCTGTAGGAAATAGCAGTAAGACTGCATCTTTAACATGGAAGAAACTGTTTTCAAACTGCTCTGCTGTGTGTTCATTCATATAAGAGACTTGAATATATGTTCAGTTTCAGCTAGTTAGCAACACGTTTCTTCCAGGAGCTGTGTTTGCCTATTCCAGAGTATACTGGAGTATAAGATGTAAAGACAAATGTCTCGTTCCAAAAGAAAAACGGATGATCTAATGGAATGGTTGTCAATGTGTGCATTCAACTTACTGAGCTAAACTGCTGTTTGTATGCAGCAGTTTAGAAAACATTTCTGTGTAGATTCTCAAACAGACATTTCCAGCAAAATACCGGCCTATAAGAAATAGCAGTAAGACTGCGTCTAAAACTCAGAGGGAACGTTTCTTTCAAACTGCTCTGCAGTGTGTTCGTTCACCAAAGGTCGTTGACTCTAAGTTTGGATTCAGCGAGTTTGAAACACGTTTATTCTAGGAGCTGCATTTCGATATTCCAGAGTGTATGGGAGTAAATGCTGTAAAGAGAAATATCTGTTTCTAAAACCAAAACGGAGCTATCTAACAGAATGGTTGTGAATGTGTGCATTCAACTTAAAGGGTTAATCTGCTCTTCTTAGGCAGCAGTTTAGAAACCCTTTATATGCAAATTCTAAAATCAACATTTGCAGCAAAACACCAGCCTAAAAGAAGTAGCAGTAAGACTGCATCTATAACATAGAAGAAACGTTTTCTTCAAAATGCTCTGCTCTGTGTTCATTCACCTAAGAGTCTTGAGTATATGTTCAGATTCAGCGAGTAAGAAACACGTTTCTTCCAGGAGCTGCATTTGCATATTCCAGAGTGTACTGGAGTATAAGGTTTAAAGTGAAATATCTGGTTCTAAAACAAACACGGAGCCATCTAACAGAATGGTTGTCACTGTGTGCATTCAGCTTATTGAGATAAACTGTTGTTTCTATGCAGCAGTTTAGAAAAGATTTTTGTGCAGATTCTAACACAGACATTCCCAGCAAAATACTGGCCTCTAAGAAATAGCAATAAGACTGCGTCTAAAACTCAAATAAAACGTTTCTTTCAAACTGCTGTGCTGTGTGTTCGTTCACCTAAGGGAGTTGAATCTATGTTTAGATTCAGCGACTTAGAAACACGTCTATTCTGGGAGCTGCGTTTGGCTATTCCAGAATGAATGGGAGTATATGCTGTAACTAGAAACACAGGCTTCTAAAACCAAAACGGAGCTAGCTAACAGAATGATTGTGAATGAGGGCATTCAACTTAACGAATTAAACTGCTCCACTTAAGCAGCAGTTTACAAACCATTTATATGGAAATTCTAAAACCAACATTTCCAGGAAAACACCAGCCTAAAAACAATAGCAGTAACAGGGCATCTATAACATGGAAGAAATGTTTTTTTCAAACTCCTCTGCTGTGTGTTCATTCACCTAAGAGACTTCAATATATGCACAGATTCAGCGAGTTACAAACACGTTTCTTCCAGGAGCTGCGTATGCATATATCAGAGTGTACTGGGGTACAAGATGTAAAGAGAAATATCTGATTATACTTAGAAACCCGTTTCTTTCAGGAGCTGTGTTTGGATATTCCGGAGTGAATGAGAGTATATGCTGTAAAGAGAAATAACTGCTTCTAAAACCAAAAGGCAGCTATCTAACTGAATGGTTGTCAATGCGTGCACTCAACTTCCAGAGATAAACCCGTGTGTGGATTCAGCAGTCTGCAAACACTTTCTCTGCAGAGTCCCAAAACAGGCGTTTTCAGCCCATTACCGGCATGTGGAAGAAACAGCAGTAAGCACAGGGAAATATCTGCTTCTAAATCCAAAACGCAGCTATCTAACAGAACGGTTGTCAATGTGTGCACTCAACTTCCAGAGTTAAACCCGTGTGTGGATTCAGCAGTCTGCAAACATCTTCTCTGCAGAGTCCCAAACCAGGCGTTTTCAGCCCATTACCGGCATATGGAAGAAACAGCAGTAAGCCCAGGGAAATATCTGCTTCTAAATCCAAAACGCAGCTATCTAACAGAACGGTTGTCAATGTGTGCACTCAACTTCCAGAGTTAAACCCGTGTGTGGATTCAGCAGTCTGCAAACACTTTCTCTGCAGAGTCCCAAAACAGGCGTTTTCAGCCCATTACCGGCATATGGAAGAAACAGCAGTAAGCCCAGGGAAATATCTGCTTCTAAATCCAAAACGCAGCTATCTAACAGAACGGTTGTCAATGTGTGCACTCAACTTCCAGAGTTAAACCCGTGTGTGGATTCAGCAGTCTGCAAACACTTTCTCTGCAGAGTCCCAAAACAGGCGTTTTCAGCCCATTACCGGCATATGGAAGAAACAGCAGTAAGCACAGGGAAATATCTGCTTCTAAATCCAAAACGCAGCTATCTAACAGAACGGTTGTCAATGTGTGCACTCAACTTCCAGAGTTAAACCCGTGTGTGGATTCAGCAGTCTGCAAACACTTTCTCTGCAGAGTCCCAAAACAGGCGTTTTCAGCCCATTACCGGCATATGGAAGAAACTGCAGTAAGCACAGGGAAATATCTGCTTCTAAATCCAAAACGCAGCTATCTAACAGAACGGTTGTCAATGTGTGCACTCAACTTCCAGAGTTAAACCCGTGTGTGGATTCAGCAGTCTGCAAACATCTTCTCTGCAGAGTCCCAAACCAGGCGTTTTCAGCCCTTTACCGGCATATGGAAGAAACAGCAGTAAGCACAGGGAAATATCTGCTTCTAAATCCAAAACGCAGCTATCTAACAGAACGGTTGTCAATGTGTGCACTCAACTTCCAGAGTTAAACCCGTGTGTGGATTCAGCAGTCTGCAAACACTTTCTCTGCAGAGTCCCAAACCAGGCGTTTTCAGCCCATTACCGGCATATGGAAGAAACAGCAGTAAGCACAGGGAAATATCTGCTTCTAAATCCAAAACGCAGCTATCTAACAGAACGGTTGTCAATGTGTGCACTCAACTTCCAGAGTTAAACCCGTGTGTGGATTCAGCAGTCTGCAAACACTTTCTCTGCAGAGTCCCAAACCAGGCGTTTTCAGCCCATTACCGGCATATGGAAGAAACAGCAGTAAGCACAGGGAAATATCTGCTTCTAAATCCAAAACGCAGTTATCTAACAGAACGGTTGTCAATGTGTGCACTCAACTTCCAGAGTTAAACCCGTGTGTGGATTCAGCAGTCTGCAAACACTTTCTCTGCAGAGTCCCAAAACAGGCGTTTTCAGCCCATTACCGGCATATGGAAGAAACTGCAGTAAGCACAGGGAAATATCTGCTTCTAAATCCAAAACGCAGCTATCTAACAGAACGGTTGTCAATGTGTGCACTCAACTTCCAGAGTTAAACCCGTGTGTGGATTCAGCAATCTGCAAACATCTTCTCTGCAGAGTCCCAAACCAGGCGTTTTCAGCCCATTACCGGCATATGGAAGAAACAGCAGTAAGCACAGGGAAATATCTGCTTCTAAATCCAAAACGCAGCTATCTAACAGAACGGTTGTCAATGTGTGCACTCAACTTCCAGAGTTAAACCCGTGTGTGGATTTAGCAGTCTGCAAACACTTTCTCTGCAGAGTCCCAAAACAGGCGTTTTCAGCCCATTACCGGCATATGGAAGAAACAGCAGTAAGCACAGGGAAATATCTGCTTCTAAATCCAAAACGCAGCTATCTAACAGAACGGTTGTCAATGTGTGCATTCAACTTCCAGAGTTAAACCCGTGTGTGGATTCAGCAGTCTGCAAACACGTTCTCTGCAGAGTCCCAAAACAGGCGTTTTCAGCCCATTACCGGCATATGGAAGAAACAGCAGTAAGCAAAGGGAAATATCTGCTTCTAAATCCAAAACACAGCTATCTAACAGAACGGTTGTCAATGTGTGCACTCAACTTCCAGAGTTAAACCCGTGTGTGGATTCAGCAGTCTGCAAACACTTTCTCTGCAGAGTCCCAAAACAGGCGTTTTCAGCCCATTACGGGCATATGGAAGAAACTGCAGTAAGCACAGGGAAATATCTGCTTCTAAATCCAAAACGCAGCTATCTAACAGAACGGTTGTCAATGTGTGCACTCAACTTCCAGAGTTAAACCCGTGTGTGGATTCAGCAGTCTGCAAACACTTTCTCTGCAGAGTCCCAAACCAGGCGTTTTCAGCCCATTACCGGCATATGGAAGAAACAGCAGTAAGCACAGGGAAATATCTGCTTCTAAATCCAAAACGCAGCTATCTAACAGAACGGTTGTCAATGTGTGCACTCAACTTCCAGAGTTAAACCCGTGTGTGGATTCAGCAGTCTGCAAACACTTTGTCTGCAGAGTCCCAAAGCAGGCGTTTTCAGCCCTTTACCGGCATATGGAAGAAAAAGCAGTAAGCCCAGGGAAATATCTGCTTCTAAATCCAAAACGCAGCTATCTAACAGAACGGTTGTCAATGTGTGCACTCAACTTCCAGAGTTAAACCCGTGTGTGGATTCAGCAGTCTGCAAACACTTTCTCTGCAGAGTCCCAAAACAGGCGTTTTCAGCCCATTACCGGCATATGGAAGAAACAGCAGTAAGCACAGGGAAATATCTGCTTCTAAATCCAAAACGCAGCTATCTAACAGAACGGTTGTCAATGTGTGCACTCAACTTCCAGAGTTAAACCCGTGTGTGGATTCAGCAGTCTGCAAACACTTTCTCTGCAGAGTCCCAAAACAGGCGTTTTCAGCCCATTACCGGCATATGGAAGAAACAGCAGTAAGCACAGGGAAATATCTGCTTCTAAATCCAAAACGCAGCTATCTAACAGAACGGTTGTCAATGTGTGCACTCAACTTCCAGAGTTAAACCCGTGTGTGGATTCAGCAGTCTGCAAACACTTTGTCTGCAGAGTCCCAAAGCAGGCGTTTTCAGCCCTTTACCGGCATATGGAAGAAAAAGCAGTAAGCCCAGGGAAATATCTGCTTCTAAATCCAAAACGCAGCTATCTAACAGAACGGTTGTCAATGTGTGCACTCAACTTCCAGAGTTAAACCCGTGTGTGGATTCAGCAGTCTGCAAACACTTTCTCTGCAGAGTCCCAAAACAGGCGTTTTCAGCCCATTACCGGCATATGGAAGAAACAGCAGTAAACACAGGGAAATATCTGCTTCTAAATCCAAAACGCAGCTATCTAACAGAACGGTTGTCAATGTGTGCACTCAACTTCCAGAGTTAAACCCGTGTGTGGATTCAGCAGTCTGCAAACACTTTCTCTGCAGAGTCCCAAAACAGGCGTTTTCAGCCCATTACCGGCATATGGAAGAAACAGCAGTAAGCACAGGGAAATATCTGCTTCTAAATCCAAAACGCAGCTATCTAACAGAACGGTTGTCAATGTGTGCACTCAACTTCCAGAGTTAAACCCGTGTGTGGATTCAGCAGTCTGCAAACACTTTCTCTGCAGAGTGCCAAAACAGGCGTTTTCAGCCCATTACCGGCATATGGAAGAAACAGCAGTAAGCACAGGGAAATATCTGCTTCTAAATCCAAAACGCAGCTATCTAACAGAACGGTTGTCAATGTGTGCACTCAACTTCCAGAGTTAAACCCGTGTGTGGATTCAGCAGTCTGCAAACACTTTCTCTGCAGAGTCCCAAAACAGGCGTCTTCAGCCCATTACCGGCATATGGAAGAAACAGCAGTAAGCACAGGGAAATATCTGCTTCTAAATCCAAAACGCAGCTATCTAACAGAACGGTTGTCAATGTGTGCACTCAACTTCCAGAGTTAAACCCGTGTGTGGATTCAGCAGTCTGCAAACACTTCCTCTGCAGAGTCCCAAAACAGGCGTTTTCAGCCCATTACCGGCATATGGAAGAAACAGCAGTAAGCACAGGGAAATATCTGCTTCTAAATCCAAAACGCAGCTATCTAACAGAACGGTTGTCAATGTGTGCACTCAACTTCCAGAGTTAAACCCGTGTGTGGATTCAGCAGTCTGCAAACACTTTGTCTGCAGAGTCCCAAAGCAGGCGTTTTCAGCCCATTACCGGCATATGGAAGAAACAGCAGTAAGCCCAGGGAAATATCTGCTTCTAAATCCAAAACGCAGCTATCTAACAGAACGGTTGTCAATGTGTGCACTCAACTTCCAGAGTTAAACCAGTGTGTGGATTCAGCAGTCTGCAAACACTTTCTCTGCAGAGTCCCAAAACAGGCGTTTTCAGCCCATTACCGGCATATGGAAGAAACAGCAGTAAGCCCAGGGAAATATCTGCTTCTAAATCCAAAACGCAGCTATCTAACAGAACGGTTGTCAATGTGTGCACTCAACTTCCAGAGTTAAACCCGTGTGTGGATTCAGCAGTCTGCAAACACTTTCTCTGCAGAGTCCCAAAACAGGCGTTTTCAGCCCATTACCGGCATATGGAAGAAACAGCAGTAAGCACAGGGAAATATCTGCTTCTAAATCCAAAACGCAGCTATCTAACAGAACGGTTGTCAATGTGTGCACTCAACTTCCAGAGTTAAAACCGTGTGTGGATTCAGCAGTCTGCAAACATCTTCTCTGCAGAGTCCCAAACCAGGCGTTTTCAGCCCATTACGGGCATATGGAAGAAACTGCAGTAAGCACAGGGAAATATCTGCTTCTAAATCCAAAACGCAGCTATCTAACAGAACGGTTGTCAATGTGTGCACTCAACTTCCAGAGTTAAACCCGTGTGTGGATTCAGCAGTCTGCAAACATCTTCTCTGCAGAGTCCCAAACCAGGCGTTTTCAGCCCATTACCGGCATATGGAAGAAACAGCAGTAAGCACAGGGAAATATCTGCTTCTAAATCCAAAACGCAGCTATCTAACAGAACGGTTGTCAATGTGTGCACTCAACTTCCAGAGTTAAACCCGTGTGTGGATTCAGCAGTCTGCAAACACTTTCTCTGCAGAGTCCCAAAGCAGGCGTTTTCAGCCCATTACCGGCATATGGAAGAAACAGCAGTAAGCACAGGGAAATATCTGCTTCTAAATCCAAAACGCAGCTATCTAACAGAACGGTTGTCAATGTGTGCACTCAACTTCCAGAGTTAAACCCGTGTGTGGATTCAGCAGTCTGCAAACACTTTCTGTGCAGAGTCTCAAAACAGGCCTTTCCGGCCCAGTACCGGCATATATAAGAAAGAGCATTAAGACTGCGTCTAAAACTCAGAAGAAACGTTTCTTTCAAACTGCTCGGCCTTGTGTTCTTTGGCCTAAGGGTGTTGAAACTATGTTTAGATTCAGCGAGACAGAAACACGTTTATTCTCGGAGCTGTCTTTGGATATTCCAGATTGAATGGGAGTATATGCTGTAAAGAGAAATATCTGTTTCTAAAACCAAAATGGATCTATCTAGCAGAGTGGTTGTGAATGTGTGCCTTCTGCTTAAAGAGGTAAACTGCTCTTCTCATGCAGCACTTTAGAAACCCTTTCTATGCAAATTCTCATACAGACCTTTCCAGCGAAACACCAGCCTGTAGGAAATAGCAGTAAGACTGCATCTTTAACATGGAAGAAACTGTTTTCAAACTGCTCTGCTGTGTGTTCATTCATATAAGAGACTTGAATATATGTTCAGTTTCAGCTAGTTAGCAACACGTTTCTTCCAGGAGCTGTGTTTGCCTATTCCAGAGTATACTGGAGTATAAGATGTAAAGACAAATGTCTCGTTCCAAAAGAAAAACGGATGATCTAATGGAATGGTTGTCAATGTGTGCATTCAACTTACTGAGCTAAACTGCTGTTTGTATGCAGCAGTTTAGAAAACATTTCTGTGTAGATTCTCAAACAGACATTTCCAGCAAAATACCGGCCTATAAGAAATAGCAGTAAGACTGCGTCTAAAACTCAGAGGGAACGTTTCTTTCAAACTGCTCTGCAGTGTGTTCGTTCACCAAAGGTCGTTGACTCTAAGTTTGGATTCAGCGAGTTTGAAACACGTTTATTCTAGGAGCTGCATTTCGATATTCCAGAGTGTATGGGAGTAAATGCTGTAAAGAGAAATATCTGTTTCTAAAACCAAAACGGAGCTATCTAACAGAATGGTTGTGAATGTGTGCATTCAACTTAAAGGGTTAATCTGCTCTTCTTAGGCAGCAGTTTAGAAACCCTTTATATGCAAATTCTAAAATCAACATTTGCAGCAAAACACCAGCCTAAAACAAGTAGCAGTAAGACTGCATCTATAACATAGAAGAAACGTTTTCTTCAAAATGCTCTGCTCTGTGTTCATTCACCTAAGAGTCTTGAGTATATGTTCAGATTCAGCGAGTAAGAAACACGTTTCTTCCAGGAGCTGCATTTGCATATTCCAGAGTGTACTGGAGTATAAGGTTTAAAGTGAAATATCTGGTTCTAAAACAAACACGGAGCCATCTAACAGAATGGTTGTCACTGTGTGCATTCAGCTTATTGAGATAAACTGTTGTTTCTATGCAGCAGTTTAGAAAAGATTTTTGTGCAGATTCTAACACAGACATTCCCAGCAAAATACTGGCCTCTAAGAAATAGCAATAAGACTGCGTCTAAAACTCAAATAAAACGTTTCTTTCAAACTGCTGTGCTGTGTGTTCGTTCACCTAAGGGAGTTGAATCTATGTTTAGATTCAGCGACTTAGAAACACGTCTATTCTGGGAGCTGCGTTTGGCTATTCCAGAATGAATGGGAGTATATGCTGTAACTAGAAACACAGGCTTCTAAAACCAAAACGGAGCTAGCTAACAGAATGATTGTGAATGAGGGCATTCAACTTAACGAATTAAACTGCTCCACTTAAGCAGCAGTTTACAAACCATTTATATGGAAATTCTAAAACCAACATTTCCAGGAAAACACCAGCCTAAAAACAATAGCAGTAACAGGGCATCTATAACATGGAAGAAATGTTTTTTTCAAACTCCTCTGCTGTGTGTTCATTCACCTAAGAGACTTCAATATATGCACAGATTCAGCGAGTTACAAACACGTTTCTTCCAGGAGCTGCGTATGCATATATCAGAGTGTACTGGGGTACAAGATGTAAAGAGAAATATCTGATTATACTTAGAAACCCGTTTCTTTCAGGAGCTGTGTTTGGATATTCCGGAGTGAATGAGAGTATATGCTGTAAAGAGAAATAACTGCTTCTAAAACCAAAAGGCAGCTATCTAACTGAATGGTTGTCAATGCGTGCACTCAACTTCCAGAGATAAACCCGTGCGTGGATTCAGCAGTCTGCAAACACTTTCTCTGCAGAGTCCCAAAACAGGCGTTTTCAGCCCATTACCGGCATGTGGAAGAAACAGCAGTAAGCACAGGGAAATATCTGCTTCTAAATCCAAAACGCAGCTATCTAACAGAACGGTTGTCAATGTGTGCACTCAACTTCCAGAGTTAAACCCGTGTGTGGATTCAGCAGTCTGCAAACATCTTCTCTGCAGAGTCCCAAACCAGGCGTTTTCAGCCCATTACCGGCATATGGAAGAAACAGCAGTAAGCCCAGGGAAATATCTGCTTCTAAATCCAAAACGCAGCTATCTAACAGAACGGTTGTCAATGTGTGCACTCAACTTCCAGAGTTAAACCCGTTTGTGGATTCAGCAGTCTGCAAACACTTTCTCTGCAGAGTCCCAAAACAGGCGTTTTCAGCCCATTACCGGCATATGGAAGAAACAGCAGTAAGCCCAGGGAAATATCTGCTTCTAAATCCAAAACGCAGCTATCTAACAGAACGGTTGTCAATGTGTGCACTCAACTTCCAGAGTTAAACCCGTGTGTGGATTCAGCAGTCTGCAAACACTTTCTCTGCAGAGTCCCAAAACAGGCGTTTTCAGCCCATTACCGGCATATGGAAGAAACAGCAGTAAGCACAGGGAAATATCTGCTTCTAAATCCAAAACGCAGCTATCTAACAGAACGGTTGTCAATGTGTGCACTCAACTTCCAGAGTTAAACCCGTGTGTGGATTCAGCAGTCTGCAAACACTTTCTCTGCAGAGTCCCAAAACAGGCGTTTTCAGCCCATTACCGGCATATGGAAGAAACTGCAGTAAGCACAGGGAAATATCTGCTTCTAAATCCAAAACGCAGCTATCTAACAGAACGGTTGTCAATGTGTGCACTCAACTTCCAGAGTTAAACCCGTGTGTGGATTCAGCAGTCTGCAAACATCTTCTCTGCAGAGTCCCAAACCAGGCGTTTTCAGCCCTTTACCGGCATATGGAAGAAACAGCAGTAAGCCCAGGGAAATATCTGCTTCTAAATCCAAAACGCAGCTATCTAACAGAACGGTTGTCAATGTGTGCACTCAACTTCCAGAGTTAAACCCGTGTGTGGATTCAGCAGTCTGCAAACACTTTCTCTGCAGAGTCCCAAAACAGGCGTTTTCAGCCCATTACCGGCATATGGAAGAAACAGCAGTAAGCACAGGGAAATATCTGCTTCTAAATCCAAAACGCAGCTATCTAACAGAACGGTTGTCAATGTGTGCACTCAACTTCCAGAGTTAAACCCGTGTGTGGATTCAGCAGTCTGCAAACACTTTCTCTGCAGAGTCCCAAAACAGGCGTTTTCAGCCCATTACCGGCATATGGAAGAAACAGCAGTAAGCACAGGGAAATATCTGCTTCTAAATCCAAAACGCAGCTATCTAACAGAACGGTTGTCAATGTGTGCACTCAACTTCCAGAGTTAAACCCGTGTGTGGATTCAGCAGTCTGCAAACACTTTGTCTGCAGAGTCCCAAAGCAGGCGTTTTCAGCCCTTTACCGGCATATGGAAGAAAAAGCAGTAAGCCCAGGGAAATATCTGCTTCTAAATCCAAAACGCAGCTATCTAACAGAACGGTTGTCAATGTGTGCACTCAACTTCCAGAGTTAAACCCGTGTGTGGATTCAGCAGTCTGCAAACACTTTCTCTGCAGAGTCCCAAAACAGGCGTTTTCAGCCCATTACCGGCATATGGAAGAAACAGCAGTAAACACAGGGAAATATCTGCTTCTAAATCCAAAACGCAGCTATCTAACAGAACGGTTGTCAATGTGTGCACTCAACTTCCAGAGTTAAACCCGTGTGTGGATTCAGCAGTCTGCAAACACTTTCTCTGCAGAGTCCCAAAACAGGCGTTTTCAGCCCATTACCGGCATATGGAAGAAACAGCAGTAAGCACAGGGAAATATCTGCTTCTAAATCCAAAACGCAGCTATCTAACAGAACGGTTGTCAATGTGTGCACTCAACTTCCAGAGTTAAACCCGTGTGTGGATTCAGCAGTCTGCAAACACTTTCTCTGCAGAGTGCCAAAACAGGCGTTTTCAGCCCATTACCGGCATATGGAAGAAACAGCAGTAAGCACAGGGAAATATCTGCTTCTAAATCCAAAACGCAGCTATCTAACAGAACGGTTGTCAATGTGTGCACTCAACTTCCAGAGTTAAACCCGTGTGTGGATTCAGCAGTCTGCAAACACTTTCTCTGCAGAGTCCCAAAACAGGCGTCTTCAGCCCATTACCGGCATATGGAAGAAACAGCAGTAAGCACAGGGAAATATCTGCTTCTAAATCCAAAACGCAGCTATCTAACAGAACGGTTGTCAATGTGTGCACTCAACTTCCAGAGTTAAACCCGTGTGTGGATTCAGCAGTCTGCAAACACTTCCTCTGCAGAGTCCCAAAACAGGCGTTTTCAGCCCATTACCGGCATATGGAAGAAACAGCAGTAAGCACAGGGAAATATCTGCTTCTAAATCCAAAACGCAGCTATCTAACAGAACGGTTGTCAATGTGTGCACTCAACTTCCAGAGTTAAACCCGTGTGTGGATTCAGCAGTCTGCAAACACTTTGTCTGCAGAGTCCCAAAGCAGGCGTTTTCAGCCCATTACCGGCATATGGAAGAAACAGCAGTAAGCCCAGGGAAATATCTGCTTCTAAATCCAAAACGCAGCTATCTAACAGAACGGTTGTCAATGTGTGCACTCAACTTCCAGAGTTAAACCAGTGTGTGGATTCAGCAGTCTGCAAACACTTTCTCTGCAGAGTCCCAAAACAGGCGTTTTCAGCCCATTACCGGCATATGGAAGAAACAGCAGTAAGCCCAGGGAAATATCTGCTTCTAAATCCAAAACGCAGCTATCTAACAGAACGGTTGTCAATGTGTGCACTCAACTTCCAGAGTTAAACCCGTGTGTGGATTCAGCAGTCTGCAAACACTTTCTCTGCAGAGTCCCAAAACAGGCGTTTTCAGCCCATTACCGGCATATGGAAGAAACAGCAGTAAGCACAGGGAAATATCTGCTTCTAAATCCAAAACGCAGCTATCTAACAGAACGGTTGTCAATGTGTGCACTCAACTTCCAGAGTTAAAACCGTGTGTGGATTCAGCAGTCTGCAAACATCTTCTCTGCAGAGTCCCAAACCAGGCGTTTTCAGCCCATTACGGGCATATGGAAGAAACTGCAGTAAGCACAGGGAAATATCTGCTTCTAAATCCAAAACGCAGCTATCTAACAGAACGGTTGTCAATGTGTGCACTCAACTTCCAGAGTTAAACCCGTGTGTGGATTCAGCAGTCTGCAAACATCTTCTCTGCAGAGTCCCAAACCAGGCGTTTTCAGCCCATTACCGGCATATGGAAGAAACAGCAGTAAGCACAGGGAAATATCTGCTTCTAAATCCAAAACGCAGCTATCTAACAGAACGGTTGTCAATGTGTGCACTCAACTTCCAGAGTTAAACCCGTGTGTGGATTCAGCAGTCTGCAAACACTTTCTCTGCAGAGTCCCAAAGCAGGCGTTTTCAGCCCATTACCGGCATATGGAAGAAACAGCAGTAAGCACAGGGAAATATCTGCTTCTAAATCCAAAACGCAGCTATCTAACAGAACGGTTGTCAATGTGTGCACTCAACTTCCAGAGTTAAACCCGTGTGTGGATTCAGCAGTCTGCAAACACTTTCTGTGCAGAGTCTCAAAACAGGCCTTTCCGGCCCAGTACCGGCATATATAAGAAAGAGCATTAAGACTGCGTCTAAAACTCAGAAGAAACGTTTCTTTCAAACTGCTAGGCCTTGTGTTCTTTGGCCTAAGGGTGTTGAAACTATGTTTAGATTCAGCGAGACAGAAACACGTTTATTCTCGGAGCTGTCTTTGGATATTCCAGATTGAATGGGAGTATATGCTGTAAAGAGAAATATCTGTTTCTAAAACCAAAATGGATCTATCTAGCAGAGTGGTTGTGAATGTGTGCCTTCTGCTTAAAGAGGTAAACTGCTCTTCTCATGCAGCACTTTAGAAACCCTTTCTATGCAAATTCTCATACAGACCTTTCCAGCGAAACACCAGCCTGTAGGAAATAGCAGTAAGACTGCATCTTTAACATGGAAGAAACTGTTTTCAAACTGCTCTGCTGTGTGTTCATTCATATAAGAGACTTGAATATATGTTCAGTTTCAGCTAGTTAGCAACACGTTTCTTCCAGGAGCTGTGTTTGCCTATTCCAGAGTATACTGGAGTATAAGATGTAAAGACAAATGTCTCGTTCCAAAAGAAAAACGGATGATCTAATGGAATGGTTGTCAATGTGTGCATTCAACTTACTGAGCTAAACTGCTGTTTGTATGCAGCAGTTTAGAAAACATTTCTGTGTAGATTCTCAAACAGACATTTCCAGCAAAATACCGGCCTATAAGAAATAGCAGTAAGACTGCGTCTAAAACTCAGAGGGAACGTTTCTTTCAAACTGCTCTGCAGTGTGTTCGTTCACCAAAGGTCGTTGACTCTAAGTTTGGATTCAGCGAGTTTGAAACACGTTTATTCTAGGAGCTGCATTTCGATATTCCAGAGTGTATGGGAGTAAATGCTGTAAAGAGAAATATCTGTTTCTAAAACCAAAACGGAGCTATCTAACAGAATGGTTGTGAATGTGTGCATTCAACTTAAAGGGTTAATCTGCTCTTCTTAGGCAGCAGTTTAGAAACCCTTTATATGCAAATTCTAAAATCAACATTTGCAGCAAAACACCAGCCTAAAAGAAGTAGCAGTAAGACTGCATCTATAACATAGAAGAAACGTTTTCTTCAAAATGCTCTGCTCTGTGTTCATTCACCTAAGAGTCTTGAGTATATGTTCAGATTCAGCGAGTAAGAAACACGTTTCTTCCAGGAGCTGCATTTGCATATTCCAGAGTGTACTGGAGTATAAGGTTTAAAGTGAAATATCTGGTTCTAAAACAAACACGGAGCCATCTAACAGAATGGTTGTCACTGTGTGCATTCAGCTTATTGAGATAAACTGTTGTTTCTATGCAGCAGTTTAGAAAAGATTTTTGTGCAGATTCTAACACAGACATTCCCAGCAAAATACTGGCCTCTAAGAAATAGCAATAAGACTGCGTCTAAAACTCAAATAAAACGTTTCTTTCAAACTGCTGTGCTGTGTGTTCGTTCACCTAAGGGAGTTGAATCTATGTTTAGATTCAGCGACTTAGAAACACGTCTATTCTGGGAGCTGCGTTTGGCTATTCCAGAATGAATGGGAGTATATGCTGTAACTAGAAACACAGGCTTCTAAAACCAAAACGGAGCTAGCTAACAGAATGATTGTGAATGAGGGCATTCAACTTAACGAATTAAACTGCTCCACTTAAGCAGCAGTTTACAAACCATTTATATGGAAATTCTAAAACCAACATTTCCAGGAAAACACCAGCCTAAAAACAATAGCAGTAACAGGGCATCTATAACATGGAAGAAATGTTTTTTTCAAACTCCTCTGCTGTGTGTTCATTCACCTAAGAGACTTCAATATATGCACAGATTCAGCGAGTTACAAACACGTTTCTTCCAGGAGCTGCGTATGCATATATCAGAGTGTACTGGGGTACAAGATGTAAAGAGAAATATCTGATTATACTTAGAAACCCGTTTCTTTCAGGAGCTGTGTTTGGATATTCCGGAGTGAATGAGAGTATATGCTGTAAAGAGAAATAACTGCTTCTAAAACCAAAAGGCAGCTATCTAACTGAATGGTTGTCAATGCGTGCACTCAACTTCCAGAGATAAACCCGTGCGTGGATTCAGCAGTCTGCAAACACTTTCTCTGCAGAGTCCCAAAACAGGCGTTTTCAGCCCATTACCGGCATGTGGAAGAAACAGCAGTAAGCACAGGGAAATATCTGCTTCTAAATCCAAAACGCAGCTATCTAACAGAACGGTTGTCAATGTGTGCACTCAACTTCCAGAGTTAAACCCGTGTGTGGATTCAGCAGTCTGCAAACATCTTCTCTGCAGAGTCCCAAACCAGGCGTTTTCAGCCCATTACCGGCATATGGAAGAAACAGCAGTAAGCCCAGGGAAATATCTGCTTCTAAATCCAAAACGCAGCTATCTAACAGAACGGTTGTCAATGTGTGCACTCAACTTCCAGAGTTAAACCCGTTTGTGGATTCAGCAGTCTGCAAACACTTTCTCTGCAGAGTCCCAAAACAGGCGTTTTCAGCCCATTACCGGCATATGGAAGAAACAGCAGTAAGCACAGGGAAATATCTGCTTCTAAATCCAAAACGCAGCTATCTAACAGAACGGTTGTCAATGTGTGCACTCAACTTCCAGAGTTAAACCCGTGTGTGGATTCAGCAGTCTGCAAACACTTTCTCTGCAGAGTCCCAAAACAGGCGTTTTCAGCCCATTACCGGCATATGGAAGAAACAGCAGTAAGCACAGGGAAATATCTGCTTCTAAATCCAAAACGCAGCTATCTAACAGAACGGTTGTCAATGTGTGCACTCAACTTCCAGAGTTAAACCCGTGTGTGGATTCAGCAGTCTGCAAACACTTTCTCTGCAGAGTCCCAAAACAGGCGTTTTCAGCCCATTACCGGCATATGGAAGAAACTGCAGTAAGCACAGGGAAATATCTGCTTCTAAATCCAAAACGCAGCTATCTAACAGAACGGTTGTCAATGTGTGCACTCAACTTCCAGAGTTAAACCCGTGTGTGGATTCAGCAGTCTGCAAACATCTTCTCTGCAGAGTCCCAAACCAGGCGTTTTCAGCCCATTACCGGCATATGGAAGAAACAGCAGTAAGCACAGGGAAATATCTGCTTCTAAATCCAAAACGCACCTATCTAACAGAACGGTTGTCAATGTGTGCACTCAACTTCCAGAGTTAAACCCGTGTGTGGATTCAGCAGTCTGCAAACACGTTCTCTGCAGAGTCCCAAAGCAGGCGTTTTCAGCCCATTACCGGCATATGGAAGAAAAAGCAGTAAGCCCAGGGAAATATCTGCTTCTAAATCCAAAACGCAGCTATCTAACAGAACGATTGTCAATGTGTGCACTCAACTTCCAGAGTTAAACCCGTGTGTGGATTCAGCAGTCTGCAAACACTTTCTCTGCAGAGTCCCAAAACAGGCGTTTTCAGCCCATTACCGGCATATGGAAGAAACAGCAGTAAGCCCAGGGAAATATCTGCTTCTAAATCCAAAACGCAGCTATCTAACAGAACGGTTGTCAATGTGTGCACTCAACTTCCAGAGTTAAACCCGTGTGTGGATTCAGCAGTCTGCAAACACTTTCTCTGCAGAGTCCCAAAACAGTCGTTTTCAGCCCATTACCGGCATATGGAAGAAACAGCAGTAAGCACAGGGAAATATCTGCTTCTAAATCCAAAACGCAGCTATCTAACAGAACGGTTGTCAATGTGTGCACTCAACTTCCAGAGTTAAACCCGTGTGTGGATTCAGCAGTCTGCAAACACTTTCTCTGCAGAGTGACAAAACAGGCGTTTTCAGCCCATTACCGGCATATGGAAGAAACAGCAGTAAGCACAGGGAAATATCTGCTTCTAAATCCAAAACGCAGCTATCTAACAGAACGGTTGTCAATGTGTGCACTCAACTTCCAGAGTTAAACCCGTGTGTGGATTCAGCAGTCTGCAAACACTTTCTCTGCAGAGTCCCAAAACAGGCGTTTTCAGCCCATTACCGGCATATGGAAGAAACAGCAGTAAGCACAGGGAAATATCTGCTTCTAAATCCAAAACGCAGCTATCTAACAGAACGGTTGTCAATGTGTGCACTCAACTTCCAGAGTTAAACCCGTGTGTGGATTCAGCAGTCTGCAAACACTTTCTCTGCAGAGTCCCAAACCAGGCGTTTTCAGCCCATTACCGGCATATGGAAGAAACAGCAGTAAGCACAGGGAAATATCTGCTTCTAAATCCAAAACGCAGCTATCTAACAGAACGGTTGTCAATGTGTGCACTCAACTTCCAGAGTTAAACCCGTGTGTGGATTCAGCAGTCTGCAAACACTTTGTCTGCAGAGTCCCAAAGCAGGCGTTTTCAGCCCATTACCGGCATATGGAAGAAAAAGCAGTAAGCCCAGGGAAATATCTGCTTCTAAATCCAAAACGCAGCTATCTAACAGAACGGTTGTCAATGTGTGCACTCAACTTCCAGAGTTAAACCCGTGTGTGGATTCAGCAGTCTGCAAACACTTTCTCTGCAGAGTCCCAAAACAGGCGTTTTCAGCCCATTACCGGCATATGGAAGAAACAGCAGTAAGCACAGGGAAATATCTGCTTCTAAATCCAAAACGCAGCTATCTAACAGAACGGTTGTCAATGTGTGCACTCAACTTCCAGAGTTAAACTCGTGTGTGGATTCAGCAGTCTGCAAACACTTTCTCTGCAGAGTCCCAAAACAGGCGTTTTCAGCCCTTTACCGGCATATGGAAGAAACAGCAGTAAGCACAGGGAAATATCTGCTTCTAAATCCAAAACGCAGCTATCTAACAGAACGGTTGTCAATGTGTGCACTCAACTTCCAGAGTTAAACCCGTGTGTGGATTCAGCAGTCTGCAAACACTTTCTCTGCAGAGTGCCAAAACAGGCGTTTTCAGCCCATTACCGGCATATGGAAGAAACAGCAGTAAGCACAGGGAAATATCTGCTTCTAAATCCAAAACGCAGCTATCTAACAGAACGGTTGTCAATGTGTGCACTCAACTTCCAGAGTTAAACCCGTGTGTGGATTCAGCAGTCTGCAAACACTTTCTCTGCAGAGTCCTAAAACAGGCGTTTTCAGCCCATTACCGGCATATGGAAGAAACAGCAGTAAGCACAGGGAAATATCTGCTTCTAAATCCAAAACGCAGCTATCTAACAGAACGGTTGTCAATGTGTGCACTCAACTTCCAGAGTTAAACCCATGTGTGGATTCAGCAGTCTGCAAACACTTCCTCTGCAGAGTCCCAAAACAGGCGTTTTCAGCCCATTACCGGCATATGGAAGAAACAGCAGTAAGCACAGGGAAATATCTGCTTCTAAATCCAAAACGCAGCTATCTAACAGAACGGTTGTCAATGTGTGCACTCAACTTCCAGAGTTAAACCCGTGTGTGGATTCAGCAGTCTGCAAACACTTTGTCTGCAGAGTCCCAAAGCAGGCGTTTTCAGCCCATTACCGGCATATGGAAGAAACAGCAGTAAGCCCAGGGAAATATCTGCTTATAAATTCAAAACGCAGCTATCTAACAGAACGGTTGTCAATGTGTGCACTCAACTTCCAGAGTTAAACCAGTGTGTGGATTCAGCAGTCTGCAAACACTTTCTCTGCAGAGTCCCAAAACAGGCGTTTTCAGCCCATTACCGGCATATGGAAGAAACAGCAGTAAGCCCAGGGAAATATCTGCTTCTAAATCCAAAACGCAGCTATCTAACAGAACGGTTGTCAATGTGTGCACTCAACTTCCAGAGTTAAACCCGTGTGTGGATTCAGCAGTCTGCAAACACTTTCTCTGCAGAGTCCCAAAACAGGCGTTTTCAGCCCATTACCGGCATATGGAAGAAACAGCAGTAAGCACAGGGAAATATCTGCTTCTAAATCCAAAACGCAGCTATCTAACAGAACGGTTGTCAATGTGTGCACTCAACTTCCAGAGTTAAAACCGTGTGTGGATTCATCAGTCTGCAAACATCTTCTCTGCAGAGTCCCAAACCAGGCGTTTTCAGCCCATTACGGGCATATGGAAGAAACTGCAGTAAGCACAGGGAAATATCTGCTTCTAAATCCAAAACGCAGCTATCTAACAGAACGGTTGTCAATGTGTGCACTCAACTTCCAGAGTTAAACCCGTGTGTGGATTCAGCAGTCTGCAAACATCTTCTCTGCAGAGTCCCAAACCAGGCGTTTTCAGCCCATTACCGGCATATGGAAGAAACAGCAGTAAGCACAGGGAAATATCTGCTTCTAAATCCAAAACGCAGCTATCTAACAGAACGGTTGTCAATGTGTGCACTCAACTTCCAGAGTTAAACCCGTGTGTGGATTCAGCAGTCTGCAAACACTTTCTCTGCAGAGTCCCAAAGCAGGCGTTTTCAGCCCATTACCGGCATATGGAAGAAACAGCAGTAAGCACAGGGAAATATCTGCTTCTAAATCCAAAACGCAGCTATCTAACAGAACGGTTGTCAATGTGTGCACTCAACTTCCAGAGTTAAACCCGTGTGTGGATTCAGCAGTCTGCAAACACTTTCTGTGCAGAGTCTCAAAACAGGCCTTTCCGGCCCAGTACCGGCATATATAAGAAAGAGCATTAAGACTGCGTCTAAAACTCAGAAGAAACGTTTCTTTCAAACTGCTCGGCCTTGTGTTCTTTGGCCTAAGGGTGTTGAAACTATGTTTAGATTCAGCGAGATAGAAACACGTTTATTCTCGGAGCTGTCTTTGGATATTCCAGATTGAATGGGAGTATATGCTGTAAAGAGAAATATCTGTTTCTAAAACCAAAATGGATCTATCTAGCAGAGTGGTTGTGAATGTGTGCCTTCTGCTTAAAGAGGTAAACTGCTCTTCTCATGCAGCACTTTAGAAACCCTTTCTATGCAAATTCTCATACAGACCTTTCCAGCGAAACACCAGCCTGTAGGAAATAGCAGTAAGACTGCATCTTTAACATGGAAGAAACTGTTTTCAAACTGCTCTGCTGTGTGTTCATTCATATAAGAGACTTGAATATATGTTCAGTTTCAGCTAGTTAGCAACACGTTTCTTCCAGGAGCTGTGTTTGCCTATTCCAGAGTATACTGGAGTATAAGATGTAAAGACAAATGTCTCGTTCCAAAAGAAAAACGGATGATCTAATGGAATGGTTGTCAATGTGTGCATTCAACTTACTGAGCTAAACTGCTGTTTGTATGCAGCAGTTTAGAAAACATTTCTGTGTAGATTCTCAAACAGACATTTCCAGCAAAATACCGGCCTATAAGAAATAGCAGTAAGACTGCGTCTAAAACTCAGAGGGAACGTTTCTTTCAAACTGCTCTGCAGTGTGTTCGTTCACCAAAGGTCGTTGAATCTAAGTTTGGATTCAGCGAGTTTGAAACACGTTTATTCTAGGAGCTGCATTTCGATATTCCAGAGTGTATGGGAGTAAATGCTGTAAAGAGAAATATCTGTTTCTAAAACCAAAACGGAGCTATCTAACAGAATGGTTGTGAATGTGTGCATTCAACTTAAAGGGTTAATCTGCTCTTCTTAGGCAGCAGTTTAGAAACCCTTTATATGCAAATTCTAAAATCAACATTTGCAGCAAAACACCAGCCTAAAAGAAGTAGCAGTAAGACTGCATCTATAACATAGAAGAAACGTTTTCTTCAAAATGCTCTGCTCTGTGTTCATTCACCTAAGAGTCTTGAGTATATGTTCAGATTCAGCGAGTAAGAAACACGTTTCTTCCAGGAGCTGCATTTGCATATTCCAGAGTGTACTGGAGTATAAGGTTTAAAGTGAAATATCTGGTTCTAAAACAAACACGGAGCCATCTAACAGAATGGTTGTCACTGTGTGCATTCAGCTTATTGAGATAAACTGTTGTTTCTATGCAGCAGTTTAGAAAAGATTTTTGTGCAGATTCTAACACAGACATTCCCAGCAAAATACTGGCCTCTAAGAAATAGCAATAAGACTGCGTCTAAAACTCAAATAAAACGTTTCTTTCAAACTGCTGTGCTGTGTGTTCGTTCACCTAAGGGAGTTGAATCTATGTTTAGATTCAGCGACTTAGAAACACGTCTATTCTGGGAGCTGCGTTTGGCTATTCCAGAATGAATGGGAGTATATGCTGTAACTAGAAACACAGGCTTCTAAAACCAAAACGGAGCTAGCTAACAGAATGATTGTGAATGAGGGCATTCAACTTAACGAATTAAACTGCTCCACTTAAGCAGCAGTTTACAAACCATTTATATGGAAATTCTAAAACCAACATTTCCAGGAAAACACCAGCCTAAAAACAATAGCAGTAACAGGGCATCTATAACATGGAAGAAATGTTTTTTTCAAACTCCTCTGCTGTGTGTTCATTCACCTAAGAGACTTCAATATATGCACAGATTCAGCGAGTTACAAACACGTTTCTTCCAGGAGCTGCGTATGCATATATCAGAGTGTACTGGGGTACAAGATGTAAAGAGAAATATCTGATTATACTTAGAAACCCGTTTCTTTCAGGAGCTGTGTTTGGATATTCCGGAGTGAATGAGAGTATATGCTGTAAAGAGAAATAACTGCTTCTAAAACCAAAAGGCAGCTATCTAACTGAATGGTTGTCAATGCGTGCACTCAACTTCCAGAGATAAACCCGTGTGTGGATTCAGCAGTCTGCAAACACTTTCTCTGCAGAGTCCCAAAACAGGCGTTTTCAGCCCATTACCGGCATGTGGAAGAAACAGCAGTAAGCACAAGGAAATATCTGCTTCTAAATCCAAAACGCAGCTATCTAACAGAACGGTTGTCAATGTGTGCACTCAACTTCCAGAGTTAAACCCGTGTGTGGATTCAGCAGTCTGCAAACACTTTCTCTGCAGAGTCCCAAAACAGGCGTTTTCAGCCCATTACCGGCATATGGAAGAAACAGCAGTAAGCACAGGGAAATATCTGCTTCTAAATCCAAAACGCAGCTATCTAACAGAACGGTTGTCAATGTGTGCACTCAACTTCCAGAGTTAAACCCGTGTGTGGATTCAGCAGTCTGCAAACACTTCCTCTGCAGAGTCCCAAAACAGGCGTTTTCAGCCCATTACCGGCATATGGAAGAAACAGCAGTCAGCACAGGGAAATATCTGCTTCTAAATCCAAAACGCAGCTATCTAACAGAACGGTTGTCAATGTGTGCACTCAACTTCCAGAGTTAAACCCGTGTGTGGATTCAGCAGTCTGCAAACATCTTCTCTGCAGAGTCCCAAACCAGGCGTTTTCAGCCCATTACCGGCATATGGAAGAAACAGCAGTAAGCCCAGGGAAATATCTGCTTCTAAATCCAAAACGCAGCTATCTAACAGAACGGTTGTCAATGTGTGCACTCAACTTCCAGAGTTAAACCCGTGTGTGGATTCAGCAGTCTGCAAACACTTTCTCTGCAGAGTCCCAAAACAGGCGTTTTCAGCCCATTACCGGCATATGGAAGAAACAGCAGTAAGCACAGGGAAATATCTGCTTCTAAATCCAAAACGCAGCTATCTAACAGAACGGTTGTCAATGTGTGCACTCAACTTCCAGAGTTAAACCCGTGTGTGGATTCAGCAGTCTGCAAACACTTTCTCTGCAGAGTCCCAAAACAGGCGTTTTCAGCCCATTACCGGCATATGGAAGAAACTGCAGTAAGCACAGGGAAATATCTGCTTCTAAATCCAAAACGCAGCTATCTAACAGAACGGTTGTCAATGTGTGCACTCAACTTCCAGAGTTAAACCCGTGTGTGGATTCAGCAGTCTGCAAACATCTTCTCTGCAGAGTCCCAAACCAGGCGTTTTCAGCCCTTTACCGGCATATGGAAGAAACAGCAGTAAGCCCAGGGAAATATCTGCTTCTAAATCCAAAACGCAGCTATCTAACAGAACGGTTGTCAATGTGTGCACTCAACTTCCAGAGTTAAACCCGTGTGTGGATTCAGCAGTCTGCAAACACTTTCTCTGCAGAGTCCCAAACCAGGCGTTTTCAGCCCATTACCGGCATATGGAAGAAACAGCAGTAAGCCCAGGGAAATATCTGCTTCTAAATCCAAAACGCAGCTATCTAACAGAACGGTTGTCAATGTGTGCACTCAACTTCCAGAGTTAAACCCGTGTGTGGATTCAGCAGTCTGCAAACACTTTCTCTGCAGAGTCCCAAAACAGGCGTTTTCAGCCCATTACCGGCATATGGAAGAAACAGCAGTAAGCACAGGGAAATATCTGCTTCTAAATCCAAAACGCAGTTATCTAACAGAACGGTTGTCAATGTGTGCACTCAACTTCCAGAGTTAAACCCGTGTGTGGATTCAGCAGTCTGCAAACACTTTCTCTGCAGAGTCCCAAAACAGGCGTTTTCAGCCCATTACCGGCATATGGAAGAAACTGCAGTAAGCACAGGGAAATATCTGCTTCTAAATCCAAAACGCAGCTATCTAACAGAACGGTTGTCAATGTGTGCACTCAACTTCCAGAGTTAAACCCGTGTGTGGATTCAGCAATCTGCAAACATCTTCTCTGCAGAGTCCCAAACCAGGCGTTTTCAGCCCATTACCGGCATATGGAAGAAACAGCAGTAAGCACAGGGAAATATCTGCTTCTAAATCCAAAACGCAGCTATCTAACAGAACGGTTGTCAATGTGTGCACTCAACTTCCAGAGTTAAACCCGTGTGTGGATTCAGCAGTTTGCAAACACTTTCTCTGCAGAGTCCCAAAACAGGCGTTTTCAGCCCATTACCGGCATATGGAAGAAACAGCAGTAAGCACAGGGAAATATCTGCTTCTAAATCCAAAACGCAGCTATCTAACAGAACGGTTGTCAATGTGTGCACTCAACTTCCAGAGTTAAACCCGTGTGTGGATTCAGCAGTTTGCAAACACTTTCTCTGCAGAGTCCCAAAACAGGCGTTTTCAGCCCATTACCGGCATATGGAAGAAACAGCAGTAAGCACAGGGAAATATCTGCTTCTAAATCCAAAACGCAGCTATCTAACAGAACGGTTGTCAATGTGTGCACTCAACTTCCAGAGTTAAACCCGTGTGTGGATTCAGCAGTCTGCAAACACTTCCTCTGCAGAGTCCCAAAACAGGCGTTTTCAGCCCATTACCGGCATATGGAAGAAACAGCAGTCAGCACAGGGAAATATCTGCTTCTAAATCCAAAACGCAGCTATCTAACAGAACGGTTGTCAATGTGTGCACTCAACTTCCAGAGTTAAACCCGTGTGTGGATTCAGCAGTCTGCAAACATCTTCTCTGCAGAGTCCCAAACCAGGCGTTTTCAGCCCATTACCGGCATATGGAAGAAACAGCAGTAAGCACAGGGAAATATCTGCTTCTAAATCCAAAACGCAGCTATCTAACAGAACGGTTGTCAATGTGTGCACTCAACTTCCAGAGTTAAACCCGTGTGTGGATTCAGCAGTTTGCAAACACTTTCTCTGCAGAGTCCCAAAACAGGCGTTTTCAGCCCATTACCGGCATGTGGAAGAAACAGCAGTAAGCACAGGGAAATATCTGCTTCTAAATCCAAAACGCAGCTATCTAACAGAACGGTTGTCAATGTGTGCACTCAACTTCCAGAGTTAAACCCGTGTGTGGATTCAGCAGTTTGCAAACACTTTCTCTGCAGAGTCCCAAAACAGGCGTTTTCAGCCCATTACCGGCATATGGAAGAAACAGCAGTAAGCACAGGGAAATATCTGCTTCTAAATCCAAAACGCAGCTATCTAACAGAACGGTTGTCAATGTGTGCACTCAACTTCCAGAGTTAAACCCGTGTGTGGATTCAGCAGTCTGCAAACATCTTCTCTGCAGAGTCCCAAACCAGGCGTTTTCAGCCCATTACCGGCATATGGAAGAAACAGCAGTAAGCACAGGGAAATATCTGCTTCTAAATCCAAAACGCAGCTATCTAACAGAACGGTTGTCAATGTGTGCACTCAACTTCCAGAGTTAAACCCGTGTGTGGATTCAGCAGTCTGCAAACACTTTCTCTGCAGAGTCCCAAAACAGGCGTTTTCAGCCCGTTACCGGCATATGGAAGAAACAGCAGTAAGCACAGGGAAATATCTGCTTCTAAATCCAAAACGCAGCTATCTAACAGAACGGTTGTCAATGTGTGCACTCAACTTCCAGAGTTAAACCCGTGTGTGGATTCAGCAGTCTGCAAACACTTCCTCTGCAGAGTCCCAAAACAGGCGTTTTCAGCCCATTACCGGCATATGGAAGAAACAGCAGTCAGCACAGGGAAATATCTGCTTCTAAATCCAAAACGCAGCTATCTAACAGAACGGTTGTCAATGTGTGCACTCAACTTCCAGAGTTAAACCCGTGTGTGGATTCAGCAGTCTGCAAACACTTTCTCTGCAGAGTCCCAAAGCAGGCGTTTTCAGCCCATTACCGGCATATGGAAGAAACAGCAGTAAGCCCAGGGAAATATCTGCTTCTAAATCCAAAACGCAGCTATCTAACAGAACGGTTGTCAATGTGTGCACTCAACTTCCAGAGTTAAACCCGTGTGTGGATTCAGCAGTCTGCAAACACTTTCTCTGCAGAGTCCCAAAACAGGCGTTTTCAGCCCATTACCGGCATATGGAAGAAACAGCAGTAAGCACAGGGAAATATCTGCTTCTAAATCCAAAACGCAGCTATCTAACAGAACGGTTGTCAATGTGTGCACTCAACTTCCAGAGTTAAACCCGTGTGTGGATTCAGCAGTCTGCAAACACTTTCTCTGCAGAGTCCCAAAACAGGCGTTTTCAGCCCATTACCGGCATATGGAAGAAACAGCAGTAAGCCCAGGGAAATATCTGCTTCTAAATCCAAAACGCAGCTATCTAACAGAACGGTTGTCAATGTGTGCACTCAGCTTCCAGAGTTAAACCCGTGTGTGGATTCAGCAGTCTGCAAACACTTTCTCTGCAGAGTCCCAAAGCAGGCGTTTTCAGCCCATTACCGGCATATGGAAGAAACAGCAGTAAGCACAGGGAAATATCTGCTTCTAAATCCAAAACGCAGCTATCTAACAGAACGGTTGTCAATGTGTGCACTCAACTTCCAGAGTTAAACCCGTGTGTGGATTCAGCAGTCTGCAAACACTTTCTGTGCAGAGTCTCAAAACAGGCCTTTCCGGCCCAGTACCGGCATATATAAGAAAGAGCATTAAGACTGCGTCTAAAACTCAGAAGAAACGTTTCTTTCAAACTGCTCGGCCTTGTGTTCTTTGGCCTAAGGGAGTTGAAACTATGTTTAGATTCAGCGAGATAGAAACACGTTTATTCTCGGAGCTGTCTTTGGATATTCCAGATTGAATGGGAGTATATGCTGTAAAGAGAAATATCTGTTTCTAAAACCAAAATGGATCTATCTAGCAGAGTGGTTGTGAATGTGTGCCTTCTGCTTAAAGAGGTAAACTGCTCTTCTCATGCAGCACTTTAGAAACCCTTTCTATGCAAATTCTCATACAGACCTTTCCAGCGAAACACCAGCCTGTAGGAAATAGCAGTAAGACTGCATCTTTAACATGGAAGAAACTGTTTTCAAACTGCTCTGCTGTGTGTTCATTCATATAAGAGACTTGAATATATGTTCAGTTTCAGCTAGTTAGCAACACGTTTCTTCCAGGAGCTGTGTTTGCCTATTCCAGAGTATACTGGAGTATAAGATGTAAAGACAAATGTCTCGTTCCAAAAGAAAAACGGATGATCTAATGGAATGGTTGTCAATGTGTGCATTCAACTTACTGAGCTAAACTGCTGTTTGTATGCAGCAGTTTAGAAAACATTTCTGTGTAGATTCTCAAACAGACATTTCCAGCAAAATACCGGCCTATAAGAAATAGCAGTAAGACTGCGTCTAAAACTCAGAGGGAACGTTTCTTTCAAACTGCTCTGCAGTGTGTTCGTTCACCAAAGGTCGTTGACTCTAAGTTTGGATTCAGCGAGTTTGAAACACGTTTATTCTAGGAGCTGCATTTCGATATTCCAGAGTGTATGGGAGTAAATGCTGTAAAGAGAAATATCTGTTTCTAAAACCAAAACGGAGCTATCTAACAGAATGGTTGTGAATGTGTGCATTCAACTTAAAGGGTTAATCTGCTCTTCTTAGGCAGCAGTTTAGAAACCCTTTATATGCAAATTCTAAAATCAACATTTGCAGCAAAACACCAGCCTAAAACAAGTAGCAGTAAGACTGCATCTATAACATAGAAGAAACGTTTTCTTCAAAATGCTCTGCTCTGTGTTCATTCACCTAAGAGTCTTGAGTATATGTTCAGATTCAGCGAGTAAGAAACACGTTTCTTCCAGGAGCTGCATTTGCATATTCCAGAGTGTACTGGAGTATAAGGTTTAAAGTGAAATATCTGGTTCTAAAACAAACACGGAGCCATCTAACAGAATGGTTGTCACTGTGTGCATTCAGCTTATTGAGATAAACTGTTGTTTCTATGCAGCAGTTTAGAAAAGATTTTTGTGCAGATTCTAACACAGACATTCCCAGCAAAATACTGGCCTCTAAGAAATAGCAATAAGACTGCGTCTAAAACTCAAATAAAACGTTTCTTTCAAACTGCTGTGCTGTGTGTTCGTTCACCTAAGGGAGTTGAATCTATGTTTAGATTCAGCGACTTAGAAACACGTCTATTCTGGGAGCTGCGTTTGGCTATTCCAGAATGAATGGGAGTATATGCTGTAACTAGAAACACAGGCTTCTAAAACCAAAACGGAGCTAGCTAACAGAATGATTGTGAATGAGGGCATTCAACTTAACGAATTAAACTGCTCCACTTAAGCAGCAGTTTACAAACCATTTATATGGAAATTCTAAAACCAACATTTCCAGGAAAACACCAGCCTAAAAACAATAGCAGTAACAGGGCATCTATAACATGGAAGAAATGTTTTTTTCAAACTCCTCTGCTGTGTGTTCATTCACCTAAGAGACTTCAATATATGCACAGATTCAGCGAGTTACAAACACGTTTCTTCCAGGAGCTGCGTATGCATATATCAGAGTGTACTGGGGTACAAGATGTAAAGAGAAATATCTGATTATACTTAGAAACCCGTTTCTTTCAGGAGCTGTGTTTGGATATTCCGGAGTGAATGAGAGTATATGCTGTAAAGAGAAATAACTGCTTCTAAAACCAAAAGGCAGCTATCTAACTGAATGGTTGTCAATGCGTGCACTCAACTTCCAGAGATAAACCCGTGTGTGGATTCAGCAGTCTGCAAACACTTTCTCTGCAGAGTCCCAAAACAGGCGTTTTCAGCCCATTACCGGCATGTGGAAGAAACAGCAGTAAGCCCAGGGAAATATCTGCTTCTAAATCCAAAACGCAGCTATCTAACAGAACGGTTGTCAATGTGTGCACTCAACTTCCAGAGTTAAACCCGTGTGTGGATTCAGCAGTCTGCAAACACTTTCTCTGCAGAGTCCCAAAACAGGCGTTTTCAGCCCATTACCGGCATATGGAAGAAACAGCAGTAAGCACAGGGAAATATCTGCTTCTAAATCCAAAACGCAGCTATCTAACAGAACGGTTGTCAATGTGTGCACTCAACTTCCAGAGTTAAACCCGTGTGTGGATTCAGCAGTCTGCAAACACTTTCTCTGCAGAGTCCCAAAACAGGCGTTTTCAGCCCATTACCGGCATATGGAAGAAACAGCAGTAAGCCCAGGGAAATATCTGCTTCTAAATCCAAAACGCAGCTATCTAACAGAACGGTTGTCAATGTGTGCACTCAGCTTCCAGAGTTAAACCCGTGTGTGGATTCAGCAGTCTGCAAACACTTTCTCTGCAGAGTCCCAAAGCAGGCGTTTTCAGCCCATTACCGGCATATGGAAGAAACAGCAGTAAGCACAGGGAAATATCTGCTTCTAAATCCAAAACGCAGCTATCTAACAGAACGGTTGTCAATGTGTGCACTCAACTTCCAGAGTTAAACCCGTGTGTGGATTCAGCAGTCTGCAAACACTTTCTGTGCAGAGTCTCAAAACAGGCCTTTCCGGCCCAGTACCGGCATATATAAGAAAGAGCATTAAGACTGCGTCTAAAACTCAGAAGAAACGTTTCTTTCAAACTGCTCGGCCTTGTGTTCTTTGGCCTAAGGGAGTTGAAACTATGTTTAGATTCAGCGAGATAGAAACACGTTTATTCTCGGAGCTGTCTTTGGATATTCCAGATTGAATGGGAGTATATGCTGTAAAGAGAAATATCTGTTTCTAAAACCAAAATGGATCTATCTAGCAGAGTGGTTGTGAATGTGTGCCTTCTGCTTAAAGAGGTAAACTGCTCTTCTCATGCAGCACTTTAGAAACCCTTTCTATGCAAATTCTCATACAGACCTTTCCAGCGAAACACCAGCCTGTAGGAAATAGCAGTAAGACTGCATCTTTAACATGGAAGAAACTGTTTTCAAACTGCTCTGCTGTGTGTTCATTCATATAAGAGACTTGAATATATGTTCAGTTTCAGCTAGTTAGCAACACGTTTCTTCCAGGAGCTGTGTTTGCCTATTCCAGAGTATACTGGAGTATAAGATGTAAAGACAAATGTCTCGTTCCAAAAGAAAAACGGATGATCTAATGGAATGGTTGTCAATGTGTGCATTCAACTTACTGAGCTAAACTGCTGTTTGTATGCAGCAGTTTAGAAAACATTTCTGTGTAGATTCTCAAACAGACATTTCCAGCAAAATACCGGCCTATAAGAAATAGCAGTAAGACTGCGTCTAAAACTCAGAGGGAACGTTTCTTTCAAACTGCTCTGCAGTGTGTTCGTTCACCAAAGGTCGTTGACTCTAAGTTTGGATTCAGCGAGTTTGAAACACGTTTATTCTAGGAGCTGCATTTCGATATTCCAGAGTGTATGGGAGTAAATGCTGTAAAGAGAAATATCTGTTTCTAAAACCAAAACGGAGCTATCTAACAGAATGGTTGTGAATGTGTGCATTCAACTTAAAGGGTTAATCTGCTCTTCTTAGGCAGCAGTTTAGAAACCCTTTATATGCAAATTCTAAAATCAACATTTGCAGCAAAACACCAGCCTAAAACAAGTAGCAGTAAGACTGCATCTATAACATAGAAGAAACGTTTTCTTCAAAATGCTCTGCTCTGTGTTCATTCACCTAAGAGTCTTGAGTATATGTTCAGATTCAGCGAGTAAGAAACACGTTTCTTCCAGGAGCTGCATTTGCATATTCCAGAGTGTACTGGAGTATAAGGTTTAAAGTGAAATATCTGGTTCTAAAACAAACACGGAGCCATCTAACAGAATGGTTGTCACTGTGTGCATTCAGCTTATTGAGATAAACTGTTGTTTCTATGCAGCAGTTTAGAAAAGATTTTTGTGCAGATTCTAACACAGACATTCCCAGCAAAATACTGGCCTCTAAGAAATAGCAATAAGACTGCGTCTAAAACTCAAATAAAACGTTTCTTTCAAACTGCTGTGCTGTGTGTTCGTTCACCTAAGGGAGTTGAATCTATGTTTAGATTCAGCGACTTAGAAACACGTCTATTCTGGGAGCTGCGTTTGGCTATTCCAGAATGAATGGGAGTATATGCTGTAACTAGAAACACAGGCTTCTAAAACCAAAACGGAGCTAGCTAACAGAATGATTGTGAATGAGGGCATTCAACTTAACGAATTAAACTGCTCCACTTAAGCAGCAGTTTACAAACCATTTATATGGAAATTCTAAAACCAACATTTCCAGGAAAACACCAGCCTAAAAACAATAGCAGTAACAGGGCATCTATAACATGGAAGAAATGTTTTTTTCAAACTCCTCTGCTGTGTGTTCATTCACCTAAGAGACTTCAATATATGCACAGATTCAGCGAGTTACAAACACGTTTCTTCCAGGAGCTGCGTATGCATATATCAGAGTGTACTGGGGTACAAGATGTAAAGAGAAATATCTGATTATACTTAGAAACCCGTTTCTTTCAGGAGCTGTGTTTGGATATTCCGGAGTGAATGAGAGTATATGCTGTAAAGAGAAATAACTGCTTCTAAAACCAAAAGGCAGCTATCTAACTGAATGGTTGTCAATGCGTGCACTCAACTTCCAGAGATAAACCCGTGTGTGGATTCAGCAGTCTGCAAACACTTTCTCTGCAGAGTCCCAAAACAGGCGTTTTCAGCCCATTACCGGCATGTGGAAGAAACAGCAGTAAGCACAGGGAAATATCTGCTTCTAAATCCAAAACGCAGCTATCTAACAGAACGGTTGTCAATGTGTGCACTCAACTTCCAGAGTTAAACCCGTGTGTGGATTCAGCAGTCTGCAAACACTTTCTCTGCAGAGTCCCAAAACAGGCGTTTTCAGCCCATTACCGGCATATGGAAGAAACAGCAGTAAGCACAGGGAAATATCTGCTTCTAAATCCAAAACGCAGCTATCTAACAGAACGGTTGTCAATGTGTGCACTCAACTTCCAGAGTTAAACCCGTGTGTGGATTCAGCAGTCTGCAAACACTTTCTCTGCAGAGTCCCAAAACAGGCGTTTTCAGCCCATTACCGGCATATGGAAGAAACAGCAGTAAGCCCAGGGAAATATCTGCTTCTAAATCCAAAACGCAGCTATCTAACAGAACGGTTGTCAATGTGTGCACTCAGCTTCCAGAGTTAAACCCGTGTGTGGATTCAGCAGTCTGCAAACACTTTCTCTGCAGAGTCCCAAAGCAGGCGTTTTCAGCCCATTACCGGCATATGGAAGAAACAGCAGTAAGCACAGGGAAATATCTGCTTCTAAATCCAAAACGCAGCTATCTAACAGAACGGTTGTCAATGTGTGCACTCAACTTCCAGAGTTAAACCCGTGTGTGGATTCAGCAGTCTGCAAACACTTTCTGTGCAGAGTCTCAAAACAGGCCTTTCCGGCCCAGTACCGGCATATATAAGAAAGAGCATTAAGACTGCGTCTAAAACTCAGAAGAAACGTTTCTTTCAAACTGCTCGGCCTTGTGTTCTTTGGCCTAAGGGAGTTGAAACTATGTTTAGATTCAGCGAGATAGAAACACGTTTATTCTCGGAGCTGTCTTTGGATATTCCAGATTGAATGGGAGTATATGCTGTAAAGAGAAATATCTGTTTCTAAAACCAAAATGGATCTATCTAGCAGAGTGGTTGTGAATGTGTGCCTTCTGCTTAAAGAGGTAAACTGCTCTTCTCATGCAGCACTTTAGAAACCCTTTCTATGCAAATTCTCATACAGACCTTTCCAGCGAAACACCAGCCTGTAGGAAATAGCAGTAAGACTGCATCTTTAACATGGAAGAAACTGTTTTCAAACTGCTCTGCTGTGTGTTCATTCATATAAGAGACTTGAATATATGTTCAGTTTCAGCTAGTTAGCAACACGTTTCTTCCAGGAGCTGTGTTTGCCTATTCCAGAGTATACTGGAGTATAAGATGTAAAGACAAATGTCTCGTTCCAAAAGAAAAACGGATGATCTAATGGAATGGTTGTCAATGTGTGCATTCAACTTACTGAGCTAAACTGCTGTTTGTATGCAGCAGTTTAGAAAACATTTCTGTGTAGATTCTCAAACAGACATTTCCAGCAAAATACCGGCCTATAAGAAATAGCAGTAAGACTGCGTCTAAAACTCAGAGGGAACGTTTCTTTCAAACTGCTCTGCAGTGTGTTCGTTCACCAAAGGTCGTTGACTCTAAGTTTGGATTCAGCGAGTTTGAAACACGTTTATTCTAGGAGCTGCATTTCGATATTCCAGAGTGTATGGGAGTAAATGCTGTAAAGAGAAATATCTGTTTCTAAAACCAAAACGGAGCTATCTAACAGAATGGTTGTGAATGTGTGCATTCAACTTAAAGGGTTAATCTGCTCTTCTTAGGCAGCAGTTTAGAAACCCTTTATATGCAAATTCTAAAATCAACATTTGCAGCAAAACACCAGCCTAAAACAAGTAGCAGTAAGACTGCATCTATAACATAGAAGAAACGTTTTCTTCAAAATGCTCTGCTCTGTGTTCATTCACCTAAGAGTCTTGAGTATATGTTCAGATTCAGCGAGTAAGAAACACGTTTCTTCCAGGAGCTGCATTTGCATATTCCAGAGTGTACTGGAGTATAAGGTTTAAAGTGAAATATCTGGTTCTAAAACAAACACGGAGCCATCTAACAGAATGGTTGTCACTGTGTGCATTCAGCTTATTGAGATAAACTGTTGTTTCTATGCAGCAGTTTAGAAAAGATTTTTGTGCAGATTCTAACACAGACATTCCCAGCAAAATACTGGCCTCTAAGAAATAGCAATAAGACTGCGTCTAAAACTCAAATAAAACGTTTCTTTCAAACTGCTGTGCTGTGTGTTCGTTCACCTAAGGGAGTTGAATCTATGTTTAGATTCAGCGACTTAGAAACACGTCTATTCTGGGAGCTGCGTTTGGCTATTCCAGAATGAATGGGAGTATATGCTGTAACTAGAAACACAGGCTTCTAAAACCAAAACGGAGCTAGCTAACAGAATGATTGTGAATGAGGGCATTCAACTTAACGAATTAAACTGCTCCACTTAAGCAGCAGTTTACAAACCATTTATATGGAAATTCTAAAACCAACATTTCCAGGAAAACACCAGCCTAAAAACAATAGCAGTAACAGGGCATCTATAACATGGAAGAAATGTTTTTTTCAAACTCCTCTGCTGTGTGTTCATTCACCTAAGAGACTTCAATATATGCACAGATTCAGCGAGTTACAAACACGTTTCTTCCAGGAGCTGCGTATGCATATATCAGAGTGTACTGGGGTACAAGATGTAAAGAGAAATATCTGATTATACTTAGAAACCCGTTTCTTTCAGGAGCTGTGTTTGGATATTCCGGAGTGAATGAGAGTATATGCTGTAAAGAGAAATAACTGCTTCTAAAACCAAAAGGCAGCTATCTAACTGAATGGTTGTCAATGCGTGCACTCAACTTCCAGAGATAAACCCGTGTGTGGATTCAGCAGTCTGCAAACACTTTCTCTGCAGAGTCCCAAAACAGGCGTTTTCAGCCCATTACCGGCATGTGGAAGAAACAGCAGTAAGCACAGGGAAATATCTGCTTCTAAATCCAAAACGCAGCTATCTAACAGAACGGTTGTCAATGTGTGCACTCAACTTCCAGAGTTAAACCCGTGTGTGGATTCAGCAGTCTGCAAACACTTTCTCTGCAGAGTCCCAAAACAGGCGTTTTCAGCCCATTACCGGCATATGGAAGAAACAGCAGTAAGCACAGGGAAATATCTGCTTCTAAATCCAAAACGCAGCTATCTAACAGAACGGTTGTCAATGTGTGCACTCAACTTCCAGAGTTAAACCCGTGTGTGGATTCAGCAGTCTGCAAACACTTCCTCTGCAGAGTCCCAAAACAGGCGTTTTCAGCCCATTACCGGCATATGGAAGAAACAGCAGTCAGCACAGGGAAATATCTGCTTCTAAATCCAAAACGCAGCTATCTAACAGAACGGTTGTCAATGTGTGCACTCAACTTCCAGAGTTAAACCCGTGTGTGGATTCAGCAGTCTGCAAACACTTTCTCTGCAGAGTCCCAAAACAGGCGTTTTCAGCCCATTACCGGCATATGGAAGAAACAGCAGTAAGCACAGGGAAATATCTGCTTCTAAATCCAAAACGCAGCTATCTAACAGAACGGTTGTCAATGTGTGCACTCAACTTCCAGAGTTAAACCCGTGTGTGGATTCAGCAGTCTGCAAACACTTTCTCTGCAGAGTCCCAAAACAGGCGTTTTCAGCCCATTACCGGCATATGGAAGAAACAGCAGTAAGCACAGGGAAATATCTGCTTCTAAATCCAAAACGCAGCTATCTAACAGAACGGTTGTCAATGTGTGCACTCAACTTCCAGAGTTAAACCCGTGTGTGGATTCAGCAGTCTGCAAACATCTTCTCTGCAGAGTCCCAAACCAGGCGTTTTCAGCCCTTTACCGGCATATGGAAGAAACAGCAGTAAGCCCAGGGAAATATCTGCTTCTAAATCCAAAACGCAGCTATCTAACAGAACGGTTGTCAATGTGTGCACTCAACTTCCAGAGTTAAACCCGTGTGTGGATTCAGCAGTCTGCAAACACTTTCTCTGCAGAGTCCCAAACCAGGCGTTTTCAGCCCATTACCGGCATATGGAAGAAACAGCAGTAAGCACAGGGAAATATCTGCTTCTAAATCCAAAACGCAGCTATCTAACAGAACGGTTGTCAATGTGTGCACTCAACTTCCAGAGTTAAACCCGTGTGTGGATTCAGCAGTCTGCAAACACTTTCTCTGCAGAGTCCCAAAACAGGCGTTTTCAGCCCATTACCGGCATATGGAAGAAACAGCAGTAAGCACAGGGAAATATCTGCTTCTAAATCCAAAACGCAGTTATCTAACAGAGCGGTTGTCAATGTGTGCACTCAACTTCCAGAGTTAAACCCGTGTGTGGATTCAGCAGTCTGCAAACACTTTCTCTGCAGAGTCCCAAAACAGGCGTTTTCAGCCCATTACCGGCATATGGAAGAAACTGCAGTAAGCACAGGGAAATATCTGCTTCTAAATCCAAAACGCAGCTATCTAACAGAACGGTTGTCAATGTGTGCACTCAACTTCCAGAGTTAAACCCGTGTGTGGATTCAGCAATCTGCAAACATCTTCTCTGCAGAGTCCCAAACCAGGCGTTTTCAGCCCATTACCGGCATATGGAAGAAACAGCAGTAAGCACAGGGAAATATCTGCTTCTAAATCCAAAACGCAGCTATCTAACAGAACGGTTGTCAATGTGTGCACTCAACTTCCAGAGTTAAACCCGTGTGTGGATTCAGCAGTTTGCAAACACTTTCTCTGCAGAGTCCCAAAACAGGCGTTTTCAGCCCATTACCGGCATATGGAAGAAACAGCAGTAAGCACAGGGAAATATCTGCTTCTAAATCCAAAACGCAGCTATCTAACAGAACGGTTGTCAATGTGTGCATTCAACTTCCAGAGTGAAACCCGTGTGTGGATTCAGCAGTCTGCAAACACGTTCTCTGCAGAGTCCCAAAACAGGCGTTTTCAGCCCATTACCGGCATATGGAAGAAACAGCAGTAAGCAAAGGGAAATATCTGCTTCTAAATCCAAAACACAGCTATCTAACAGAACGGTTGTCAATGTGTGCACTCAACTTCCAGAGTTAAACCCGTGTGTGGATTCAGCAGTCTGCAAACACTTTCTCTGCAGAGTCCCAAAACAGGCGTTTTCAGCCCATTACGGGCATATGGAAGAAACTGCAGTAAGCACAGGGAAATATCTGCTTCTAAATCCAAAACGCAGCTATCTAACAGAACGGTTGTCTATGTGTGCACTCAACTTCCAGAGTTAAACCCGTGTGTGGATTCAGCAGTCTGCAAACATCTTCTCTGCAGAGTCCCAAACCAGGCGTTTTCAGCCCATTACCGGCATATGGAAGAAACAGCAGTAAGCACAGGGAAATATCTGCTTCTAAATCCAAAACGCAGCTATCTAACAGAACGGTTGTCAATGTGTGCACTCAACTTCCAGAGTTAAACCCGTGTGTGGATTCAGCAGTCTGCAAACATCTTCTCTGCAGAGTCCCAAACCAGGCGTTTTCAGCCCATTACCGGCATATGGAAGAAACAGCAGTAAGCCCAGGGAAATATCTGCTTCTAAATCCAAAACGCAGCTATCTAACAGAACGGTTGTCAATGTGTGCACTCAACTTCCAGAGTTAAACCCGTGTGTGGATTCAGCAGTCTGCAAACACTTTCTCTGCAGAGTCCCAAAACAGGCGTTTTCAGCCCATTACCGGCATATGGAAGAAACAGCAGTAAGCACAGGGAAATATCTGCTTCTAAATCCAAAACGCAGCTATCTAACAGAACGGTTGTCAATGTGTGCACTCAACTTCCAGAGTTAAACCCGTGTGTGGATTCAGCAGTCTGCAAACACTTTCTCTGCAGAGTCCCAAAACAGGCGTTTTCAGCCCATTACCGGCATATGGAAGAAACAGCAGTAAGCACAGGGAAATATCTGCTTCTAAATCCAAAACGCAGCTATCTAACAGAACGGTTGTCAATGTGTGCACTCAACTTCCAGAGTTAAACCCGTGTGTGGATTCAGCAGTCTGCAAACATCTTCTCTGCAGAGTCCCAAACCAGGCGTTTTCAGCCCTTTACCGGCATATGGAAGAAACAGCAGTAAGCCCAGGGAAATATCTGCTTCTAAATCCAAAACGCAGCTATCTAACAGAACGGTTGTCAATGTGTGCACTCAACTTCCAGAGTTAAACCCGTGTGTGGATTCAGGAGTCTGCAAACACTTTCTCTGCAGAGTCCCAAAACAGGCGTTTTCAGCTCATTACCGGCATATGGAAGAAACAGCAGTAAGCACAGGGAAATATCTGCTTCTAAATCCAAAACGCAGCTATCTAACAGAACGGTTGTCAATGTGTGCACTCAACTTCCAGAGTTAAACCCGTGTGTGGATTCAGCAGTCTGCAAACATCTTCTCTGCAGAGTCCCAAACCAGGCGTTTTCAGCCCATTACCGGCATATGGAAGAAACAGCAGTAAGCACAGGGAAATATCTGCTTCTAAATCCAAAACGCAGCTATCTAACAGAACGGTTGTCAATGTGTGCATTCAACTTCCAGAGTTAAACCCGTGTGTGGATTCAGCAGTCTGCAAACACGTTCTCTGCAGAGTCCCAAAACAGGCGTTTTCAGCCCATTACCGGCATATGGAAGAAACAGCAGTAAGCAAAGGGAAATATCTGCTTCTAAATCCAAAACACAGCTATCTAACAGAACGGTTGTCAATGTGTGCACTCAACTTCCAGAGTTAAACCCGTGTGTGGATTCAGCAGTCTGCAAACACTTTCTCTGCAGAGTCCCAAAACAGGCGTTTTCAGCCCATTACGGGCATATGGAAGAAACTGCAGTAAGCACAGGGAAATATCTGCTTCTAAATCCAAAACGCAGCTATCTAACAGAACGGTTGTCTATGTGTGCACTCAACTTCCAGAATTAAACCCGTGTGTGGATTCAGCAGTCTGCAAACATCTTCTCTGCAGAGTCCCAAACCAGGCGTTTTCAGCCCATTACCGGCATATGGAAGAAACAGCAGTAAGCACAGGGAAATATCTGCTTCTAAATCCAAAACGCAGCTATCTAACAGAACGGTTGTCAATGTGTGCACTCAACTTCCAGAGTTAAACCCGTGTGTGGATTCAGCAGTCTGCAAACATCTTCTCTGCAGAGTCCCAAACCAGGCGTTTTCAGCCCATTACCGGCATATGGAAGAAACAGCAGTAAGCACAGGGAAATATCTGCTTCTAAATCCAAAACGCAGCTATCTAACAGAACGGTTGTCAATGTGTGCACTCAACTTCCAGAGTTAAACCCGTGTGTGGATTCAGCAGTCTGCAAACACTTTCTCTGCAGAGTCCCAAAACAGGCGTTTTCAGCCCATTACCGGCATATGGAAGAAACTGCAGTAAGCACAGGGAAATATCTGCTTCTAAATCCAAAACGCAGCTATCTAACAGAACGGTTGTCAATGTGTGCACTCAACTTCCAGAGTTAAAGCCGTGTGTGGATTCAGCAGTCTGCAAACATCTTCTCTGCAGAGTCCCAAACCAGGCGTTTTCAGCCCTTTACCGGCACATGGAAGAAACAGCAGTAAGCCCAGGGAAATATCTGCTTCTAAATCCAAAACGCAGCTATCTAACAGAACGGTTGTCAATGTGTGCACTCAACTTCCAGAATTAAACCCGTGTGTGGATTCAGGAGTCTGCAAACACTTTCTCTGCAGAGTCCCAAAACAGGCGTTTTCAGCCCATTACCGGCATATGGAAGAAACAGCAGTAAGCACAGGGAAATATCTGCTTCTAAATCCAAAACGCAGCTATCTAACAGAACGGTTGTCAATGTGTGCACTCAACTTCCAGAGTTAAACCCGTGTGTGGATTCAGCAGTCTGCAAACACTTTCTCTGCAGAGTCCCAAAACAGGCGTTTTCAGCCCTTTACCGGCATATGGAAGAAACAGCAGTAAGCACAGGGAAATATCTGCTTCTAAATCCAAAACGCAGCTATCTAACAGAACGGTTGTCAATGTGTGCACTCAACTTCCAGAGTTAAACCCGTGTGTTGATTCAGCAGTCTGCAAACATCTTCTCTGCAGAGTCCCAAACCAGGCGTTTTCAGCCCATTACCGGCATATGGAAGAAACAGCAGTAAGCACAGGGAAATATCTGCTTCTAAATCCAAAACGCAGCTATCTAACAGAACGGTTGTCAATGTGTGCACTCAACTTCCAGAGTTAAACCCGTGTGTGGATTCAGCAGTCTGCAAACATCTTCTCTGCAGAGTCCCAAACCAGGCGTTTTCAGCCCATTACCGGCATATGGAAGAAACAGCAGTCAGCACAGGGAAATATCTGCTTCTAAATCCAAAACGCAGCTATCTAACAGAACGGTTGTCAATGTGTGCACTCAACTTCCAGAGTTAAACCCGTGTGTGGATTCAGCAGTCTGCAAACACTTTCTCTGCAGAGTCCCAAAACAGGCGTTTTCAGCCCATTACCGGCATATGGAAGAAACAGCAGTAAGCACAGGGAAATATCTGCTTCTAAATCCAAAACGCAGCTATCTAACAGAACGGTTGTCAATGTGTGCACTCAACTTCCAGAGTTAAACCCGTGTGTGGATTCAGCAGTCTGCAAACACTTTCTCTGCAGAGTCCCAAAACAGGCGTTTTCAGCCCATTACCGGCATATGGAAGAAACTGCAGTAAGCACAGGGAAATATCTGCTTCTAAATCCAAAACGCAGCTATCTAACAGAACGGTTGTCAATGTGTGCACTCAACTTCCAGAGTTAAACCCGTGTGTGGATTCAGCAGTCTGCAAACATCTTCTCTGCAGAGTCCGAAACCAGGCGTTTTCAGCCCTTTACCGGCATGTGGAAGAAACAGCAGTAAGCCCAGGGAAATATCTGCTTCTAAATCCAAAACGCAGCTATCTAACAGAACGGTTGTCAATGTGTGCACTCAACTTCCAGAGTTAAACCCGTGTGTGGATTCAGCAGTCTGCAAACACTTTCTCTGCAGAGTCCCAAACCAGGCGTTTTCAGCCCATTACCGGCATATGGAAGAAACAGCAGTAAGCACAGGGAAATATCTGCTTCTAAATCCAAGACGCAGCTATCTAACAGAACGGTTGTCAATGTGTGCACTCAACTTCCAGAGTTAAACCCGTGTGTGGATTCAGCAGTCTGCAAACACTTTCTCTGCAGAGTCCCAAAACAGGCGTTTTCAGCCCATTACCGGCATATGGAAGAAACAGCAGTAAGCACAGGGAAATATCTGCTTCTAAATCCAAAACGCAGTTATCTAACAGAACGGTTGTCAATGTGTGCACTCAACTTCCAGAGTTAAACCCGTGTGTGGATTCAGCAGTCTGCAAACACTTTCTCTGCAGAGTCCCAAAACAGGCGTTTTCAGCCCATTACCGGCATATGGAAGAAACTGCAGTAAGCACAGGGAAATATCTGCTTCTAAATCCAAAACGCAGATATCTAACAGAACGGTTGTCAATGTGTGCACTCAACTTCCAGAGTTAAACCCGTGTGTGGATTCAGCAATCTGCAAACATCTTCTCTGCAGAGTCCCAAACCAGGCGTTTTCAGCCCATTACCGGCATATGGAAGAAACAGCAGTAAGCACAGGGAAATATCTGCTTCTAAATCCAAAACGCAGCTATCTAATAGAACGGTTGTCAATGTGTGCACTCAACTTCCAGAGTTAAACCCGTGTGTGGATTCAGCAGTCTGCAAACACTTTCTCTGCAGAGTCCCAAAACAGGCGTTTTCAGCCCATTACCGGCATATGGAAGAAACAGCAGTAAGCACAGGGAAATATCTGCTTCTAAATCCAAAACGCAGCTATCTAACAGAACGGTTGTCAATGTGTGCATTCAACTTCCAGAGTTCAACCCGTGTGTGGATTCAGCAGTCTGCAAACACTTTCTCTGCAGAGTCCCAAAACAGGCGTTTTCAGCCCATTACCGGCATATGGAAGAAACAGCAGTAAGCGCAGGGAAATATCTGCTTCTAAATCCAAAACGCAGCTATCTAACAGAACGGTTGTCAATGTGTGCACTCAACTTCCAGAGTTAAACCCGTGTGTGGATTCAGCAGTCTGCAAACACTTTCTCTGCAGAGTCCCAAAACAGGCGTTTTCAGCCCATTACCGGCATTTGGAAGAAACAGCAGTAAGCACAGGGAAATATCTGCTTCTAAATCCAAAACGCAGCTATCTAACAGAACGGTTGTCAATGTGTGCACTCAACTTCCAGAGTTAAACCCGTGTGTGGATTCAGCAGTCTGCAAACACTTTCTCTGCAGAGTCCCAAAACAGGCGTTTTCAGCCCATTACCGGCATATGGAAGAAACAGCAGTAAGCACAGGGAAATATCTGCTTCTAAATCCAAAACGCAGCTATCTAACAGAACGGTTGTCAATGTGTCCACTCAACTTCCAGAGTTAAACCCGTGTGTGGATTCAGCAGTCTGCAAACATGTTCTCTGCAGAGTCCCAAACCAGGCGTTTTCAGCCCATTACCGGCATATGGAAGAAACAGCAGTCAGCACAGGGAAATATCTGCTTCTAAATCCAAAACGCAGCTATCTAACAGAACGGTTGTCAATGTGTGCACTCAACTTCCAGAGTTAAACCCGTGTGTGGATTCAGCAGTCTGCAAACACTTTCTCTGCAGAGTCCCAAAACAGGCGTTTTCAGCCCATTACGGGCATATGGAAGAAACTGCAGTAAGCCCAGGGAAATATCTGCTTCTAAATCCAAAACGCAGCTATCTAACAGAACGGTTGTCAATGTGTGCACTCAACTTCCAGAGTTAAACCCGTGTGTGGATTCAGCAGTCTGCAAACACTTTCTCTGCAGAGTCCCAAAACAGGCGTTTTCAGCCCATTACCGGCATATGGAAGAAACAGCAGTAAGCACAGGGAAATATCTGCTTCTAAATCCAAAACGCAGCTATCTAACAGAACGGTTGTCTATGTGTGCACTCAACTTCCAGAGTTAAACCCGTGTGTGGATTCAGCAGTCTGCAAACATCTTCTCTGCAGAGTCCCAAACCAGGCGTTTTCAGCCCATTACCGGCATATGGAAGAAACAGCAGTAAGCACAGGGAAATATCTGCTTCTAAATCCAAAACGCAGCTATCTAACAGAACGGTTGTCAATGTGTGCACTCAACTTCCAGAGTTAAACTCGTGTGTGGATTCAGCAGTCTGCAAACATCTTCTCTGCAGAGTCCCAAACCAGGCGTTCTCAGCCCATTACCGGCATATGGAAGAAACAGCAGTAAGCCCAGGGAAATATCTGCTTCTAAATCCAAAACGCAGCTATCTAACAGAACGGTTGTCAATGTGTGCACTCAACTTCCAGAGTTAAACCCGTGTGTGGATTCAGCAGTCTGCAAACACTTTCTCTGCAGAGTCCCAAAACAGGCGTTTTCAGCCCATTACCGGCATATGGAAGAAACAGCAGTAAGCACAGGGAAATATCTGCTTCTAAATCCAAAACGCAGCTATCTAACAGAACGGTTGTCAATGTGTGCACTCAACTTCCAGAGTTAAACCCGTGTGTGGATTCAGCAGTCTGCAAACACTTTCTCTGCAGAGTCCCAAAACAGGCGTTTTCAGCCCATTACCGGCATATGGAAGAAACTGCAGTAAGCACAGGGAAATATCTGCTTCTAAATCCAAAACGCAGCTATCTAACAGAACGGTTGTCAATGTGTGCACTCAACTTCCAGAGTTAAACCCGTGTGTGGATTCAGCAGTCTGCAAACATCTTCTCTGCAGAGTCCCAAACCAGGCGTTTTCAGCCCTTTACCGGCATATGGAAGAAACAGCAGTAAGCCCAGGGAAATATCTGCTTCTAAATCCAAAACGCAGCTATCTAACAGAACGGTTGTCAATGTGTGCACTCAACTTCCAGAATTAAACCCGTGTGTGGATTCAGGAGTCTGCAAACACTTTCTCTGCAGAGTCCCAAAACAGGCGTTTTCAGCCCTTTACCGGCATATGGAAGAAACAGCAGTAAGCACAGGGAAATATCTGCTTCTAAATCCAAAACGCAGCTATCTAACAGAACGGTTGTCAATGTGTGCACTCAACTTCCAGAGTTAAACCCGTGTGTGGATTCAGCAGTCTGCAAACACTTTCTCTGCAGAGTCCCAAAACAGGCATTTTCAGCCCTTTACCGGCATATGGAAGAAACAGCAGTAAGCACAGGGAAATATCTGCTTCTAAATCCAAAACGCAGCTATCTAACAGAACGGTTGTCAATGTGTGCACTCAACTTCCAGAGTTAAACCCGTGTGTGGATTCAGCAGTCTGCAAACACTTTCTCTGCAGAGTCCCAAAACAGGCGTTTTCAGCCCATTACCGGCATATGGAAGAAACAGCAGTAAGCACAGGGAAATATCTGCTTCTAAATCCAAAACGCAGTTATCTAACAGAACGGTTGTCAATGTGTGCACTCAACTTCCAGAGTTAAACCCGTGTGTGGATTCAGCAGTCTGCAAACACTTTCTCTGCAGAGTCCCAAAACAGGCGTTTTCAGCCCATTACCGGCATATGGAAGAAACTGCAGTAAGCACAGGGAAATATCTGCTTCTAAATCCAAAACGCAGCTATCTAACAGAACGGTTGTCAATGTGTGCACTCAACTTCCAGAGTTAAACCCGTGTGTGGATTCAGCAATCTGCAAACATCTTCTCTGCAGAGTCCCAAACCAGGCGTTTTCAGCCCATTACCGGCATATGGAAGAAACAGCAGTAAGCACAGGGAAATATCTGCTTCTAAATCCAAAACGCAGCTATCTAATAGAACGGTTGTCAATGTGTGCACTCAACTTCCAGAGTTAAACCCGTGTGTGGATTCAGCAGTCTGCAAACACTTTCTCTGCAGAGTCCCAAAACAGGCGTTTTCAGCCCATTACCGGCATATGGAAGAAACAGCAGTAAGCACAGGGAAATATCTGCTTCTAAATCCAAAACGCAGCTATCTAACAGAACGGTTGTCAATGTGTGCATTCAACTTCCAGAGTTCAACCCGTGTGTGGATTCAGCAGTCTGCAAACACTTTCTCTGCAGAGTCCCAAAACAGGCGTTTTCAGCCCATTACCGGCATATGGAAGAAACAGCAGTAAGCGCAGGGAAATATCTGCTTCTAAATCCAAAACGCAGCTATCTAACAGAACGGTTGTCAATGTGTGCACTCAACTTCCAGAGTTAAACCCGTGTGTGGATTCAGCAGTCTGCAAACACTTTCTCTGCAGAGTCCCAAAACAGGCGTTTTCAGCCCATTACCGGCATTTGGAAGAAACAGCAGTAAGCACAGGGAAATATCTGCTTCTAAATCCAAAACGCAGCTATCTAACAGAACGGTTGTCAATGTGTGCACTCAACTTCCAGAGTTAAACCCGTGTGTGGATTCAGCAGTCTGCAAACACTTTCTCTGCAGAGTCCCAAAACAGGCGTTTTCAGCCCATTACCGGCATATGGAAGAAACAGCAGTAAGCACAGGGAAATATCTGCTTCTAAATCCAAAACGCAGCTATCTAACAGAACCGTTGTCAATGTGTCCACTCAACTTCCAGAGTTAAACCCGTGTGTGGATTCAGCAGTCTGCAAACATCTTCTCTGCAGAGTCCCAAACCAGGCGTTTTCAGCCCATTACCGGCATATGGAAGAAACAGCAGTAAGCACAGGGAAATATCTGCTTCTAAATCCAAAACGCAGCTATCTAACAGAACGGTTGTCAATGTGTGCACTCAACTTCCAGAGTTAAACCCGTGTGTGGATTCAGCAGTCTGCAAACACTTTCTCTGCAGAGTCCCAAAACAGGCGTTTTCAGCCCATTACCGGCATATGGAAGAAACAGCAGTAAGCCCAGGGAAATATCTGCTTCTAAATCCAAAACGCAGCTATCTAACAGAACGGTTGTCAATGTGTGCACTCAACTTCCAGAGTTAAACCCGTGTGTGGATTCAGCAGTCTGCAAACACTTTCTCTGCAGAGTCCCAAAACAGGCGTTTTCAGCCCATTACCGGCATGTGGAAGAAACAGCAGTAAGCACAGGGAAATATCTGCTTCTAAATCCAAAACGCAGCTATCTAACAGAACGGTTGTCTATGTGTGCACTCAACTTCCAGAGTTAAACCCGTGTGTGGATTCAGCAGTCTGCAAACATCTTCTCTGCAGAGTCCCAAACCAGGCGTTTTCAGCCCATTACCGGCATATGGAAGAAACAGCAGTAAGCACAGGGAAATATCTGCTTCTAAATCCAAAACGCAGCTATCTAACAGAACGGTTGTCAATGTGTGCACTCAACTTCCAGAGTTAAACTCGTGTGTGGATTCAGCAGTCTGCAAACATCTTCTCTGCAGAGTCCCAAACCAGGCGTTTTCAGCCCATTACCGGCATATGGAAGAAACAGCAGTAAGCCCAGGGAAATATCTGCTTCTAAATCCAAAACGCAGCTATCTAACAGAACGGTTGTCAATGTGTGCACTCAACTTCCAGAGTTAAACCCGTGTGTGGATTCAGCAGTCTGCAAACACTTTCTCTGCAGAGTCCCAAAACAGGCATTTTCAGCCCATTACTGGCATATGGAAGAAACAGCAGTAAGCACAGGGAAATATCTGCTTCTAAATCCAAAACGCAGCTATCTAACAGAACGGTTGTCAATGTGTGCACTCAACTTCCAGAGTTAAACCCGTGTGTGGATTCAGCAGTCTGCAAACACTTTCTCTGCAGAGTCCCAAAACAGGCGTTTTCAGCCCATTACCGGCATATGGAAGAAACTGCAGTAAGCACAGGGAAATATCTGCTTCTAAATCCAAAACGCAGCTATCTAACAGAACGGTTGTCAATGTGTGCACTCAACTTCCAGAGTTAAACCCGTGTGTGGATTCAGCAGTCTGCAAACATCTTCTCTGCAGAGTCCCAAACCAGGCGTTTTCAGCCCTTTACCGGCATATGGAAGAAACAGCAGTAAGCCCAGGGAAATATCTGCTTCTAAATCCAAAACGCAGCTATCTAACAGAACGGTTGTCAATGTGTGCACTCAACTTCCAGAATTAAACCCGTGTGTGGATTCAGGAGTCTGCAAACACTTTCTCTGCAGAGTCCCAAAACAGGCGTTTTCAGCCCATTACCGGCATATGGAAGAAACAGCAGTAAGCACAGGGAAATATCTGCTTCTAAATCCAAAACGCAGCTATCTAACAGAACGGTTGTCAATGTGTGCACTCAACTTCCAGAGTTAAACCCGTGTGTGGATTCAGCAGTCTGCAAACACTTTCTCTGCAGAGTCCCAAAACAGGCGTTTTCAGCCCATTACCGGCATATGGAAGAAACAGCAGTAAGCACAGGGAAATATCTGCTTCTAAATCCAAAACGCAGCTATCTAACAGAACGGTTGTCTATGTGTGCACTCAACTTCCAGAGTTAAACCCGTGTGTGGATTCAGCAGTCTGCAAACATCTTCTCTGCAGAGTCCCAAACCAGGCGTTTTCAGCCCATTACCGGCATATGGAAGAAACAGCAGTAAGCACAGGGAAATATCTGCTTCTAAATCCAAAACGCAGCTATCTAACAGAACGGTTGTCAATGTGTGCACTCAACTTCCAGAGTTAAACTCGTGTGTGGATTCAGCAGTCTGCAAACATCTTCTCTGCAGAGTCCCAAACCAGGCGTTTTCAGCCCATTACCGGCATATGGAAGAAACAGCAGTAAGCCCAGGGAAATATCTGCTTCTAAATCCAAAACGCAGCTATCTAACAGAACGGTTGTCAATGTGTGCACTCAACTTCCAGAGTTAAACCCGTGTGTGGATTCAGCAGTCTGCAAACACTTTCTCTGCAGAGTCCCAAAACAGGCGTTTTCAGCCCATTACCGGCATATGGAAGAAACAGCAGTAAGCACAGGGAAATATCTGCTTCTAAATCCAAAACGCAGCTATCTAACAGAACGGTTGTCAATGTGTGCACTCAACTTCCAGAGTTAAACCCGTGTGTGGATTCAGCAGTCTGCAAACACTTTCTCTGCAGAGTCCCAAAACAGGCGTTTTCAGCCCATTACCGGCATATGGAAGAAACTGCAGTAAGCACAGGGAAATATCTGCTTCTAAATCCAAAACGCAGCTATCTAACAGAACGGTTGTCAATGTGTGCACTCAACTTCCAGAGTTAAACCCGTGTGTGGATTCAGCAGTCTGCAAACATCTTCTCTGCAGAGTCCCAAACCAGGCGTTTTCAGCCCTTTACCGGCATATGGAAGAAACAGCAGTAAGCCCAGGGAAATATCTGCTTCTAAATCCAAAACGCAGCTATCTAACAGAACGGTTGTCAATGTGTGCACTCAACTTCCAGAATTAAACCCGTGTGTGGATTCAGGAGTCTGCAAACACTTTCTCTGCAGAGTCCCAAAACAGGCGTTTTCAGCCCATTACCGGCATATGGAAGAAACAGCAGTAAGCACAGGGAAATATCTGCTTCTAAATCCAAAACGCAGCTATCTAACAGAACGGTTGTCAATGTGTGCACTCAACTTCCAGAGTTAAACCCGTGTGTGGATTCAGCAGTCTGCAAACACTTTCTCTGCAGAGTCCCAAAACAGGCATTTTCAGCCCTTTACCGGCATATGGAAGAAACAGCAGTAAGCACAGGGAAATATCTGCTTCTAAATCCAAAACGCAGCTATCTAACAGAACGGTTGTCAATGTGTGCACTCAACTTCCAGAGTTAAACCCGTGTGTGGATTCAGCAGTCTGCAAACATCTTCTCTGCAGAGTCCAAAACCAGGCGTTTTCAGCCCATTACCGGCATATGGAAGAAACAGCAGTAAGCACAGGGAAATATCTGCTTCTAAATCCAAAACGCAGCTATCTAACAGAACGGTTGTCAATGTGTGCACTCAACTTCCAGAGTTAAACCCGTGTGTAGATTCAGCAGTCTGCAAACACTTTCTCTGCAGAGTCCCAAAACAGGCGTTTTCAGCCCATTACCGGCATATGGAAGAAACAGCAGTAAGCACAGGGAAATATCTGCTTCTAAATCCAAAACGCAGCTATCTAACAGAACGGTTGTCAATGTGTGCACTCAACTTCCAGAGTTAAACCCGTGTGTGGATTCAGCAGTCTGCAAACACTTTCTCTGCAGAGTCCCAAAACAGGCGTTTTCAGCCCATTACCGGCATATGGAAGAAACAGCAGTAAGCACAGGGAAATATCTGCTTCTAAATCCAAAACGCAGCTATCTAACAGAACGGTTGTCAATGTGTTCACTCAACTTCCAGAGTTAAACCCGTGTGTGGATTCAGCAGTCTGCAAACACTTTCTCTGCAGAGTCCCAAAACAGGCGTTTTCAGCCCATTACCGGCATATGGAAGAAACTGCAGTAAGCACAGGGAAATATCTGCTTCTAAATCCAAAACGCAGCTATCTAACAGAACGGTTGTCAATGTGTGCACTCAACTTCCAGAGTTAAACCCGTGTGTGGATTCAGCAGTCTGCAAACATCTTCTCTGCAGAGTCCCAAACCAGGCGTTTTCAGCCCTTTACCGGCATATGGAAGAAACAGCAGTAAGCCCAGGGAAATATCTGCTTCTAAATCCAAAACGCAGCTATCTAACAGAACGGTTGTCAATGTGTGCACTCAACTTCCAGAGTTAAACCCGTGTGTGGATTCAGCAGTCTGCAAACATCTTCTCTGCAGAGTCCCAAACCAGGCGTTTTCAGCCCATTACCGGCATATGGAAGAAACAGCAGTAAGCACAGGGAAATATCTGCTTCTAAATCCAAAACGCAGCTATCTAACAGAACGGTTGTCAATGTGTGCACTCAACTTCCAGAGTTAAACTCGTGTGTGGATTCAGCAGTCTGCAAACATCTTCTCTGCAGAGTCCCAAACCAGGCGTTTTCAGCCCATTACCGGCATATGGAAGAAACAGCAGTAAGCCCAGGGAAATATCTGCTTCTAAATCCAAAACGCAGCTATCTAACAGAACGGTTGTCAATGTGTGCACTCAACTTCCAGAGTTAAACCCGTGTGTGGATTCAGCAGTCTGCAAACACTTTCTCTGCAGAGTCCCAAAACAGGCGTTTTCAGCCCATTACCGGCATATGGAAGAAACAGCAGTAAGCACAGGGAAATATCTGCTTCTAAATCCAAAACGCAGCTATCTAACAGAACGGTTGTCTATGTGTGCACTCAACTTCCAGAGTTAAACCCGTGTGTGGATTCAGCAGTCTGCAAACATCTTCTCTGCAGAGTCCCAAACCAGGCGTTTTCAGCCCATTACCGGCATATGGAAGAAACAGCAGTAAGCACAGGGAAATATCTGCTTCTAAATCCAAAACGCAGCTATCTAACAGAACGGTTGTCAATGTGTGCACTCAACTTCCAGAGTTAAACTCGTGTGTGGATTCAGCAGTCTGCAATCATCTTCTCTGCAGAGTCCCAAACCAGGCGTTTTCAGCCCATTACCGGCATATGGAAGAAACAGCAGTAAGCCCAGGGAAATATCTGCTTCTAAATCCAAAACGCAGCTATCTAACAGAACGGTTGTCAATGTGTGCACTCAACTTCCAGAGTTAAACCCGTGTGTGGATTCAGCAGTCTGCAAACACTTTCTCTGCAGAGTCCCAAAACAGGCGTTTTCAGCCCATTACCGGCATATGGAAGAAACAGCAGTAAGCACAGGGAAATATCTGCTTCTAAATCCAAAACGCAGCTATCTAACAGAACGGTTGTCAATGTGTGCACTCAACTTCCAGAGTTAAACCCGTGTGTGGATTCAGCAGTCTGCAAACACTTTCTCTGCAGAGTCCCAAAACAGGCGTTTTCAGCCCATTACCGGCATATGGAAGAAACTGCAGTAAGCACAGGGAAATATCTGCTTCTAAATCCAAAACGCAGCTATCTAACAGAACGGTTGTCAATGTGTGCACTCAACTTCCAGAGTTAAACCCGTGTGTGGATTCAGCAGTCTGCAAACATCTTCTCTGCAGAGTCCCAAACCAGGCGTTTTCAGCCCTTTACCGGCATATGGAAGAAACAGCAGTAAGCCCAGGGAAATATCTGCTTCTAAATCCAAAACGCAGCTATCTAACAGAACGGTTGTCAATGTGTGCACTCAACTTCCAGAATTAAACCCGTGTGTGGATTCAGGAGTCTGCAAACACTTTCTCTGCAGAGTCCCAAAACAGGCGTTTTCAGCCCATTACCGGCATATGGAAGAAACAGCAGTAAGCACAGGGAAATATCTGCTTCTAAATCCAAAACGCAGCTATCTAACAGAACGGTTGTCAATGTGTGCACTCAACTTCCAGAGTTAAACCCGTGTGTGGATTCAGCAGTCTGCAAACACTTTCTCTGCAGAGTCCCAAAACAGGCATTTTCAGCCCTTTACCGGCATATGGAAGAAACAGCAGTAAGCACAGGGAAATATCTGCTTCTAAATCCAAAACGCAGCTATCTAACAGAACGGTTGTCAATGTGTGCACTCAACTTCCAGAGTTAAACCCGTGTGTGGATTCAGCAGTCTGCAAACATCTTCTCTGCAGAGTCCCAAACCAGGCGTTTTCAGCCCATTACCGGCATATGGAAGAAACAGCAGTAAGCACAGGGAAATATCTGCTTCTAAATCCAAAACGCAGCTATCTAACAGAACGGTTGTCAATGTGTGCACTCAACTTCCAGAGTTAAACCCGTGTGTAGATTCAGCAGTCTGCAAACACTTTCTCTGCAGAGTCCCAAAACAGGCGTTTTCAGCCCATTACCGGCATATGGAAGAAACAGCAGTAAGCCCAGGGAAATATCTGCTTCTAAATCCAAAACGCAGCTATCTAACAGAACGGTTGTCAATGTGTGCACTCAACTTCCAGAGTTAAACCCGTGTGTGGATTCAGCAGTCTGCAAACACTTTCTCTGCAGAGTCCCAAAACAGGCGTTTTCAGCCCATTACCGGCATATGGAAGAAACAGCAGTAAGCACAGGGAAATATCTGCTTCTAAATCCAAAACGCAGCTATCTAACAGAACGGTTGTCAATGTGTGCACTCAACTTCCAGAGTTAAACCCGTGTGTGGATTCAGCAGTCTGCAAACACTTTCTCTGCAGAGTCCCAAAACAGGCGTTTTCAGCCCATTACCGGCATATGGAAGAAACTGCAGTAAGCACAGGGAAATATCTGCTTCTAAATCCAAAACGCAGCTATCTAACAGAACGGTTGTCAATGTGTGCACTCAACTTCCAGAGTTAAACCCGTGTGTGGATTCATCAGTCTGCAAACATCTTCTCTGCAGAGTCCCAAACCAGGCGTTTTCAGCCCTTTACCGGCATATGGAAGAAACAGCAGTAAGCCCAGGGAAATATCTGCTTCTAAATCCAAAACGCAGCTATCTAACAGAACGGTTGTCAATGTGTGCACTCAACTTCCAGAGTTAAACCCGTGTGTGGATTCAGCAGTCTGCAAACACTTTCTCTGCAGAGTCCCAAACCAGGCGTTTTCAGCCCATTACCGGCATATGGAAGAAACAGCAGTAAGCACAGGGAAATATCTGCTTCTAAATCCAAAACGCAGCTATCTAACAGAACGGTTGTCAATGTGTGCACTCAACTTCCAGAGTTAAACCCGTGTGTGGATTCAGCAGTCTGCAAACACTTTCTCTGCAGAGTCCCAAAACAGGCGTTTTCAGCCCATTACCGGCATATGGAAGAAACAGCAGTAAGCACAGGGAAATATCTGCTTCTAAATCCAAAACGCAGTTATCTAACAGAACGGTTGTCAATGTGTGCACTCAACTTCCAGAGTTAAACCCGTGTGTGGATTCAGCAGTCTGCAAACACTTTCTCTGCAGAGTCCCAAAACAGGCGTTTTCAGCCCATTACCGACATATGGAAGAAACTGCAGTAAGCACAGGGAAATATCTGCTTCTAAATCCAAAACGCAGCTATCTAACAGAACGGTTGTCAATGTGTGCACTCAACTTCCAGAGTTAAACCCGTGTGTGGATTCAGCAATCTGCAAACATCTTCTCTGCAGAGTCCCAAACCAGGCGTTTTCAGCCCATTACCGGCATATGGAAGTAACAGCAGTAAGCACAGGGAAATATCTGCTTCTAAATCCAAAACGCAGCTATCTAACAGAACGGTTGTCAATGTGTGCACTCAACTTCCAGAGTTAAACCCGTGTGTGGATTCAGCAGTCTGCAAACACTTTCTCTGCAGAGTCCCAAACCAGGGGTTTTCAGCCCATTACCGGCATATGGAAGAAACAGCAGTAAGCACAGGGAAATATCTGCTTCTAAATCCAAAACGCAGCTATCTAACAGAACGGTTGTCAATGTGTGCATTCAACTTCCAGAGTTCAACCCGTGTGTGGATTCAGCAGTCTGCAAACACTTTCTCTGCAGAGTCCCAAAACAGGCGTTTTCAGCCCATTACCGGCATATGGAAGAAACAGCAGTAAGCAAAGGGAAATATCTGCTTCTAAATCCAAAACACAGCTATCTAACAGAACGGTTGTCAATGTGTGCACTCAACTTCCAGAGTTAAACCCGTGTGTGGATTCAGCAGTCTGCAAACACTTTCTCTGCAGAGTCCCAAAACAGGCGTTTTCAGCCCATTACGGGCATATGGAAGAAACTGCAGTAAGCACAGGGAAATATCTGCTTCTAAACCCAAAACGCAGCTATCTAACAGAACGGTTGTCTATGTGTGCACTCAACTTCCAGAGTTAAACCCGTGTGTGGATTCAGCAGTCTGCAAACATCTTCTCTGCAGAGTCCCAAACCAGGCGTTTTCAGCCCATTACCGGCATATGGAAGAAACAGCAGTAAGCACAGGGAAATATCTGCTTCTAAATCCAAAACGCAGCTATCTAACAGAACGGTTGTCAATGTGTGCACTCAACTTCCAGAGTTAAACCCGTGTGTGGATTCAGCAGTCTGCAAACATCTTCTCTGCAGAGTCCCAAACCAGGCGTTTTCAGCCCATTACCGGCATATGGAAGAAACAGCAGTAAGCCCAGGGAAATATCTGCTTCTAAATCCAAAACGCAGCTATCTAACAGAACGGTTGTCAATGTGTGCACTCAACTTCCAGAGTTAAACCCGTGTGTGGATTCAGCAGTCTGCAAACACTTTCTCTGCAGAGTCCGAAAACAGGCGTTTTCAGCCCATTACCGGCATATGGAAGAAACAGCAGTAAGCACAGGGAAATATCTGCTTCTAAATCCAAAACGCAGCTATCTAACAGAACGGTTGTCAATGTGTGCACTCAACTTCCAGAGTTAAACCCGTGTGTGGATTCAGCAGTCTGCAAACACTTTCTCTGCAGAGTCCCAAAACAGGCGTTTTCAGCCCATTACCGGCATATGGAAGAAACAGCAGTAAGCACAGGGAAATATCTGCTTCTAAATCCAAAACGCAGCTATCTAACAGAACGGTTGTCAATGTGTGCACTCAACTTCCAGAGTTAAACCCGTGTGTGGATTCAGCAGTCTGCAAACATCTTCTCTGCAGAGTCCCAAACCAGGCGTTTTCAGCCCTTTACCGGCATATGGAAGAAACAGCAGTAAGCCCAGGGAAATATCTGCTTCTAAATCCAAAACGCAGCTATCTAACAGAACGGTTGTCAATGTGTGCACTCAACTTCCAGAATTAAACCCGTGTGTGGATTCAGGAGTCTGCAAACACTTTCTCTGCAGAGTCCCAAAACAGGCGTTTTCAGCCCATTACCGGCATATGGAAGAAACAGCAGTAAGCACAGGGAAATATCTGCTTCTAAATCCAAAACGCAGCTATCTAACAGAACGGTTGTCAATGTGTGCATTCAACTTCCAGAGTTCAACCCGTGTGTGGATTCAGCAGTCTGCAAACACTTTCTCTGCAGAGTCCCAAAACAGGCGTTTTCAGCCCATTACCGGCATATGGAAGAAACAGCAGTAAGCAAAGGGAAATATCTGCTTCTAAATCCAAAACACAGCTATCTAACAGAACGGTTGTCAATGTGTGCACTCAACTTCCAGAGTTAAACCCGTGTGTGGATTCAGCAGTCTGCAAACACTTTCTCTGCAGAGTCCCAAAACAGGCGTTTTCAGCCCATTACGGGCATATGGAAGAAACTGCAGTAAGCACAGGGAAATATCTGCTTCTAAATCCAAAACGCAGCTATCTAACAGAACGGTTGTCTATGTGTGCACTCAACTTCCAGAGTTAAACCCGTGTGTGGATTCAGCAGTCTGCAAACATCTTCTCTGCAGAGTCCCAAACCAGGCGTTTTCAGCCCATTACCGGCATATGGAAGAAACAGCAGTAAGCACAGGGAAATATCTGCTTCTAAATCCAAAACGCAGCTATCTAACAGAACGGTTGTCAATGTGTGCACTCAACTTCCAGAGTTAAACCCGTGTGTGGATTCAGCAGTCTGCAAACATCTTCTCTGCAGAGTCCCAAACCAGGCGTTTTCAGCCCATTACCGGCATATGGAAGAAACAGCAGTAAGCACAGGGAAATATCTGCTTCTAAATCCAAAACGCAGCTATCTAACAGAACGGTTGTCAATGTGTGCACTCAACTTCCAGAGTTAAACCCGTGTGTGGATTCAGCATTCTGCAAACACTTTCTCTGCAGAGTCCCAAAACAGGCGTTTTCAGCCCATTACCGGCATATGGAAGAAACAGCAGTAAGCACAGGGAAATATCTGCTTCTAAATCCAAAACGCAGTTATCTAACAGAACGGTTGTCAATGTGTGCACTCAACTTCCAGAGTTAAACCCGTGTGTGGATTCAGCAGTCTGCAAACACTTTCTCTGCAGAGTCCCAAAACAGGCGTTTTCAGCCCATTACCGGCATATGGAAGAAACTGCAGTAAGCACAGGGAAATATCTGCTTCTAAATCCAAAACGCAGCTATCTAACAGAACGGTTGTCTATGTGTGCACTCAACTTCCAGAGTTAAACCCGTGTGTGGATTCAGCAATCTGCAAACATCTTCTCTGCAGAGTCCCAAACCAGGCGTTTTCAGCCCATTACCGGCATATGGAAGAAACAGCAGTAAGCACAGGGAAATATCTGCTTCTAAATCCAAAACGCAGCTATCTAACAGAACGGTTGTCAATGTGTGCACTCAACTTCCAGAGTTAAACCCGTGTGTGGATTCAGCAGTCTGCAAACACTTTCTCTGCAGAGTCCGAAAACAGGCGTTTTCAGCCCATTACCGGCATATGGAAGAAACAGCAGTAAGCACAGGGAAATATCTGCTTCTAAATCCAAAACGCAGCTATCTAACAGAACGGTTGTCAATGTGTGCATTCAACTTCCAGAGTTCAACCCGTGTGTGGATTCAGCAGTCTGCAAACACTTTCTCTGCAGAGTCCCAAAACAGGCGTTTTCAGCCCATTACCGGCATATGGAAGAAACAGCAGTAAGCAAAGGGAAATATCTGCTTCTAAATCCAAAACACAGCTATCTAACAGAACGGTTGTCAATGTGTGCACTCAACTTCCAGAGTTAAACCCGTGTGTGGATTCAGCAGTCTGCAAACACTTTCTCTGCAGAGTCCCAAAACAGGCGTTTTCAGCCCATTACGGGCATATGGAAGAAACTGCAGTAAGCACAGGGAAATATCTGCTTCTAAATCCAAAACGCAGCTATCTAACAGAACGGTTGTCTATGTGTGCACTCAACTTCCAGAGTTAAACCCGTGTGTGGATTCAGCAGTCTGCAAACATCTTCTCTGCAGAGTCCCAAACCAGGCGTTTTCAGCCCATTACCGGCATATGGAAGAAACAGCAGTAAGCACAGGGAAATATCTGCTTCTAAATCCAAAACGCAGCTATCTAACAGAACGGTTGTCAATGTGTGCACTCAACTTCCAGAGTTAAACCCGTGTGTGGATTCAGCAGTCTGCAAACATCTTCTCTGCAGAGTCCCAACCAGGCGTTTTCAGCCCATTACCGGCATATGGAAGAAACAGCAGTAAGCCCAGGGAAATATCTGCTTCTAAATCCAAAACGCAGCTATCTAACAGAACGGTTGTCAATGTGTGCACTCAACTTCCAGAGTTAAACCCGTGTGTGGATTCAGCAGTCTGCAAACACTTTCTCTGCAGAGTCCGAAAACAGGCGTTTTCAGCCCATTACCGGCATATGGAAGAAACAGCAGTAAGCACAGGGAAATATCTGCTTCTAAATCCAAAACGCAGCTATCTAACAGAACGGTTGTCAATGTGTGCACTCAACTTCCAGAGTTAAACCCGTGTGTGGATTCAGCAGTCTGCAAACACTTTCTCTGCAGAGTCCCAAAACAGGCGTTTTCAGCCCATTACCGGCATATGGAAGAAACTGCAGTAAGCACAGGGAAATATGTGCTTCTAAATCCAAAACGCAGCTATCTAACAGAACGGTTGTCAATGTGTGCACTCAACTTCCAGAGTTAAACCCGTGTGTGGATTCAGCAGTCTGCAAACATCTTCTCTGCAGAGTCCCAAACCAGGCGTTTTCAGCCCTTTACCGGCATATGGAAGAAACAGCAGTAAGCCCAGGGAAATATCTGCTTCTAAATCCAAAACGCAGCTATCTAACAGAACGGTTGTCAATGTGTGCACTCAACTTCCAGAATTAAACCCGTGTGTGGATTCAGGAGTCTGCAAACACTTTCTCTGCAGAGTCCCAAAACAGGCGTTTTCAGCCCATTACCGGCATATGGAAGAAACAGCAGTAAGCACAGGGAAATATCTGCTTCTAAATCCAAAACGCAGCTATCTAACAGAACGGTTGTCAATGTGTGCATTCAACTTCCAGAGTTCAACCCGTGTGTGGATTCAGCAGTCTGCAAACACTTTCTCTGCAGAGTCCCAAAACAGGCGTTTTCAGCCCATTACCGGCATATGGAAGAAACAGCAGTAAGCAAAGGGAAATATCTGCTTCTAAATCCAAAACACAGCTATCTAACAGAACGGTTGTCAATGTGTGCACTCAACTTCCAGAGTTAAACCCGTGTGTGGATTCAGCAGTCTGCAAACACTTTCTCTGCAGAGTCCCAAAACAGGCGTTTTCAGCCCATTACGGGCATATGGAAGAAACTGCAGTAAGCACAGGGAAATATCTGCTTCTAAATCCAAAACGCAGCTATCTAACAGAACGGTTGTCTATGTGTGCACTCAACTTCCAGAGTTAAACCCGTGTGTGGATTCAGCAGTCTGCAAACATCTTCTCTGCAGAGTCCCAAACCAGGCGTTTTCAGCCCATTACCGGCATATGGAAGAAACAGCAGTAAGCACAGGGAAATATCTGCTTCTAAATCCAAAACGCAGCTATCTAACAGAACGGTTGTCAATGTGTGCACTCAACTTCCAGAGTTAAACCCGTGTGTGGATTCAGCAGTCTGCAAACATCTTCTCTGCAGAGTCCCAAACCAGGCGTTTTCAGCCCATTACCGGCATATGGAAGAAACAGCAGTAAACCCAGGGAAATATCTGCTTCTAAATCCAAAACGCAGCTATCTAACAGAACGGTTGTCAATGTGTGCACTCAACTTCCAGAGTTAAACCCGTGTGTGGATTCAGCAGTCTGCAAACACTTTCTCTGCAGAGTCCCAAAACAGGCGTTTTCAGCCCATTACCGGCATATGGAAGAAACAGCAGTAAGCACAGGGAAATATCTGCTTCTAAATCCAAAACGCAGTAATCTAACAGAACGGTTGTCAATGTGTGCACTCAACTTCCAGAGTTAAACCCGTGTGTGGATTCAGCAGTCTGCAAACACTTTCTCTGCAGAGTCCCAAAACAGGCGTTTTCAGCCCATTACCGGCATATGGAAGAAACTGCAGTAAGCACAGGGAAATATCTGCTTCTAAATCCAAAACGCAGCTATCTAACAGAACGGTTGTCAATGTGTGCACTCAACTTCCAGAGTTAAACCCGTGTGTGGATTCAGCAATCTGCAAACATCTTCTCTGCAGAGTCCCAAACCAGGCGTTTTCAGCCCATTACCGGCATATGGAAGAAACAGCAGTAAGCACAGGGAAATATCTGCTTCTAAATCCAAAACGCAGCTATCTAACAGAACGGTTGTCAATGTGTGCACTCAACTTCCAGAGTTAAACCCGTGTGTGGATTCAGCAGTCTGCAAACACTTTCTCTGCAGAGTCCGAAAACAGGCGTTTTCAGCCCATTACCGGCATATGGAAGAAACAGCAGTAAGCACAGGGAAATATCTGCTTCTAAATCCAAAACGCAGCTATCTAACAGAACGGTTGTCAATGTGTGCATTCAACTTCCAGAGTTCAACCCGTGTGTGGATTCAGCAGTCTGCAAACACTTTCTCTGCAGAGTCCCAAAACAGGCGTTTTCAGCCCATTACCGGCATATGGAAGAAACAGCAGTAAGCAAAGGGAAATATCTGCTTCTAAATCCAAAACACAGCTATCTAACAGAACGGTTGTCAATGTGTGCACTCAACTTCCAGAGTTAAACCCGTGTGTGGATTCAGCAGTCTGCAAACACTTTCTCTGCAGAGTCCCAAAACAGGCGTTTTCAGCCCATTACGGGCATATGGAAGAAACTGCAGTAAGCACAGGGAAATATCTGCTTCTAAATCCAAAACGCAGCTATCTAACAGAACGGTTGTCTATGTGTGCACTCAACTTCCAGAGTTAAACCCGTGTGTGGATTCAGCAGTCTGCAAACATCTTCTCTGCAGAGTCCCAAACCAGGCGTTTTCAGCCCATTACCGGCATATGGAAGAAACAGCAGTAAGCACAGGGAAATATCTGCTTCTAAATCCAAAACGCAGCTATCTAACAGAACGGTTGTCAATGTGTGCACTCAACTTCCAGAGTTAAACCCGTGTGTGGATTCAGCAGTCTGCAAACATCTTCTCTGCAGAGTCCCAAACCAGGCGTTTTCAGCCCATTACCGGCATATGGAAGAAACAGCAGTAAGCCCAGGGAAATATCTGCTTCTAAATCCAAAACGCAGCTATCTAACAGAACGGTTGTCAATGTGTGCACTCAACTTCCAGAGTTAAACCCGTGTGTGGATTCAGCAGTCTGCAAACACTTTCTCTGCAGAGTCCCAAAACAGGCGTTTTCAGCCCATTACCGGCATATGGAAGAAACAGCAGTAAGCACAGGGAAATATCTGCTTCTAAATCCAAAACGCAGCTATCTAACAGAACGGTTGTCAATGTGTGCACTCAACTTCCAGAGTTAAACCCGTGTGTGGATTCAGCAGTCTGCAAACACTTTCTCTGCAGAGTCCCAAAACAGGCGTTTTCAGCCCATTACCGGCATATGGAAGAAACTGCAGTAAGCACAGGGAAATATCTGCTTCTAAATCCAAAACGCAGCTATCTAACAGAACGGTTGTCAATGTGTGCACTCAACTTCCAGAGTTAAACCCGTGTGTGGATTCAGCAGTCTGCAAACATCTTCTCTGCAGAGTCCCAAACCAGGCGTTTTCAGCCCTTTACCGGCATATGGAAGAAACAGCAGTAAGCCCAGGGAAATATCTGCTTCTAAATCCAAAACGCAGCTATCTAACAGAACGGTTGTCAATGTGTTCACTCAACTTCCAGAATTAAACCCGTGTGTGGATTCAGGAGTCTGCAAACACTTTCTCTGCAGAGTCCCAAAACAGGCGTTTTCAGCCCATTACCGGCATATGGAAGAAACAGCAGTAAGCACAGGGAAATATCTGCTTCTAAATCCAAAACGCAGCTATCTAACAGAACGGTTGTCAATGTGTGCATTCAACTTCCAGAGTTCAACCCGTGTGTGGATTCAGCAGTCTGCAAACACTTTCTCTGCAGAGTCCCAAAACAGGCGTTTTCAGCCCATTACCGGCATATGGAAGAAACAGCAGTAAGCAAAGGGAAATATCTGCTTCTAAATCCAAAACACAGCTATCTAACAGAACGGTTGTCAATGTGTGCACTCAACTTCCAGAGTTAAACCCGTGTGTGGATTCAGCAGTCTGCAAACACTTTCTCTGCAGAGTCCCAAAACAGGCGTTTTCAGCCCATTACGGGCATATGGAAGAAACTGCAGTAAGCACAGGGAAATATCTGCTTCTAAATCCAAAACGCAGCTATCTAACAGAACGGTTGTCTATGTGTGCACTCAACTTCCAGAGTTAAACCCGTGTGTGGATTCAGCAGTCTGCAAACATCTTCTCTGCAGAGTCCCAAACCAGGCGTTTTCAGCCCATTACCGGCATATGGAAGAAACAGCAGTAAGCACAGGGAAATATCTGCTTCTAAATCCAAAACGCAGCTATCTAACAGAACGGTTGTCAATGTGTGCACTCAACTTCCAGAGTTAAACCCGTGTGTGGATTCAGCAGTCTGCAAACATCTTCTCTGCAGAGTCCCAAACCAGGCGTTTTCAGCCCATTACCGGCATATGGAAGAAACAGCAGTAAGCCCAGGGAAATATCTGCTTCTAAATCCAAAACGCAGCTATCTAACAGAACGGTTGTCAATGTGTGCACTCAACTTCCAGAGTTAAACCCGTGTGTGGATTCAGCAGTCTGCAAACACTTTCTCTGCAGAGTCCGAAAACAGGCGTTTTCAGCCCATTACCGGCATATGGAAGAAACAGCAGTAAGCACAGGGAAATATCTGCTTCTAAATCCAAAACGCAGCTATCTAACAGAACGGTTGTCAATGTGTGCACTCAACTTCCAGAGTTAAACCCGTGTGTGGATTCAGCAGTCTGCAAACACTTTCTCTGCAGAGTCCCAAAACAGGCGTTTTCAGCCCATTACCGGCATATGGAAGAAACAGCAGTAAGCACAGGGAAATATCTGCTTCTAAATCCAAAACGCAGCTATCTAACAGAACGGTTGTCAATGTGTGCACTCAACTTCCAGAGTTAAACCCGTGTGTGGATTCAGCAGTCTGCAAACATCTTCTCTGCAGAGTCCCAAACCAGGCGTTTTCAGCCCTTTACCGGCATATGGAAGAAACAGCAGTAAGCCCAGGGAAATATCTGCTTCTAAATCCAAAACGCAGCTATCTAACAGAACGGTTGTCAATGTGTGCACTCAACTTCCAGAATTAAACCCGTGTGTGGATTCAGGAGTCTGCAAACACTTTCTCTGCAGAGTCCCAAAACAGGCGTTTTCAGCCCATTACCGGCATATGGAAGAAACAGCAGTAAGCACAGGGAAATATCTGCTTCTAAATCCAAAACGCAGCTATCTAACAGAACGGTTGTCAATGTGTGCACTCAACTTCCAGAGTTAAACCCGTGTGTGGATTCAGCAGTCTGCAAACATCTTCTCTGCAGAGTCCCAAACCAGGCGTTTTCAGCCCATTACCGGCATATGGAAGAAACAGCAGTAAGCACAGGGAAATATCTGCTTCTAAATCCAAAACGCAGCTATCTAACAGAACGGTTGTCAATGTGTGCATTCAACTTCCAGAGTTAAACCCGTGTGTGGATTCAGCAGTCTGCAAACACGTTCTCTGCAGAGTCCCAAAACAGGCGTTTTCAGCCCATTAGCGGCATATGGAAGAAACAGCAGTAAGCAAAGGGAAATATCTGCTTCTAAATCCAAAACACAGCTATCTAACAGAACGGTTGTCAATGTGTGCACTCAACTTCCAGAGTTAAACCCGTGTGTGGATTCAGCAGTCTGCAAACACTTTCTCTGCAGAGTCCCAAAACAGGCGTTTTCAGCCCATTACGGGCATATGGAAGAAACTGCAGTAAGCACAGGGAAATATCTGCTTCTAAATCCAAAACGCAGCTATCTAACAGAACGGTTGTCTATGTGTGCACTCAACTTCCAGAGTTAAACCCGTGTGTGGATTCAGCAGTCTGCAAACATCTTCTCTGCAGAGTCCCAAACCAGGCGTTTTCAGCCCATTACCGGCATATGGAAGAAACAGCAGTAAGCACAGGGAAATATCTGCTTCTAAATCCAAAACGCAGCTATCTAACAGAACGGTTGTCAATGTGTGCACTCAACTTCCAGAGTTAAACCCGTGTGTGGATTCAGCAGTCTGCAAACACTTTCTCTGCAGAGTCCCAAAACAGGCGTTTTCAGCCCATTACCGGCATATGGAAGAAACTGCAGTAAGCACAGGGAAATATCTGCTTCTAAATCCAAAACGCAGCTATCTAACAGAACGGTTGTCAATGTGTGCACTCAACTTCCAGAGTTAAACCCGTGTGTGGATTCAGCAATCTGCAAACATCTTCTCTGCAGAGTCCCAAACCAGGCGTTTTCAGCCCATTACCGGCATATGGAAGAAACAGCAGTAAGCACAGGGAAATATCTGCTTCTAAATCCAAAACGCAGCTATCTAATAGAACGGTTGTCAATGTGTGCACTCAACTTCCAGAGTTAAACCCGTGTGTGGATTCAGCAGTCTGCAAACACTTTCTCTGCAGAGTCCCAAAACAGGCGTTTTCAGCCCATTACCGGCATATGGAAGAAACTGCAGTAAGCACAGGGAAATATCTGCTTCTAAATCCAAAACGCAGCTATCTAACAGAACGGTTGTCAATGTGTGCATTCAACTTCCAGAGTTCAACCCGTGTGTGGATTCAGCAGTCTGCAAACACTTTCTCTGCAGAGTCCCAAAACAGGCGTTTTCAGCCCATTACCGGCATATGGAAGAAACAGCAGTAAGCGCAGGGAAATATCTGCTTCTAAATCCAAAACGCAGCTATCTAACAGAACGGTTGTCAATGTGTGCACTCAACTTCCAGAGTTAAACCCGTGTGTGGATTCAGCAGTCTGCAAACACTTTCTCTGCAGAGTCCCAAAACAGGCGTTTTCAGCCCATTACCGGCATTTGGAAGAAACAGCAGTAAGCACAGGGAAATATCTGCTTCTAAATCCAAAACGCAGCTATCTAACAGAACGGTTGTCAATGTGTGCACTCAACTTCCAGAGTTAAACCCGTGTGTGGATTCAGCAGTCTGCAAACACTTTCTCTGCAGAGTCCCAAAACAGGCGTTTTCAGCCCATTACCGGCATATGGAAGAAACAGCAGTAAGCACAGGGAAATATCTGCTTCTAAATCCAAAACGCAGCTATCTAACAGAACGGTTGTCTATGTGTGCACTCAACTTCCAGAGTTAAACCCGTGTGTGGATTCAGCAGTCTGCAAACATCTTCTCTGCAGAGTCCCAAACCAGGCGTTTTCAGCCCATTACCGGCATATGGAAGAAACAGCAGTAAGCACAGGGAAATATCTGCTTCTAAATCCAAAACGCAGCTATCTAACAGAACGGTTGTCAATGTGTGCACTCAACTTCCAGAGTTAAACTCGTGTGTGGATTCAGCAGTCTGCAAACATCTTCTCTGCAGAGTCCCAAACCAGGCGTTTTCAGCCCATTACCGGCATATGGAAGAAACAGCAGTAAGCCCAGGGAAATATCTGCTTCTAAATCCAAAACGCAGCTATCTAACAGAACGGTTGTCAATGTGTGCACTCAACTTCCAGAGTTAAACCCGTGTGTGGATTCAGCAGTCTGCAAACACTTTCTCTGCAGAGTCCCAAAACAGGCGTTTTCAGCCCATTACCGGCATATGGAAGAAACAGCAGTAAGCACAGGGAAATATCTGCTTCTAAATCCAAAACGCAGCTATCTAACAGAACGGTTGTCAATGTGTGCACTCAACTTCCAGAGTTAAACCCGTGTGTGGATTCAGCAGTCTGCAAACACTTTCTCTGCAGAGTCCCAAAACAGGCGTTTTCAGCCCATTACCGGCATATGGAAGAAACTGCAGTAAGCACAGGGAAATATCTGCTTCTAAATCCAAAACGCAGCTATCTAACAGAACGGTTGTCAATGTGTGCACTCAACTTCCAGAGTTAAACCCGTGTGTGGATTCAGCAGTCTGCAAACACTTTCTCTGCAGAGTCCCAAAACAGGCGTTTTCAGCCCTTTACCGGCATATGGAAGAAACAGCAGTAAGCACAGGGAAATATCTGCTTCTAAATCCAAAACGCAGCTATCTAACAGAACGGTTGTCAATGTGTGCACTCAACTTCCAGAGTTAAACCCGTGTGTGGATTCAGCAGTCTGCAAACACTTTCTCTGCAGAGTCCCAAAACAGGCGTTTTCAGCCCATTACCGGCATATGGAAGAAACAGCAGTAAGCACAGGGAAATATCTGCTTCTAAATCCAAAACGCAGTTATCTAACAGAACGGTTGTCAATGTGTGCACTCAACTTCCAGAGTTAAACCCGTGTGTGGATTCAGCAGTCTGCAAACACTTTCTCTGCAGAGTCCCAAAACAGGCGTTTTCAGCCCATTACCGGCATATGGAAGAAACTGCAGTAAGCACAGGGAAATATCTGCTTCTAAATCCAAAACGCAGCTATCTAACAGAACGGTTGTCAATGTGTGCACTCAACTTCCAGAGTTAAACCCGTGTGTGGATTCAGCAATCTGCAAACATCTTCTCTGCAGAGTCCCAAACCAGGCGTTTTCAGCCCATTACCGGCATATGGAAGAAACAGCAGTAAGCACAGGGAAATATCTGCTTCTAAATCCAAAACGCAGCTATCTAATAGAACGGTTGTCAATGTGTGCACTCAACTTCCAGAGTTAAACCCGTGTGTGGATTCAGCAGTCTGCAAACACTTTCTCTGCAGAGTCCCAAAACAGGCGTTTTCAGCCCATTACCGGCATATGGAAGAAACAGCAGTAAGCACAGGGAAATATCTGCTTCTAAATCCAAAACGCAGCTATCTAACAGAACGGTTGTCAATGTGTGCACTCAACTTCCAGAGTTAAACCCGTGTGTGGATTCAGCAGTCTGCAAACACTTTCTCTGCAGAGTCCCAAAACAGGCGTTTTCAGCCCATTACCGGCATATGGAAGAAACAGCAGTAAGCGCAGGGAAATATCTGCTTCTAAATCCAAAACGCAGCTATCTAACAGAACGGTTGTCAATGTGTGCACTCAACTTCCAGAGTTAAACCCGTGTGTGGATTCAGCAGTCTGCAAACACTTTCTCTGCAGAGTCCCAAAACAGGCGTTTTCAGCCCATTACCGGCATTTGGAAGAAACAGCAGTAAGCACAGGGAAATATCTGCTTCTAAATCCAAAACGCAGCTATCTAACAGAACGGTTGTCAATGTGTGCACTCAACTTCCAGAGTTAAACCCGTGTGTGGATTCAGCAGTCTGCAAACACTTTCTCTGCAGAGTCCCAAAACAGGCGTTTTCAGCCCATTACCGGCATATGGAAGAAACAGCAGTAAGCACAGGGAAATATCTGCTTCTAAATCCAAAACGCAGCTATCTAACAGAACGGTTGTCAATGTGTCCACTCAACTTCCAGAGTTAAACCCGTGTGTGGATTCAGCAGTCTGCAAACATCTTCTCTGCAGAGTCCCAAACCAGGCGTTTTCAGCCCATTACCGGCATATGGAAGAAACAGCAGTAAGCACAGGGAAATATCTGCTTATAAATCCAAAACGCAGCTATCTAACAGAACGGTTGTCAATGTGTGCACTCAACTTCCAGAGTTAAACCCGTGTGTGGATTCAGCAGTCTGCAAACACTTTCTCTGCAGAGTCCCAAAACAGGCGTTTTCAGCCCATTACCGGCATATGGAAGAAACAGCAGTAAGCCCAGGGAAATATCTGCTTCTAAATCCAAAACGCAGCTATCTAACAGAACGGTTGTCAATGTGTGCACTCAACTTCCAGAGTTAAACCCGTGTGTGGATTCAGCAGTCTGCAAACACTTTCTCTGCAGAGTCCCAAAACAGGCGTTTTCAGCCCATTACCGGCATATGGAAGAAACAGCAGTAAGCACAGGGAAATATCTGCTTCTAAATCCAAAACGCAGCTATCTAACAGAACGGTTGTCAATGTGTGCACTCAACTTCCAGAGTTAAACCCGTGTGTGGATTCAGCAGTCTGCAAACACTTTCTCTGCAGAGTCCCAAAACAGGCGTTTTCAGCCCATTACCGGCATATGGAAGAAACTGCAGTAAGCACAGGGAAATATCTGCTTCTAAATCCAAAACGCAGCTATCTAACAGAACGGTTGTCAATGTGTGCACTCAACTTCCAGAGTTAAACCCGTGTGTGGATTCAGCAGTCTGCAAACACTTTCTCTGCAGAGTCCCAAAACAGGCATTTTCAGCCCTTTACCGGCATATGGAAGAAACAGCAGTAAGCACAGGGAAATATCTGCTTCTAAATCCAAAACGCAGCTATCTAACAGAACGGTTGTCAATGTGTGCACTCAACTTCCAGAGTTAAACCCGTGTGTGGATTCAGCAGTCTGCAAACACTTTCTCTGCAGAGTCCCAAAACAGGCGTTTTCAGCCCATTACCGGCATATGGAAGAAACAGCAGTAAGCACAGGGAAATATCTGCTTCTATATCCAAAACGCAGTTATCTAACAGAACGGTTGTCAATGTGTGCACTCAACTTCCAGAGTTAAACCCGTGTGTGGATTCAGCAGTCTGCAAACACTTTCTCTGCAGAGTCCCAAAACAGGCGTTTTCAGCCCATTACCGGCATATGGAAGAAACTGCAGTAAGCACAGGGAAATATCTGCTTCTAAATCCAAAACGCAGCTATCTAACAGAACGGTTGTCAATGTGTGCACTCAACTTCCAGAGTTAAACCCGTGTGTGGATTCAGCAATCTGCAAACATCTTCTCTGCAGAGTCCCAAACCAGGCGTTTTCAGCCCATTACCGGCATATGGAAGAAACAGCAGTAAGCACAGGGAAATATCTGCTTCTAAATCCAAAACGCAGCTATCTAATAGAACGGTTGTCAATGTGTGCACTCAACTTCCAGAGTTAAACCCGTGTGTGGATTCAGCAGTCTGCAAACACTTTCTCTGCAGAGTCCCAAAACAGGCGTTTTCAGCCCATTACCGGCATATGGAAGAAACAGCAGTAAGCACAGGGAAATATCTGCTTCTAAATCCAAAACGCAGCTATCTAAAAGAACGGTTGTCAATGTGTGCATTCAACTTCCAGAGTTCAACCCGTGTGTGGATTCAGCAGTCTGCAAACACTTTCTCTGCAGAGTCCCAAAACAGGCGTTTTCAGCCCATTACCGGCATATGGAAGAAACAGCAGTAAGCGCAGGGAAATATCTGCTTCTAAATCCAAAACGCAGCTATCTAACAGAACGGTTGTCAATGTGTGCACTCAACTTCCAGAGTTAAACCCGTGTGTGGATTCAGCAGTCTGCAAACACTTTCTCTGCAGAGTCCCAAAACAGGCGTTTTCAGCCCATTACCGGCATATGGAAGAAACAGCAGTAAGCACAGGGAAATATCTGCTTCTAAATCCAAAACGCAGCTATCTAACAGAACGGTTGTCAATGTGTGCACTCAACTTCCAGAGTTAAACCCGTGTGTGGATTCAGCAGTCTGCAAACACTTTCTCTGCAGAGTCCCAAAACAGGCGTTTTCAGCCCATTACCGGCATATGGAAGAAACTGCAGTAAGCACAGGGAAATATCTGCTTCTAAATCCAAAACGCAGCTATCTAACAGAACGGTTGTCAATGTGTGCATTCAACTTCCAGAGTTCAACCCGTGTGTGGATTCAGCAGTCTGCAAACACTTTCTCTGCAGAGTCCCAAAACAGGCGTTTTCAGCCCATTACCGGCATATGGAAGAAACAGCAGTAAGCGCAGGGAAATATCTGCTTCTAAATCCAAAACGCAGCTATCTAACAGAACGGTTGTCAATGTGTGCACTCAACTTCCAGAGTTAAACCCGTGTGTGGATTCAGCAGTCTGCAAACACTTTCTCTGCAGAGTCCCAAAACAGGCGTTTTCAGCCCATTACCGGCATTTGGAAGAAACAGCAGTAAGCACAGGGAAATATCTGCTTCTAAATCCAAAACGCAGCTATCTAACAGAACGGTTGTCAATGTGTGCACTCAACTTCCAGAGTTAAACCCGTGTGTGGATTCAGCAGTCTGCAAACACTTTCTCTGCAGAGTCCCAAAACAGGCGTTTTCAGCCCATTACCGGCATATGGAAGAAACAGCAGTAAGCACAGGGAAATATCTGATTCTAAATCCAAAACGCAGCTATCTAACAGAACGGTTGTCAATGTGTCCACTCAACTTCCAGAGTTAAACCCGTGTGTGGATTCAGCAGTCTGCAAACATCTTCTCTGCAGAGTCCCAAACCAGGCGTTTTCAGCCCATTACCGGCATATGGAAGAAACAGCAGTAAGCACAGGGAAATATCTGCTTCTAAATCCAAAACGCAGCTATCTAACAGAACGGTTGTCAATGTGTGCACTCAACTTCCAGAGTTAAACCCGTGTGTGGATTCAGCAGTCTGCAAACACTTTCTCTGCAGAGTCCCAAAACAGGCGTTTTCAGCCCATTACCGGCATATGGAAGAAACAGCAGTAAGCCCAGGGAAATATCTGCTTCTAAATCCAAAACGCAGCTATCTAACAGAACGGTTGTCAATGTGTGCACTCAACTTCCAGAGTTAAACCCGTGTGTGGATTCAGCAGTCTGCAAACACTTTCTCTGCAGAGTCCCAAAACAGGCGTTTTCAGCCCATTACCGGCATATGGAAGAAACAGCAGTAAGCACAGGGAAATATCTGCTTCTAAATCCAAAACGCAGCTATCTAACAGAACGGTTGTCTATGTGTGCACTCAACTTCCAGAGTTAAACCCGTGTGTGGATTCAGCAGTCTGCAAACATCTTCTCTGCAGAGTCCCAAACCAGGCGTTTTCAGCCCATTACCGGCATATGGAAGAAACAGCAGTAAGCACAGGGAAATATCTGCTTCTAAATCCAAAACGCAGCTATCTAACAGAACGGTTGTCAATGTGTGCACTCAACTTCCAGAGTTAAACCCGTGTGTGGATTCAGCAGTCTGCAAACATCTTCTCTGCAGAGTCCCAAACCAGGCGTTTTCAGCCCATTACCGGCATATGGAAGAAACAGCAGTAAGCCCAGGGAAATATCTGCTTCTAAATCCAAAACGCAGCTATCTAACAGAACGGTTGTCAATGTGTGCACTCAACTTCCAGAGTTAAACCCGTGTGTGGATTCAGCAGTCTGCAAACACTTTCTCTGCAGAGTCCCAAAACAGGCGTTTTCAGCCCATTACCGGCATATGGAAGAAACAGCAGTAAGCACAGGGAAATATCTGCTTCTAAATCCAAAACGCAGCTATCTAACAGAACGGTTGTCAATGTGTGCACTCAACTTCCAGAGTTAAACCCGTGTGTGGATTCAGCAGTCTGCAAACACTTTCTCTGCAGAGTCCCAAAACAGGCGTTTTCAGCCCATTACCGGCATATGGAAGAAACTGCAGTAAGCACAGGGAAATATCTGCTTCTAAATCCAAAACGCAGCTATCTAACAGAACGGTTGTCAATGTGTGCACTCAACTTCCAGAGTTAAACCCGTGTGTGGATTCAGCAGTCTGCAAACATCTTCTCTGCAGAGTCCCAAACCAGGCGTTTTCAGCCCTTTACCGGCATATGGAAGAAACAGCAGTAAGCCCAGGGAAATATCTGCTTCTAAAACCAAAACGCAGCTATCTAACAGAACGGTTGTCAATGTGTGCACTCAACTTCCAGAATTAAACCCGTGTGTGGATTCAGGAGTCTGCAAACACTTTCTCTGCAGAGTCCCAAAACAGGCGTTTTCAGCCCATTACCGGCATATGGAAGAAACAGCAGTAAGCACAGGGAAATATCTGCTTCTAAATCCAAAACGCAGCTATCTAACAGAACGGTTGTCAATGTGTGCACTCAACTTCCAGAGTTAAACCCGTGTGTGGATTCAGCAGTCTGCAAACACTTTCTCTGCAGAGTCCCAAAACAGGCGTTTTCAGCCCATTACCGGCATATGGAAGAAACAGCAGTAAGCACAGGGAAATATCTGCTTCTAAATCCAAAACGCAGCTATCTAACAGAACGGTTGTCAATGTGTGCACTCAACTTCCAGAGTTAAACCCGTGTGTGGATTCAGCAGTCTGCAAACACTTTCTCTGCAGAGTCCCAAAACAGGCGTTTTCAGCCCATTACCGGCATATGGAAGAAACTGCAGTAAGCACAGGGAAATATCTGCTTCTAAATCCAAAACGCAGCTATCTAACAGAACGGTTGTCAATGTGTGCACTCAACTTCCAGAGTTAAACCCGTGTGTGGATTCAGCAGTCTGCAAACACTTTCTCTGCAGAGTCCCAAAACAGGCATTTTCAGCCCTTTACCGGCATATGGAAGAAACAGCAGTAAGCACAGGGAAATATCTGCTTCTAAATCCAAAACGCAGCTATCTAACAGAACGGTTGTCAATGTGTGCACTCAACTTCCAGAGTTAAACCCGTGTGTGGATTCAGCAGTCTGCAAACACTTTCTCTGCAGAGTCCCAAAACAGGCGTTTTCAGCCCATTACCGGCATATGGAAGAAACAGCAGTAAGCACAGGGAAATATCTGCTTCTAAATCCAAAACGCAGTTATCTAACAGAACGGTTGTCAATGTGTGCACTCAACTTCCAGAGTTAAACCCGTGTGTGGATTCAGCAGTCTGCAAACACTTTCTCTGCAGAGTCCCAAAACAGGCGTTTTCAGCCCATTACCGGCATATGGAAGAAACTGCAGTAAGCACAGGGAAATATCTGCTTCTAAATCCAAAACGCAGCTATCTAACAGAACGGTTGTCAATGTGTGCACTCAACTTCCAGAGTTAAACCCGTGTGTGGATTCAGCAATCTGCAAACATCTTCTCTGCAGAGTCCCAAACCAGGCGTTTTCAGCCCATTACCGGCATATGGAAGAAACAGCAGTAAGCACAGGGAAATATCTGCTTCTAAATCCAAAACGCAGCTATCTAATAGAACGGTTGTCAATGTGTGCACTCAACTTCCAGAGTTAAACCCGTGTGTGGATTCAGCAGTCTGCAAACACTTTCTCTGCAGAGTCCCAAAACAGGCGTTTTCAGCCCATTACCGGCATATGGAAGAAACAGCAGTAAGCACAGGGAAATATCTGCTTCTAAATCCAAAACGCAGCTATCTAACAGAACGGTTGTCAATGTGTGCATTCAACTTCCAGAGTTCAACCCGTGTGTGGATTCAGCAGTCTGCAAACACTTTCTCTGCAGAGTCCCAAAACAGGCGTTTTCAGCCCATTACCGGCATATGGAAGAAACAGCAGTAAGCGCAGGGAAATATCTGCTTCTAAATCCAAAACGCAGCTATCTAACAGAACGGTTGTCAATGTGTGCACTCAACTTCCAGAGTTAAACCCGTGTGTGGATTCAGCAGTCTGCAAACACTTTCTCTGCAGAGTCCCAAAACAGGCGTTTTCAGCCCATTACCGGCATATGGAAGAAACAGCAGTAAGCACAGGGAAATATCTGCTTCTAAATCCAAAACGCAGCTATCTAACAGAACGGTTGTCAATGTGTGCACTCAACTTCCAGAGTTAAACCCGTGTGTGGATTCAGCAGTCTGCAAACACTTTCTCTGCAGAGTCCCAAAACAGGCGTTTTCAGCCCATTACCGGCATATGGAAGAAACTGCAGTAAGCACAGGGAAATATCTGCTTCTAAATCCAAAACGCAGCTATCTAACAGAACGGTTGTCAATGTGTGCATTCAACTTCCAGAGTTCAACCCGTGTGTGGATTCAGCAGTCTGCAAACACTTTCTCTGCAGAGTCCCAAAACAGGCGTTTTCAGCCCATTACCGGCATATGGAAGAAACAGCAGTAAGCGCAGGGAAATATCTGCTTCTAAATCCAAAACGCAGCTATCTAACAGAACGGTTGTCAATGTGTGCACTCAACTTCCAGAGTTAAACCCGTGTGTGGATTCAGCAGTCTGCAAACACTTTCTCTGCAGAGTCCCAAAACAGGCGTTTTCAGCCCATTACCGGCATTTGGAAGAAACAGCAGTAAGCACAGGGAAATATCTGCTTCTAAATCCAAAACGCAGCTATCTAACAGAACGGTTGTCAATGTGTGCACTCAACTTCCAGAGTTAAACCCGTGTGTGGATTCAGCAGTCTGCAAACACTTTCTCTGCAGAGTCCCAAAACAGGCGTTTTCAGCCCATTACCGGCATATGGAAGAAACAGCAGTAAGCACAGGGAAATATCTGATTCTAAATCCAAAACGCAGCTATCTAACAGAACGGTTGTCAATGTGTCCACTCAACTTACAGAGTTAAACCCGTGTGTGGATTCAGCAGTCTGCAAACATCTTCTCTGCAGAGTCCCAAACCAGGCGTTTTCAGCCCATTACCGGCATATGGAAGAAACAGCAGTAAGCACAGGGAAATATCTGCTTCTAAATCCAAAACGCAGCTATCTAACAGAACGGTTGTCAATGTGTGCACTCAACTTCCAGAGTTAAACCCGTGTGTGGATTCAGCAGTCTGCAAACACTTTCTCTGCAGAGTCCCAAAACAGGCGTTTTCAGCCCATTACCGGCATATGGAAGAAACAGCAGTAAGCCCAGGGAAATATCTGCTTCTAAATCCAAAACGCAGCTATCTAACAGAACGGTTGTCAATGTGTGCACTCAACTTCCAGAGTTAAACCCGTGTGTGGATTCAGCAGTCTGCAAACACTTTCTCTGCAGAGTCCCAAAACAGGCGTTTTCAGCCCATTACCGGCATATGGAAGAAACAGCAGTAAGCACAGGGAAATATCTGCTTCTAAATCCAAAACGCAGCTATCTAACAGAACGGTTGTCTATGTGTGCACTCAACTTCCAGAGTTAAACCCGTGTGTGGATTCAGCAGTCTGCAAACATCTTCTCTGCAGAGTCCCAAACCAGGCGTTTTCAGCCCATTACCGGCATATGGAAGAAACAGCAGTAAGCACAGGGAAATATCTGCTTCTAAATCCAAAACGCAGCTATCTAACAGAACGGTTGTCAATGTGTGCACTCAACTTCCAGAGTTAAACTCGTGTGTGGATTCAGCAGTCTGCAAACATCTTCTCTGCAGAGTCCCAAACCAGGCGTTTTCAGCCCATTACCGGCATATGGAAGAAACAGCAGTAAGCCCAGGGAAATATCTGCTTCTAAATCCAAAACGCAGCTATCTAACAGAACGGTTGTCAATGTGTGCACTCAACTTCCAGAGTTAAACCCGTGTGTGGATTCAGCAGTCTGCAAACACTTTCTCTGCAGAGTCCCAAAACAGGCGTTTTCAGCCCATTACCGGCATATGGAAGAAACAGCAGTAAGCACAGGGAAATATCTGCTTCTAAATCCAAAACGCAGCTATCTAACAGAACGGTTGTCAATGTGTGCACTCAACTTCCAGAGTTAAACCCGTGTGTGGATTCAGCAGTCTGCAAACACTTTCTCTGCAGAGTCCCAAAACAGGCGTTTTCAGCCCATTACCGGCATATGGAAGAAACTGCAGTAAGCACAGGGAAATATCTGCTTCTAAATCCAAAACGCAGCTATCTAACAGAACGGTTGTCAATGTGTGCACTCAACTTCCAGAGTTAAACCCGTGTGTGGATTCAGCAGTCTGCAAACATCTTCTCTGCAGAGTCCCAAACCAGGCGTTTTCAGCCCTTTACCGGCATATGGAAGAAACAGCAGTAAGCCCAGGGAAATATCTGCTTCTAAAACCAAAACGCAGCTATCTAACAGAACGGTTGTCAATGTGTGCACTCAACTTCCAGAATTAAACCCGTGTGTGGATTCAGGAGTCTGCAAACACTTTCTCTGCAGAGTCCCAAAACAGGCGTTTTCAGCCCATTACCGGCATATGGAAGAAACAGCAGTAAGCACAGGGAAATATCTGCTTCTAAATCCAAAACGCAGCTATCTAACAGAACGGTTGTCAATGTGTGCACTCAACTTCCAGAGTTAAACCCGTGTGTGGATTCAGCAGTCTGCAAACACTTTCTCTGCAGAGTCCCAAAACAGGCATTTTCAGCCCTTTACCGGCATATGGAAGAAACAGCAGTAAGCACAGGGAAATATCTGCTTCTAAATCCAAAACGCAGCTATCTAACAGAACGGTTGTCAATGTGTGCACTCAACTTCCAGAGTTAAACCCGTGTGTGGATTCAGCAGTCTGCAAACACTTTCTCTGCAGAGTCCCAAAACAGGCGTTTTCAGCCCATTACCGGCATATGGAAGAAACAGCAGTAAGCACAGGGAAATATCTGCTTCTAAATCCAAAACGCAGTTATCTAACAGAACGGTTGTCAATGTGTGCACTCAACTTCCAGAGTTAAACCCGTGTGTGGATTCAGCAGTCTGCAAACACTTTCTCTGCAGAGTCCCAAAACAGGCGTTTTCAGCCCATTACCGGCATATGGAAGAAACTGCAGTAAGCACAGGGAAATATCTGCTTCTAAATCCAAAACGCAGCTATCTAACAGAACGGTTGTCAATGTGTGCACTCAACTTCCAGAGTTAAACCCGTGTGTGGATTCAGCAATCTGCAAACATCTTCTCTGCAGAGTCCCAAACCAGGCGTTTTCAGCCCATTACCGGCATATGGAAGAAACAGCAGTAAGCACAGGGAAATATCTGCTTCTAAATCCAAAACGCAGCTATCTAATAGAACGGTTGTCAATGTGTGCACTCAACTTCCAGAGTTAAACCCGTGTGTGGATTCAGCAGTCTGCAAACACTTTCTCTGCAGAGTCCCAAAACAGGCGTTTTCAGCCCATTACCGGCATATGGAAGAAACAGCAGTAAGCACAGGGAAATATCTGCTTCTAAATCCAAAACGCAGCTATCTAACAGAACGGTTGTCAATGTGTGCATTCAACTTCCAGAGTTCAACCCGTGTGTGGATTCAGCAGTCTGCAAACACTTTCTCTGCAGAGTCCCAAAACAGGCGTTTTCAGCCCATTACCGGCATATGGAAGAAACAGCAGTAAGCGCAGGGAAATATCTGCTTCTAAATCCAAAACGCAGCTATCTAACAGAACGGTTGTCAATGTGTGCACTCAACTTCCAGAGTTAAACCCGTGTGTGGATTCAGCAGTCTGCAAACACTTTCTCTGCAGAGTCCCAAAACAGGCGTTTTCAGCCCATTACCGGCATTTGGAAGAAACAGCAATAAGCACAGGGAAATATCTGCTTCTAAATCCAAAACGCAGCTATCTAACAGAACGGTTGTCAATGTGTGCACTCAACTTCCAGAGTTAAACCCGTGTGTGGATTCAGCAGTCTGCAAACACTTTCTCTGCAGAGTCCCAAAACAGGCGTTTTCAGCCCATTACCGGCATATGGAAGAAACAGCAGTAAGCACAGGGAAATATCTGCTTCTAAATCCAAAACGCAGCTATCTAACAGAACGGTTGTCAATGTGTCCACTCAACTTCCAGAGTTAAACCCGTGTGTGGATTCAGCAGTCTGCAAACATCTTCTCTGCAGAGTCCCAAACCAGGCGTTTTCAGCCCATTACCGGCATATGGAAGAAACAGCAGTAAGCACAGGGAAATATCTGCTTCTAAATCCAAAACGCAGCTATCTAACAGAACGGTTGTCAATGTGTGCACTCAACTTCCAGAGTTAAACCCGTGTGTGGATTCAGCAGTCTGCAAACACTTTCTCTGCAGAGTCCCAAAACAGGCGTTTTCAGCCCATTACCGGCATATGGAAGAAACAGCAGTAAGCCCAGGGAAATATCTGCTTCTAAATCCAAAACGCAGCTATCTAACAGAACGGTTGTCAATGTGTGCACTCAACTTCCAGAGTTAAACCCGTGTGTGGATTCAGCAGTCTGCAAACACTTTCTCTGCAGAGTCCCAAAACAGGCGTTTTCAGCCCATTACCGGCATATGGAAGAAACAGCAGTAAGCACAGGGAAATATCTGCTTCTAAATCCAAAACGCAGCTATCTAACAGAACGGTTGTCTATGTGTGCACTCAACTTCCAGAGTTAAACCCGTGTGTGGATTCAGCAGTCTGCAAACATCTTCTCTGCAGAGTCCCAAACCAGGCGTTTTCAGCCCATTACCGGCATATGGAAGAAACAGCAGTAAGCACAGGGAAATATCTGCTTCTAAATCCAAAACGCAGCTATCTAACAGAACGGTTGTCAATGTGTGCACTCAACTTCCAGAGTTAAACTCGTGTGTGGATTCAGCAGTCTGCAAACATCTTCTCTGCAGAGTCCCAAACCAGGCGTTTTCAGCCCATTACCGGCATATGGAAGAAACAGCAGTAAGCCCAGGGAAATATCTGCTTCTAAATCCAAAACGCAGCTATCTAACAGAACGGTTGTCAATGTGTGCACTCAACTTCCAGAGTTAAACCCGTGTGTGGATTCAGCAGTCTGCAAACACTTTCTCTGCAGAGTCCCAAAACAGGCGTTTTCAGCCCATTACCGGCATATGGAAGAAACTGCAGTAAGCACAGGGAAATATCTGCTTCTAAATCCAAAACGCAGCTATCTAACAGAACGGTTGTCAATGTGTGCACTCAACTTCCAGAGTTAAACCCGTGTGTGGATTCAGCAGTCTGCAAACACTTTCTCTGCAGAGTCCCAAAACAGGCGTTTTCAGCCCATTACCGGCATATGGAAGAAACTGCAGTAAGCACAGGGAAATATCTGCTTCTAAATCCAAAACGCAGCTATCTAACAGAACGGTTGTCAATGTGTGCACTCAACTTCCAGAGTTAAACCCGTGTGTGGATTCAGCAGTCTGCAAACATCTTCTCTGCAGAGTCCCAAACCAGGCGTTTTCAGCCCTTTACCGGCATATGGAAGAAACAGCAGTAAGCCCAGGGAAATATCTGCTTCTAAATCCAAAACGCAGCTATCTAACAGAACGGTTGTCAATGTGTACACTCAACTTCCAGAATTAAACCCGTGTGTGGATTCAGGAGTCTGCAAACACTTTCTCTGCAGAGTCCCAAAACAGGCGTTTTCAGCCCATTACCGGCATATGGAAGAAACAGCAGTAAGCACAGGGAAATATCTGCTTCTAAATCCAAAACGCAGCTATCTAACAGAACGGTTGTCAATGTGTGCACTCAACTTCCAGAGTTAAACCCGTGTGTGGATTCAGCAGTCTGCAAACACTTTCTCTGCAGAGTCCCAAAACAGGCATTTTCAGCCCTTTACCGGCATATGGAAGAAACAGCAGTAAGCACAGGGAAATATCTGCTTCTAAATCCAAAACGCAGCTATCTAACAGAACGGTTGTCAATGTGTGCACTCAACTTCCAGAGTTAAACCCGTGTGTGGATTCAGCAGTCTGCAAACATCTTCTCTGCAGAGTCCCAAACCAGGCGTTTTCAGCCCATTACCGGCATATGGAAGAAACAGCAGTAAGCACAGGGAAATATCTGCTTCTAAATCCAAAACGCAGCTATCTAACAGAACGGTTGTCAATGTGTGCACTCAACTTCCAGAGTTAAACCCGTGTGTAGATTCAGCAGTCTGCAAACACTTTCTCTGCAGAGTCCCAAAACAGGCGTTTTCAGCCCATTACCGGCATATGGAAGAAACAGCAGTAAGCCCAGGGAAATATCTGCTTCTAAATCCAAAACGCAGCTATCTAACAGAACGGTTGTCAATGTGTGCACTCAACTTCCAGAGTTAAACCCGTGTGTGGATTCAGCAGTCTGCAAACACTTTCTCTGCAGAGTCCCAAAACAGGCGTTTTCAGCCCATTACCGGCATATGGAAGAAACAGCAGTAAGCACAGGGAAATATCTGCTTCTAAATCCAAAACGCAGCTATCTAACAGAACGGTTGTCAATGTGTGCACTCAACTTCCAGAGTTAAACCCGTGTGTGGATTCAGCAGTCTGCAAACACTTTCTCTGCAGAGTCCCAAAACAGGCGTTTTCAGCCCATTACCGGCATATGGAAGAAACTGCAGTAAGCACAGGGAAATATCTGCTTCTAAATCCAAAACGCAGCTATCTAACAGAACGGTTGTCAATGTGTGCACTCAACTTCCAGAGTTAAACCCGTGTGTGGATTCAGCAGTCTGCAAACATCTTCTCTGCAGAGTCCCAAACCAGGCGTTTTCAGCCCTTTACCGGCATATGGAAGAAACAGCAGTAAGCCCAGGGAAATATCTGCTTCTAAATCCAAAACGCAGCTATCTAACAGAACGGTTGTCAATGTGTGCACTCAACTTCCAGAGTTAAACCCGTGTGTGGATTCAGCAGTCTGCAAACACTTTCTCTGCAGAGTCCCAAACCAGGCGTTTTCAGCCCATTACCGGCATATGGAAGAAACAGCAGTAAGCACAGGGAAATATCTGCTTCTAAATCCAAAACGCAGCTATCTAACAGAACGGTTGTCAATGTGTGCACTCAACTTCCAGAGTTAAACCCGTGTGTGGATTCAGCAGTCTGCAAACACTTTCTCTGCAGAGTCCCAAAACAGGCGTTTTCAGCCCATTACCGGCATATGGAAGAAACAGCAGTAAGCACAGGGAAATATCTGCTTCTAAATCCAAAACGCAGCTATCTAACAGAACGGTTGTCTATGTGTGCACTCAACTTCCAGAGTTAAACCCGTGTGTGGATTCAGCAGTCTGCAAACATCTTCTCTGCAGAGTCCCAAACCAGGCGTTTTCAGCCCATTACCGGCATATGGAAGAAACAGCAGTAAGCACAGGGAAATATCTGCTTCTAAATCCAAAACGCAGCTATCTAACAGAACGGTTGTCAATGTGTGCACTCAACTTCCAGAGTTAAACTCGTGTGTGGATTCAGCAGTCTGCAAACATCTTCTCTGCAGAGTCCCAAACCAGGCGTTTTCAGCCCATTACCGGCATATGGAAGAAACAGCAGTAAGCCCAGGGAAATATCTGCTTCTAAATCCAAAACGCAGCTATCTAACAGAACGGTTGTCAATGTGTGCACTCAACTTCCAGAGTTAAACCCGTGTGTGGATTCAGCAGTCTGCAAACACTTTCTCTGCAGAGTCCCAAAACAGGCGTTTTCAGCCCATTACCGGCATATGGAAGAAACAGCAGTAAGCACAGGGAAATATCTGCTTCTAAATCCAAAACGCAGCTATCTAACAGAACGGTTGTCTATGTGTGCACTCAACTTCCAGAGTTAAACCCGTGTGTGGATTCAGCAGTCTGCAAACATCTTCTCTGCAGAGTCCCAAACCAGGCGTTTTCAGCCCATTACCGGCATATGGAAGAAACAGCAGTAAGCACAGGGAAATATCTGCTTCTAAATCCAAAACGCAGCTATCTAACAGAACGGTTGTCAATGTGTGCACTCAACTTCCAGAGTTAAACTCGTGTGTGGATTCAGCAGTCTGCAAACATCTTCTCTGCAGAGTCCCAAACCAGGCGTTTTCAGCCCATTACCGGCATATGGAAGAAACAGCAGTAAGCCCAGGGAAATATCTGCTTCTAAATCCAAAACGCAGCTATCTAACAGAACGGTTGTCAATGTGTGCACTCAACTTCCAGAGTTAAACCCGTGTGTGGATTCAGCAGTCTGCAAACACTTTCTCTGCAGAGTCCCAAAACAGGCGTTTTCAGCCCATTACCGGCATATGGAAGAAACAGCAGTAAGCCCAGGGAAATATCTGCTTCTAAATCCAAAACGCAGCTATCTAACAGAACGGTTGTCAATGTGTGCACTCAACTTCCAGAGTTAAACCCGTGTGTGGATTCAGCAGTCTGCAAACACTTTCTCTGCAGAGTCCCAAAACAGGCGTTTTCAGCCCATTACCGGCATATGGAAGAAACAGCAGTAAGCACAGGGAAATATCTGCTTCTAAATCCAAAACGCAGCTATCTAACAGAACGGTTGTCAATGTGTGCACTCAACTTCCAGAGTTAAACCCGTGTGTGGATTCAGCAGTCTGCAAACATCTTCTCTGCAGAGTCCCAAACCAGGCGTTTTCAGCCCTTTACCGGCATATGGAAGAAACAGCAGTAAGCCCAGGGAAATATCTGCTTCTAAATCCAAAACGCAGCTATCTAACAGAACGGTTGTCAATGTGTGCACTCAACTTCCAGAATTAAACCCGTGTGTGGATTCAGGAGTCTGCAAACACTTTCTCTGCAGAGTCCCAAAACAGGCGTTTTCAGCCCATTACCGGCATATGGAAGAAACAGCAGTAAGCACAGGGAAATATCTGCTTCTAAATCCAAAACGCAGCTATCTAACAGAACGGTTGTCAATGTGTGCACTCAACTTCCAGAGTTAAACCCGTGTGTGGATTCAGCAGTCTGCAAACACTTTCTCTGCAGAGTCCCAAAACAGGCATTTTCAGCCCTTTACCGGCATATGGAAGAAACAGCAGTAAGCACAGGGAAATATCTGCTTCTAAATCCAAAACGCAGCTATCTAACAGAACGGTTGTCAATGTGTGCACTCAACTTCCAGAGTTAAACCCGTGTGTGGATTCAGCAGTCTGCAAACATCTTCTCTGCAGAGTCCCAAACCAGTCGTTTTCAGCCCATTACCGGCATATGGAAGAAACAGCAGTAAGCACAGGGAAATATCTGCTTCTAAATCCAAAACGCAGCTATCTAACAGAACGGTTGTCAATGTGTGCACTCAACTTCCAGAGTTAAACCCGTGTGTAGATTCAGCAGTCTGCAAACACTTTCTCTGCAGAGTCCCAAAACAGGCGTTTTCAGCCCATTACCGGCATATGGAAGAAACAGCAGTAAGCCCAGGGAAATATCTGCTTCTAAATCCAAAACGCAGCTATCTAACAGAACGGTTGTCAATGTGTGCACTCAACTTCCAGAGTTAAACCCGTGTGTGGATTCAGCAGTCTGCAAACACTTTCTCTGCAGAGTCCCAAAACAGGCGTTTTCAGCCCATTACCGGCATATGGAAGAAACAGCAGTAAGCACAGGGAAATATCTGCTTCTAAATCCAAAACGCAGCTATCTAACAGAACGGTTGTCAATGTGTGCACTCAACTTCCAGAGTTAAACCCGTGTGTGGATTCAGCAGTCTGCAAACACTTTCTCTGCAGAGTCCCAAAACAGGCGTTTTCAGCCCATTACCGGCATATGGAAGAAACTGCAGGAAGCACAGGGAAATATCTGCTTCTAAATCCAAAACGCAGCTATCTAACAGAACGGTTGTCAATGTGTGCACTCAACTTCCAGAGTTAAACCCGTGTGTGGATTCAGCAGTCTGCAAACATCTTCTCTGCAGAGTCCCAAACCAGGCGTTTTCAGCCCTTTACCGGCATATGGAAGAAACAGCAGTAAGCCCAGGGAAATATCTGCTTCTAAATCCAAAACGCAGCTATCTAACAGAACGGTTGTCAATGTGTGCACTCAACTTCCAGAGTTAAACCCGTGTGTGGATTCAGCAGTCTGCAAACACTTTCTCTGCAGAGTCCCAAACCAGGCGTTTTCAGCCCATTACCGGCATATGGAAGAAACAGCAGTAAGCACAGGGAAATATCTGCTTCTAAATCCAAAACGCAGCTATCTAACAGAACGGTTGTCAATGTGTGCACTCAACTTCCAGAGTTAAACCCGTGTGTGGATTCAGCAGTCTGCAAACACTTTCTCTGCAGAGTCCCAAAACAGGCGTTTTCAGCCCATTACCGGCATATGGAAGAAACAGCAGTAAGCACAGGGAAATATCTGCTTCTAAATCCAAAACGCAGTTATCTAACAGAACGGTTGTCAATGTGTGCACTCAACTTCCAGAGTTAAACCCGTGTGTGGATTCAGCAGTCTGCAAACACTTTCTCTGCAGAGTCCCAAAACAGGCGTTTTCAGCCCATTACCGGCATATGGAAGAAACTGCAGTAAGCACAGGGAAATATCTGCTTCTAAATCCAAAACGCAGCTATCTAACAGAACGGTTGTCAATGTGTGCACTCAACTTCCAGAGTTAAACCCGTGTGTGGATTCAGCAATCTGCAAACATCTTCTCTGCAGAGTCCCAAACCAGTCGTTTTCAGCCCATTACCGGCATATGGAAGAAACAGCAGTAAGCACAGGGAAATATCTGCTTCTAAATCCAAAACGCAGCTATCTAACAGAACGGTTGTCAATGTGTGCACTCAACTTCCAGAGTTAAACCCGTGTGTGGATTCAGCAGTCTGCAAACACTTTCTCTGCAGAGTCCCAAAACAGGCGTTTTCAGCCCATTACCGGCATATGGAAGAAACAGCAGTAAGCACAGGGAAATATCTGCTTCTAAATCCAAAACGCAGCTATCTAACAGAACGGTTGTCAATGTGTGCATTCAACTTCCAGAGTTCAACCCGTGTGTGGATTCAGCAGTCTGCAAACACTTTCTCTGCAGAGTCCCAAAACAGGCGTTTTCAGCCCATTACCGGCATATGGAAGAAACAGCAGTAAGCACAGGGAAATATCTGCTTCTAAATCCAAAACGCAGCTATCTAACAGAACGGTTGTCAATGTGTGCACTCAACTTCCAGAGTTAAACCCGTGTGTGGATTCAGCAGTCTGCAAACACTTTCTCTGCAGAGTCCCAAAACAGGCGTTTTCAGCCCATTACCGGCATTTGGAAGAAACAGCAGTAAGCACAGGGAAATATCTGCTTCTAAATCCAAAACGCAGCTATCTAACAGAACGGTTGTCAATGTGTGCACTCAACTTCCAGAGTTAAACCCGTGTGTGGATTCAGCAGTCTGCAAACATCTTCTCTGCAGAGTCCCAAACCAGGCGTTTTCAGCCCATTACCGGCATATGGAAGAAACAGCAGTAAGCACAGGGAAATATCTGCTTCTAAATCCAAAACGCAGCTATCTAACAGAACGGTTGTCAATGTGTCCACTCAACTTCCAGAGTTAAACCCGTGTGTGGATTCAGCAGTCTGCAAACATCTTCTCTGCAGAGTCCCAAACCAGGCGTTTTCAGCCCATTACCGGCATATGGAAGAAACAGCAGTAAGCACAGGGAAATATCTGCTTCTAAATCCAAAACGCAGCTATCTAACAGAACGGTTGTCAATGTGTGCACTCAACTTCCAGAGTTAAACCCGTGTGTGGATTCAGCAGTCTGCAAACACTTTCTCTGCAGAGTCCCAAAACAGGCGTTTTCAGCCCATTACCGGCATATGGAAGAAACAGCAGTAAGCCCAGGGAAATATCTGCTTCTAAATCCAAAACGCAGCTATCTAACAGAACGGTTGTCAATGTGTGCACTCAACTTCCAGAGTTAAACCCGTGTGTGGATTCAGCAGTCTGCAAACACTTTCTCTGCAGAGTCCCAAAACAGGCGTTTTCAGCCCATTACCGGCATATGGAAGAAACAGCAGTAAGCACAGGGAAATATCTGCTTCTAAATCCAAAACGCAGCTATCTAACAGAACGGTTGTCAATGTGTGCACTCAACTTCCAGAGTTAAACCCGTGTGTGGATTCAGCAGTCTGCAAACACTTTCTCTGCAGAGTCCCAAAACAGGCGTTTTCAGCCCATTACCGGCATATGGAAGAAACAGCAGTAAGCACAGGGAAATATCTGCTTCTAAATCCAAAACGCAGCTATCTAACAGAACGGTTGTCAATGTGTGCACTCAACTTCCAGAGTTAAACCCGTGTGTGGATTCAGCAGTCTGCAAACACTTTCTCTGCAGAGTCCCAAAACAGGCGTTTTCAGCCCATTACCGGCATATGGAAGAAACAGCAGTAAGCCCAGGGAAATATCTGCTTCTAAATCCAAAACGCAGCTATCTTACAGAACGGTTGTCAATGTGTGCACTCAACTTCCAGAGTTAAACCCGTGTGTGGATTCAGCAGTCTGCAAACACTTTCTCTGCAGAGTCCCAAAACAGGCGTTTTCAGCCCATTACCGGCATATGGAAGAAACAGCAGTAAGCACAGGGAAATATCTGCTTCTAAATCCAAAACGCAGCTATCTAACAGAACGGTTGTCAATGTGTGCACTCAACTTCCAGAGTTAAACCCGTGTGTGGATTCAGCAGTCTGCAAACATCTTCTCTGCAGAGTCCCAAACCAGGCGTTTTCAGCCCTTTACCGGCATATGGAAGAAACAGCAGTAAGCCCAGGGAAATATCTGCTTCTAAATCCAAAACGCAGCTATCTAACAGAACGGTTGTCAATGTGTGCACTCAACTTCCAGAATTAAACCCGTGTGTGGATTCAGGAGTCTGCAAACACTTTCTCTGCAGAGTCCCAAAACAGGCGTTTTCAGCCCATTACCGGCATATGGAAGAAACAGCAGTAAGCACAGGGAAATATCTGCTTCTAAATCCAAAACGCAGCTATCTAACAGAACGGTTGTCAATGTGTGCACTCAACTTCCAGAGTTAAACCCGTGTGTGGATTCAGCAGTCTGCAAACACTTTCTCTGCAGAGTCCCAAAACAGGCATTTTCAGCCCTTTACCGGCATATGGAAGAAACAGCAGTAAGCACAGGGAAATATCTGCTTCTAAATCCAAAACGCAGCTATCTAACAGAACGGTTGTCAATGTGTGCACTCAACTTCCAGAGTTAAACCCGTGTGTGGATTCAGCAGTCTGCAAACATCTTCTCTGCAGAGTCCCAAACCAGGCGTTTTCAGCCCATTACCGGCATATGGAAGAAACAGCAGTAAGCACAGGGAAATATCTGCTTCTAAATCCAAAACGCAGCTATCTAACAGAACGGTTGTCAATGTGTGCACTCAACTTCCAGAGTTAAACCCGTGTGTAGATTCAGCAGTCTGCAAACACTTTCTCTGCAGAGTCCCAAAACAGGCGTTTTCAGCCCATTACCGGCATATGGAAGAAACAGCAGTAAGCCCAGGGAAATATCTGCTTCTAAATCCAAAACGCAGCTATCTAACAGAACGGTTGTCAATGTGTGCACTCAACTTCCAGAGTTAAACCCGTGTGTGGATTCAGCAGTCTGCAAACACTTTCTCTGCAGAGTCCCAAAACAGGCGTTTTCAGCCCATTACCGGCATATGGAAGAAACTGCAGTAAGCACAGGGAAATATCTGCTTCTAAATCCAAAACGCAGCTATCTAACAGAACGGTTGTCAATGTGTGCACTCAACTTCCAGAGTTAAACCCGTGTGTGGATTCAGCAGTCTGCAAACATCTTCTCTGCAGAGTCCCAAACCAGGCGTTTTCAGCCCTTTACCGGCATATGGAAGAAACAGCAGTAAGCCCAGGGAAATATCTGCTTCTAAATCCAAAACGCAGCTATCTAACAGAACGGTTGTCAATGTGTGCACTCAACTTCCAGAGTTAAACCCGTGTGTGGATTCAGCAGTCTGCAAACACTTTCTCTGCAGAGTCCCAAAACAGGCGTTTTCAGCCCATTACCGGCATATGGAAGAAACTGCAGTAAGCACAGGGAAATATCTGCTTCTAAATCCAAAACGCAGCTATCTAACAGAACGGTTGTCAATGTGTGCACTCAACTTCCAGAGTTAAACCCGTGTGTGGATTCAGCAGTCTGCAAACACTTTCTCTGCAGAGTCCCAAAACAGGCGTTTTCAGCCCATTACCGGCATATGGAAGAAACAGCAGTAAGCACAGGGAAATATCTGCTTCTAAATCCAAAACGCAGTTATCTAACAGAACGGTTGTCAATGTGTGCACTCAACTTCCAGAGTTAAACCCGTGTGTGGATTCAGCAGTCTGCAAACACTTTCTCTGCAGAGTCCCAAAACAGGCGTTTTCAGCCCATTACCGGCATATGGAAGAAACTGCAGTAAGCACAGGGAAATATCTGCTTCTAAATCCAAAACGCAGCTATCTAACAGAACGGTTGTCAATGTGTGCACTCAACTTCCAGAGTTAAACCCGTGTGTGGATTCAGCAATCTGCAAACATCTTCTCTGCAGAGTCCCAAACCAGGCGTTTTCAGCCCATTACCGGCATATGGAAGAAACAGCAGTAAGCACAGGGAAATATCTGCTTCTAAATCCAAAACGCAGCTATCTAACAGAACGGTTGTCAATGTGTGCACTCAACTTCCAGAGTTAAACCCGTGTGTGGATTCAGCAGTCTGCAAACACTTTCTCTGCAGAGTCCCAAAACAGGCGTTTTCAGCCCATTACCGGCATATGGAAGAAACAGCAGTAAGCACAGGGAAATATCTGCTTCTAAATCCAAAACGCAGCTATCTAACAGAACGGTTGTCAATGTGTGCACTCAACTTCCAGAGTTAAACCCGTGTGTGGATTCAGCAGTCTGCAAACACTTTCTCTGCAGAGTCCCAAAACAGGTGTTTTCAGCCCATTACCGGCATATGGAAGAAACAGCAGTAAGCACAGGGAAATATCTGCTTCTAAATCCAAAACGCAGCTATCTAACAGAACGGTTGTCAATGTGTGCACTCAACTTCCAGAGTTAAACCCGTGTGTGGATTCAGCAGTCTGCAAACACTTTCTCTGCAGAGTCCCAAAACAGGCGTTTTCAGCCCATTACCGGCATTTGGAAGAAACAGCAGTAAGCACAGGGAAATATCTGCTTCTAAATCCAAAACGCAGCTATCTAACAGAACGGTTGTCAATGTGTGCACTCAACTTCCAGAGTTAAACCCGTGTGTGGATTCAGCAGTCTGCAAACATCTTCTCTGCAGAGTCCCAAACCAGGCGTTTTCAGCCCATTACCGGCATATGGAAGAAACAGCAGTAAGCACAGGGAAATATCTGCTTCTAAATCCAAAACGCAGCTATCTAACAGAACGGTTGTCAATGTGTCCACTCAACTTCCAGAGTTAAACCCGTGTGTGGATTCAGCAGTCTGCAAACATCTTCTCTGCAGAGTCCCAAACCAGGCGTTTTCAGCCCATTACCGGCATATGGAAGAAACAGCAGTAAGCACAGGGAAATATCTGCTTCTAAATCCAAAACGCAGCTATCTAACAGAACGGTTGTCAATGTGTGCACTCAACTTCCAGAGTTAAACCCGTGTGTGGATTCAGCAGTCTGCAAACACTTTCTCTGCAGAGTCCCAAAACAGGCGTTTTCAGCCCATTACCGGCATATGGAAGAAACAGCAGTAAGCCCAGGGAAATATCTGCTTCTAAATCCAAAACGCAGCTATCTAACAGAACGGTTGTCAATGTGTGCACTCAACTTCCAGAGTTAAACCCGTGTGTGGATTCAGCAGTCTGCAAACACTTTCTCTGCAGAGTCCCAAAACAGGCGTTTTCAGCCCATTACCGGCATATGGAAGAAACAGCAGTAAGCACAGGGAAATATCTGCTTCTAAATCCAAAACGCAGCTATCTAACAGAACGGTTGTCAATGTGTGCACTCAACTTCCAGAGTTAAACCCGTGTGTGGATTCAGCAGTCTGCAAACACTTTCTCTGCAGAGTCCCAAAACAGGCGTTTTCAGCCCATTACCGGCATATGGAAGAAACTGCAGTAAGCACAGGGAAATATCTGCTTCTAAATCCAAAACGCAGCTATCTAACAGAACGGTTGTCAATGTGTGCACTCAACTTCCAGAGTTAAACCCGTGTGTGGATTCAGCAGTCTGCAAACATCTTCTCTGCAGAGTCCCAAACCAGGCGTTTTCAGCCCTTTACCGGCATATGGAAGAAACAGCAGTAAGCACAGGGAAATATCTGCTTCTAAATCCAAAACGCAGCTATCTAACAGAACGGTTGTCAATGTGTGCACTCAACTTCCAGAGTTAAACCCGTGTGTGGATTCAGCAGTCTGCAAACACTTTCTCTGCAGAGTCCCAAACCAGGCGTTTTCAGCCCATTACCGGCATATGGAAGAAACAGCAGTAAGCACAGGGAAATATCTGCTTCTAAATCCAAAACGCAGCTATCTAACAGAACGGTTGTCAATGTGTGCACTCAACTTCCAGAGTTAAACCCGTGTGTGGATTCAGCAGTCTGCAAACACTTTCTCTGCAGAGTCCCAAAACAGGCGTTTTCAGCCCATTACCGGCATATGGAAGAAACAGCAGTAAGCACAGGGAAATATCTGCTTCTAAATCCAAAACGCAGCTATCTAACAGAACGGTTGTCAATGTGTGCACTCAACTTCCAGAGTTAAACCCGTGTGTGGATTCAGCAGTCTGCAAACACTTTCTCTGCAGAGTCCCAAAACAGGCGTTTTCAGCCCATTACCGGCATATGGAAGAAACAGCAGTAAGCACAGGGAAATATCTGCTTCTAAATCCAAAACGCAGCTATCTAACAGAACGGTTGTCAATGTGTGCACTCAACTTCCAGAGTTAAACCCGTGTGTGGATTCAGCAGTCTGCAAACATCTTCTCTGCAGAGTCCCAAACCAGGCGTTTTCAGCCCATTACCGGCATATGGAAGAAACAGCAGTAAGCACAGGGAAATATCTGCTTCTAAATCCAAAACGCAGCTATCTAACAGAACGGTTGTCAATGTGTGCACTCAACTTCCAGAGTTAAACCCGTGTGTGGATTCAGCAGTCTGCAAACACTTTCTCTGCAGAGTCCCAAAACAGGCGTTTTCAGCCCATTACCGGCATATGGAAGAAACAGCAGTAAGCACAGGGAAATATCTGCTTCTAAATCCAAAACGCAGCTATCTAACAGAACGGTTGTCAATGTGTGCACTCAACTTCCAGAGTTAAACCCGTGTGTGGATTCAGCAGTCTGCAAACACTTTCTCTGCAGAGTCCCAAACCAGGCGTTTTCAGCCCATTACCGGCATATGGAAGAAACAGCAGTAAGCACAGGGAAATATCTGCTTCTAAATCCAAAACGCAGCTATCTAACAGAACGGTTGTCAATGTGTGCACTCAACTTCCAGAGTTAAACCCGTGTGTGGATTCAGCAGTCTGCAAACACTTTGTCTGCACAGTCCCAAAGCAGGCGTTTTCAGCCCATTACCGGCATATGGAAGAAACAGCAGTAAGCCCAGGGAAATATCTGCTTCTAAATCCAAAACGCAGCTATCTAACAGAACGGTTGTCAATGTGTGCACTCAACTTCCAGAGTTAAACCCGTGTGTGGATTCAGCAGTCTGCAAACACTTTCTCTGCAGAGTCCCAAAACAGGCGTTTTCAGCCCATTACCGGCATATGGAAGAAACAGCAGTAAGCACAGGGAAATATCTGCTTCTAAATCCAAAACGCAGCTATCTAACAGAACGGTTGTCAATGTGTGCACTCAACTTCCAGTGTTAAACCCGTGTGTGGATTCAGCAGTCTGCAAACACTTACTCTGCAGAGTCCCAAAACAGGCGTTTTCAGCCCATTACCGGCATATGGAAGAAACAGCAGTCAGCACAGGGAAATATCTGCTTCTAAATCCAAAACGCAGCTATCTAACAGAACGGTTGTCAATGTGTGCACTCAACTTCCAGAGTTAAACCCGTGTGTGGATTCAGCAGTCTGCAAACACTTTCTCTGCAGAGTCCCAAAACAGGCGTTTTCAGCCCATTACCGGCATATGGAAGAAACAGCAGTAAGCCCAGGGAAATATCTGCTTCTAAATCCAAAACGCAGCTATCTAACAGAACGGTTGTCAATGTGTGCACTCAACTTCCAGAGTTAAACCCGTGTGTGGATTCAGCAGTCTGCAAACACTTTCTCTGCAGAGTCCCAAAACAGGCGTTTTCAGCCCATTACCGGCATATGGAAGAAACAGCAGTAAGCCCAGGGAAATATCTGCTTCTAAATCCAAAACGCAGCTATCTAACAGAACGGTTGTCAATGTGTGCACTCAACTTCCAGAGTTAAACCCGTGTGTGGATTCAGCAGTCTGCAAACACTTTCTCTGCAGAGTCCCAAAACAGGCGTTTTCAGCCCATTACCGGCATATGGAAGAAACAGCAGTAAGCACAGGGAAATATCTGCTTCTAAATCCAAAACGCAGCTATCTAACAGAACGGTTGTCAATGTGTGCACTCAACTTCCAGAGTTAAACCCGTGTGTGGATTCAGCAGTCTGCAAACACTTTCTCTGCAGAGTCCCAAAACAGGCGTTTTCAGCCCATTACCGGCATATGGAAGAAACAGCAGTAAGCACAGGGAAATATCTGCTTCTAAATCCAAAACGCAGCTATCTAACAGAACCGTTGTCAATGTGTGCACTCAACTTCCAGAGTTAAACCCGTGTGTGGATTCAGCAGTCTGCAAACATCTTCTCTGCAGAGTCCCAAACCAGGCGTTTTCAGCCCATTACCGGCATATGGAAGAAACAGCAGTAAGCACAGGGAAATATCTGCTTCTAAATCCAAAACGCAGCTATCTAACAGAACGGTTGTCAATGTGTGCACTCAACTTCCAGAGTTAAACCCGTGTGTGGATTCAGCAGTCTGCAAACACTTTCTCTGCAGAGTCCCAAAGCAGGCGTTTTCAGCCCATTACCGGCATATGGAAGAAACAGCAGTAAGCACAGGGAAATATCTGCTTCTAAATCCAAAACGCAGCTATCTAACAGAACGGTTGTCAATGTGTGCACTCAACTTCCAGAGTTAAACCCGTGTGTGGATTCAGCAGTCTGCAAACACTTTCTGTGCAGAGTCTCAAAACAGGCCTTTCCGGCCCAGTACCGGCATATATAAGAAAGAGCATTAAGACTGCGTCTAAAACTCAGAAGAAACGTTTCTTTCAAACTGCTCGGCCTTGTGTTCTTTGGCCTAAGGGTGTTGAAACTATGTTTAGATTCAGCGAGATAGAAACACGTTTATTCTCGGAGCTGTCTTTGGATATTCCAGATTGAATGGGAGTATATGCTGTAAAGAGAAATATCTGTTTCTAAAACCAAAATGGATCTATCTAGCAGAGTGGTTGTGAATGTGTGCCTTCTGCTTAAAGAGGTAAACTGCTCTTCTCATGCAGCACTTTAGAAACCCTTTCTATGCAAATTCTCATACAGACCTTTCCAGCGAAACACCAGCCTGTAGGAAATAGCAGTAAGACTGCATCTTTAACATGGAAGAAACTGTTTTCAAACTGCTCTGCTGTGTGTTCATTCATATAAGAGACTTGAATATATGTTCAGTTTCAGCTAGTTAGCAACACGTTTCTTCCAGGAGCTGTGTTTGCCTATTCCAGAGTATACTGGAGTATAAGATGTAAAGACAAATGTCTCGTTCCAAAAGAAAAACGGATGATCTAATGGAATGGTTGTCAATGTGTGCATTCAACTTACTGAGCTAAACTGCTGTTTGTATGCAGCAGTTTAGAAAACATTTCTGTGTAGATTCTCAAACAGACATTTCCAGCAAAATACCGGCCTATAAGAAATAGCAGTAAGACTGCGTCTAAAACTCAGAGGGAACGTTTCTTTCAAACTGCTCTGCAGTGTGTTCGTTCACCAAAGGTCGTTGAATCTAATTTTGGATTCAGCGAGTTTGAAACACGTTTATTCTAGGAGCTGCATTTCGATATTCCAGAGTGTATGGGAGTAAATGCTGTAAAGAGAAATATCTGTTTCTAAAACCAAAACGGAGCTATCTAACAGAATGGTTGTGAATGTGTGCATTCAACTTAAAGGGTTAATCTGCTCTTCTTAGGCAGCAGTTTAGAAACCCTTTATATGCAAATTCTAAAATCAACATTTGCAGCAAAACACCAGCCTAAAAGAAGTAGCAGTAAGACTGCATCTATAACATAGAAGAAACGTTTTCTTCAAAATGCTCTGCTCTGTGTTCATTCACCTAAGAGTCTTGAGTATATGTTCAGATTCAGCGAGTAAGAAACACGTTTCTTCCAGGAGCTGCATTTGCATATTCCAGAGTGTACTGGAGTATAAGGTTTAAAGTGAAATATCTGGTTCTAAAACAAACACGGAGCCATCTAACAGAATGGTTGTCACTGTGTGCATTCAGCTTATTGAGATAAACTGTTGTTTCTATGCAGCAGTTTAGAAAAGATTTTTGTGCAGATTCTAACACAGACATTCCCAGCAAAATACTGGCCTCTAAGAAATAGCAATAAGACTGCGTCTAAAACTCAAATAAAACGTTTCTTTCAAACTGCTGTGCTGTGTGTTCATTCACCTAAGGGAGTTGAATCTATGTTTAGATTCAGCGACTTAGAAACACGTCTATTCTGGGAGCTGCGTTTGGCTATTCCAGAATGAATGGGAGTATATGCTGTAACTAGAAACACAGGCTTCTAAAACCAAAACGGAGCTAGCTAACAGAATGATTGTGAATGAGGGCATTCAACTTAACGAATTAAACTGCTCCACTTAAGCAGCAGTTTACAAACCATTTATATGGAAATTCTAAAACCAACATTTCCAGGAAAACACCAGCCTAAAAACAATAGCAGTAACAGGGCATCTATAACATGGAAGAAATGTTTTTTTCAAACTCCTCTGCTGTGTGTTCATTCACCTAAGAGACTTCAATATATGCACAGATTCAGCGAGTTACAAACACGTTTCTTCCAGGAGCTGCGTATGCATATATCAGAGTGTACTGGGGTACAAGATGTAAAGAGAAATATCTGATTATACTTAGAAACCCGTTTCTTTCAGGAGCTGTGTTTGGATATTCCGGAGTGAATGAGAGTATATGCTGTAAAGAGAAATAACTGCTTCTAAAACCAAAAGGCAGCTATCTAACTGAATGGTTGTCAATGCGTGCACTCAACTTCCAGAGATAAACCCGTGTGTGGATTCAGCAGTCTGCAAACACTTTCTCTGCAGAGTCCCAAAACAGGCGTTTTCAGCCCATTACCGGCATGTGGAAGAAACAGCAGTAAGCACAGGGAAATATCTGCTTCTAAATCCAAAACGCAGCTATCTAACAGAACGGTTGTCAATGTGTGCACTCAACTTCCAGAGTTAAACCCGTGTGTGGATTCAGCAGTCTGCAAACATCTTCTCTGCAGAGTCCCAAACCAGGCGTTTTCAGCCCATTACCGGCATATGGAAGAAACAGCAGTAAGCCCAGGGAAATATCTGCTTCTAAATCCAAAACGCAGCTATCTAACAGAACGGTTGTCAATGTGTGCACTCAACTTCCAGAGTTAAACCCGTGTGTGGATTCAGCAGTCTGCAAACACTTTCTCTGCAGAGTCCCAAAACAGGCGTTTTCAGCCCATTACCGGCATATGGAAGAAACAGCAGTAAGCCCAGGGAAATATCTGCTTCTAAATCCAAAACGCAGCTATCTAACAGAACGGTTGTCAATGTGTGCACTCAACTTCCAGAGTTAAACCCGTGTGTGGATTCAGCAGTCTGCAAACACTTTCTCTGCAGAGTCCCAAAACAGGCGTTTTCAGCCCATTACCGGCATATGGAAGAAACAGCAGTAAGCACAGGGAAATATCTGCTTCTAAATCCAAAACGCAGCTATCTAACAGAACGGTTGTCAATGTGTGCACTCAACTTCCAGAGTTAAACCCGTGTGTGGATTCAGCAGTCTGCAAACACTTTCTCTGCAGAGTCCCAAAACAGGCGTTTTCAGCCCATTACCGGCATATGGAAGAAACTGCAGGAAGCACAGGGAAATATCTGCTTCTAAATCCAAAACGCAGCTATCTAACAGAACGGTTGTCAATGTGTGCACTCAACTTCCAGAGTTAAACCCGTGTGTGGATTCAGCAGTCTGCAAACATCTTCTCTGCAGAGTCCCAAACCAGGCGTTTTCAGCCCTTTACCGGCATATGGAAGAAACAGCAGTAAGCCCAGGGAAATATCTGCTTCTAAATCCAAAACGCAGCTATCTAACAGAACGGTTGTCAATGTGTGCACTCAACTTCCAGAGTTAAACCCGTGTGTGGATTCAGCAGTCTGCAAACACTTTCTCTGCAGAGTCCCAAACCAGGCGTTTTCAGCCCATTACCGGCATATGGAAGAAACAGCAGTAAGCACAGGGAAATATCTGCTTCTAAATCCAAAACGCAGCTATCTAACAGAACGGTTGTCAATGTGTGCACTCAACTTCCAGAGTTAAACCCGTGTGTGGATTCAGCAGTCTGCAAACACTTTCTCTGCAGAGTCCCAAAACAGGCGTTTTCAGCCCATTACCGGCATATGGAAGAAACAGCAGTAAGCACAGGGAAATATCTGCTTCTAAATCCAAAACGCAGTTATCTAACAGAACGGTTGTCAATGTGTGCACTCAACTTCCAGAGTTAAACCCGTGTGTGGATTCAGCAGTCTGCAAACACTTTCTCTGCAGAGTCCCAAAACAGGCCTTTCCGGCCCAGTACCGGCATATATAAGAAAGAGCATTAAGACTGCGTCTAAAACTCAGAAGAAACGTTTCTTTCAAACTGCTCGGCCTTGTGTTCTTTGGCCTAAGGGAGTTGAAACTATGTTTAGATTCAGCGAGATAGAAACACGTTTATTCTCGGAGCTGTCTTTGGATATTCCAGATTGAATGGGAGTATATGCTGTAAAGAGAAATATCTGTTTCTAAAACCAAAATGGATCTATCTAGCAGAGTGGTTGTGAATGTGTGCCTTCTGCTTAAAGAGGTAAACTGCTCTTCTCATGCAGCACTTTAGAAACCCTTTCTATGCAAATTCTCATACAGACCTTTCCAGCGAAACACCAGCCTGTAGGAAATAGCAGTAAGACTGCATCTTTAACATGGAAGAAACTGTTTTCAAACTGCTCTGCTGTGTGTTCATTCATATAAGAGACTTGAATATATGTTCAGTTTCAGCTAGTTAGCAACACGTTTCTTCCAGGAGCTGTGTTTGCCTATTCCAGAGTATACTGGAGTATAAGATGTAAAGACAAATGTCTCGTTCCAAAAGAAAAACGGATGATCTAATGGAATGGTTGTCAATGTGTGCATTCAACTTACTGAGCTAAACTGCTGTTTGTATGCAGCAGTTTAGAAAACATTTCTGTGTAGATTCTCAAACAGACATTTCCAGCAAAATACCGGCCTATAAGAAATAGCAGTAAGACTGCGTCTAAAACTCAGAGGGAACGTTTCTTTCAAACTGCTCTGCAGTGTGTTCGTTCACCAAAGGTCGTTGAATCTAATTTTGGATTCAGCGAGTTTGAAACACGTTTATTCTAGGAGCTGCATTTCGATATTCCAGAGTGTATGGGAGTAAATGCTGTAAAGAGAAATATCTGTTTCTAAAACCAAAACGGAGCTATCTAACAGAATGGTTGTGAATGTGTGCATTCAACTTAAAGGGTTAATCTGCTCTTCTTAGGCAGCAGTTTAGAAACCCTTTATATGCAAATTCTAAAATCAACATTTGCAGCAAAACACCAGCCTAAAAGAAGTAGCAGTAAGACTGCATCTATAACATAGAAGAAACGTTTTCTTCAAAATGCTCTGCTCTGTGTTCATTCACCTAAGAGTCTTGAGTATATGTTCAGATTCAGCGAGTAAGAAACACGTTTCTTCCAGGAGCTGCATTTGCATATTCCAGAGTGTACTGGAGTATAAGGTTTAAAGTGAAATATCTGGTTCTAAAACAAACACGGAGCCATCTAACAGAATGGTTGTCACTGTGTGCATTCAGCTTATTGAGATAAACTGTTGTTTCTATGCAGCAGTTTAGAAAAGATTTTTGTGCAGATTCTAACACAGACATTCCCAGCAAAATACTGGCCTCTAAGAAATAGCAATAAGACTGCGTCTAAAACTCAAATAAAACGTTTCTTTCAAACTGCTGTGCTGTGTGTTCATTCACCTAAGGGAGTTGAATCTATGTTTAGATTCAGCGACTTAGAAACACGTCTATTCTGGGAGCTGCGTTTGGCTATTCCAGAATGAATGGGAGTATATGCTGTAACTAGAAACACAGGCTTCTAAAACCAAAACGGAGCTAGCTAACAGAATGATTGTGAATGAGGGCATTCAACTTAACGAATTAAACTGCTCCACTTAAGCAGCAGTTTACAAACCATTTATATGGAAATTCTAAAACCAACATTTCCAGGAAAACACCAGCCTAAAAACAATAGCAGTAACAGGGCATCTATAACATGGAAGAAATGTTTTTTTCAAACTCCTCTGCTGTGTGTTCATTCACCTAAGAGACTTCAATATATGCACAGATTCAGCGAGTTACAAACACGTTTCTTCCAGGAGCTGCGTATGCATATATCAGAGTGTACTGGGGTACAAGATGTAAAGAGAAATATCTGATTATACTTAGAAACCCGTTTCTTTCAGGAGCTGTGTTTGGATATTCCGGAGTGAATGAGAGTATATGCTGTAAAGAGAAATAACTGCTTCTAAAACCAAAAGGCAGCTATCTAACTGAATGGTTGTCAATGCGTGCACTCAACTTCCAGAGATAAACCCGTGTGTGGATTCAGCAGTCTGCAAACACTTTCTCTGCAGAGTCCCAAAACAGGCGTTTTCAGCCCATTACCGGCATGTGGAAGAAACAGCAGTAAGCACAGGGAAATATCTGCTTCTAAATCCAAAACGCAGCTATCTAACAGAACGGTTGTCAATGTGTGCACTCAACTTCCAGAGTTAAACCCGTGTGTGGATTCAGCAGTCTGCAAACATCTTCTCTGCAGAGTCCCAAACCAGGCGTTTTCAGCCCATTACCGGCATATGGAAGAAACAGCAGTAAGCCCAGGGAAATATCTGCTTCTAAATCCAAAACGCAGCTATCTAACAGAACGGTTGTCAATGTGTGCACTCAACTTCCAGAGTTAAACCCGTGTGTGGATTCAGCAGTCTGCAAACACTTTCTCTGCAGAGTCCCAAAACAGGCGTTTTCAGCCCATTACCGGCATATGGAAGAAACAGCAGTAAGCCCAGGGAAATATCTGCTTCTAAATCCAAAACGCAGCTATCTAACAGAACGGTTGTCAATGTGTGCACTCAACTTCCAGAGTTAAACCCGTGTGTGGATTCAGCAGTCTGCAAACACTTTCTCTGCAGAGTCCCAAAACAGGCGTTTTCAGCCCATTACCGGCATATGGAAGAAACAGCAGTAAGCACAGGGAAATATCTGCTTCTAAATCCAAAACGCAGCTATCTAACAGAACGGTTGTCAATGTGTGCACTCAACTTCCAGAGTTAAACCCGTGTGTGGATTCAGCAGTCTGCAAACACTTTCTCTGCAGAGTCCCAAAACAGGCGTTTTCAGCCCATTACCGGCATATGGAAGAAACTGCAGGAAGCACAGGGAAATATCTGCTTCTAAATCCAAAACGCAGCTATCTAACAGAACGGTTGTCAATGTGTGCACTCAACTTCCAGAGTTAAACCCGTGTGTGGATTCAGCAGTCTGCAAACATCTTCTCTGCAGAGTCCCAAACCAGGCGTTTTCAGCCCTTTACCGGCATATGGAAGAAACAGCAGTAAGCCCAGGGAAATATCTGCTTCTAAATCCAAAACGCAGCTATCTAACAGAACGGTTGTCAATGTGTGCACTCAACTTCCAGAGTTAAACCCGTGTGTGGATTCAGCAGTCTGCAAACACTTTCTCTGCAGAGTCCCAAACCAGGCGTTTTCAGCCCATTACCGGCATATGGAAGAAACAGCAGTAAGCACAGGGAAATATCTGCTTCTAAATCCAAAACGCAGCTATCTAACAGAACGGTTGTCAATGTGTGCACTCAACTTCCAGAGTTAAACCCGTGTGTGGATTCAGCAGTCTGCAAACACTTTCTCTGCAGAGTCCCAAAACAGGCGTTTTCAGCCCATTACCGGCATATGGAAGAAACAGCAGTAAGCACAGGGAAATATCTGCTTCTAAATCCAAAACGCAGTTATCTAACAGAACGGTTGTCAATGTGTGCACTCAACTTCCAGAGTTAAACCCGTGTGTGGATTCAGCAGTCTGCAAACACTTTCTCTGCAGAGTCCCAAAACAGGCGTTTTCAGCCCATTACCGGCATATGGAAGAAACTGCAGTAAGCACAGGGAAATATCTGCTTCTAAATCCAAAACGCAGCTATCTAACAGAACGGTTGTCAATGTGTGCACTCAACTTCCAGAGTTAAACCCGTGTGTGGATTCAGCAATCTGCAAACATCTTCTCTGCAGAGTCCCAAACCAGGCGTTTTCAGCCCATTACCGGCATATGGAAGAAACAGCAGTAAGCACAGGGAAATATCTGCTTCTAAATCCAAAACGCAGCTATCTAACAGAACGGTTGTCAATGTGTGCACTCAACTTCCAGAGTTAAACCCGTGTGTGGATTCAGCAGTCTGCAAACACTTTCTCTGCAGAGTCCCAAAACAGGCGTTTTCAGCCCATTACCGGCATATGGAAGAAACAGCAGTAAGCACAGGGAAATATCTGCTTCTAAATCCAAAACGCAGCTATCTAACAGAACGGTTGTCAATGTGTGCATTCAACTTCCAGAGTTAAACCCGTGTGTGGATTCAGCAGTCTGCAAACACGTTCTCTGCAGAGTCCCAAAACAGGCGTTTTCAGCCCATTACCGGCATATGGAAGAAACAGCAGTAAGCAAAGGGAAATATCTGCTTCTAAATCCAAAACACAGCTATCTAACAGAACGGTTGTCAATGTGTGCACTCAACTTCCAGAGTTAAACCCGTGTGTGGATTCAGCAGTCTGCAAACACTTTCTCTGCAGAGTCCCAAAACAGGCGTTTTCAGCCCATTACGGGCATATGGAAGAAACTGCAGTAAGCACAGGGAAATATCTGCTTCTAAATCCAAAACGCAGCTATCTAACAGAACGGTTGTCAATGTGTGCACTCAACTTCCAGAGTTAAACCCGTGTGTGGATTCAGCAGTCTGCAAACACTTTCTCTGCAGAGTCCCAAACCAGGCGTTTTCAGCCCATTACCGGCATATGGAAGAAACAGCAGTAAGCACAGGGAAATATCTGCTTCTAAATCCAAAACGCAGCTATCTAACAGAACGGTTGTCAATGTGTGCATTCAACTTCCAGAGTTAAACCCGTGTGTGGATTCAGCAGTCTGCAAACACGTTCTCTGCAGAGTCCCAAAACAGGCGTTTTCAGCCCATTACCGGCATATGGAAGAAACAGCAGTAAGCAAAGGGAAATATCTGCTTCTAAATCCAAAACACAGCTATCTAACAGAACGGTTGTCAATGTGTGCACTCAACTTCCAGAGTTAAACCCGTGTGTGGATTCAGCAGTCTGCAAACACTTTCTCTGCAGAGTCCCAAAACAGGCGTTTTCAGCCCATTACGGGCATATGGAAGAAACTGCAGTAAGCACAGGGAAATATCTGCTTCTAAATCCAAAACGCAGCTATCTAACAGAACGGTTGTCTATGTGTGCACTCAACTTCCAGAGTTAAACCCGTGTGTGGATTCAGCAGTCTGCAAACATCTTCTCTGCAGAGTCCCAAACCAGGCATTTTCAGCCCATTACCGGCATATGGAAGAAACAGCAGTAAGCACAGGGAAATATCTGCTTCTAAATCCAAAACGCAGCTATCTAACAGAACGGTTGTCAATGTGTGCACTCAACTTCCAGAGTTAAACCCGTGTGTGGATTCAGCAGTCTGCAAACATCTTCTCTGCAGAGTCCCAAACCAGGCGTTTTCAGCCCATTACCGGCATATGGAAGAAACAGCAGTAAGCCCAGGGAAATATCTGCTTCTAAATCCAAAACGCAGCTATCTAACAGAACGGTTGTCAATGTGTGCACTCAACTTCCAGAGTTAAACCCGTGTGTGGATTCAGCAGTCTGCAAACTCTTTCTCTGCAGAGTCCGAAAACAGGCGTTTTCAGCCCATTACCGGCATATGGAAGAAACAGCAGTAAGCACAGGGAAATATCTGCTTCTAAATCCAAAACGCAGCTATCTAACAGAACGGTTGTCAATGTGTGCACTCAACTTCCAGAGTTACACCCGTGTGTGGATTCAGCAGTCTGCAAACACTTTCTCTGCAGAGTCCCAAAACAGGCGTTTTCAGCCCATTACCGGCATATGGAAGAAACAGCAGTAAGCACAGGGAAATATCTGCTTCTAAATCCAAAACGCAGCTATCTAACAGAACGGTTGTCAATGTGTGCACTCAACTTCCAGAGTTAAACCCGTGTGTGGATTCAGCAGTCTGCAAACCTCTTCTCTGCAGAGTCCCAAACCAGGCGTTTTCAGCCCTTTACCGGCATATGGAAGAAACAGCAGTAAGCCCAGGGAAATATCTGCTTCTAAATCCAAAACGCAGCTATCTAACAGAACGGTTGTCAATGTGTGCACTCAACTTCCAGAGTTAAACCCGTGTGTGGATTCAGCAGTCTGCAAACACTTTCTCTGCAGAGTCCCAAAACAGGCGTTTTCAGCCCATTACCGGCATATGGAAGAAACAGCAGTAAGCACAGGGAAATATCTGCTTCTAAATCCAAAACGCAGCTATCTAACAGAACGGTTGTCAATGTGTGCACTCAACTTCCAGAGTTAAACCCGTGTGTGGATTCAGCAGTCTGCAAACACTTTCTCTGCAGAGTCCCAAACCAGGCGTTTTCAGCCCATTACCAGCATATGGAAGAAACAGCAGTAAGCACAGGGAAATATCTGCTTCTAAATCCAAAACGCAGCTATCTAACAGAACGGTTGTCAATGTGTGCACTCAACTTCCAGAGTTAAACCCGTGTGTGGATTCAGCAGTCTGCAAACACTTTCTCTGCAGAGTCCCAAAACAGGCGTTTTCAGCCCATTACCGGCATTTGGAAGAAACAGCAGTAAGCCCAGGGAAATATCTGCTTCTAAATCCAAAACGCAGCTATCTAACAGAACGGTTGTCAATGTGTGCACTCAACTTCCAGAGTTAAACCCGTGTGTGGATTCAGCAGTCTGCAAACATCTTCTCTGCAGAGTCCCAAACCAGGCGTTTTCAGCCCATTACCGGCATATGGAAGAAACAGCAGTAAGCACAGGGAAATATCTGCTTCTAAATCCAAAACACAGCTATCTAACAGAACGGTTGTCAATGTGTCCACTCAACTTCCAGAGTTAAACCCGTGTGTGGATTCAGCAGTCTGCAAACATCTTCTCTGCAGAGTCCCAAACCAGGCGTTTTCAGCCCATTACCGGCATATGGAAGAAACAGCAGTAAGCACAGGGAAATATCTGCTTCTAAATCCAAAACGCAGCTATCTAACAGAACGGTTGTCAATGTGTGCACTCAACTTCCAGAGTTAAACCCGTGTGTGGATTCAGCAGTCTGCAAACACTTTCTCTGCAGAGTCCCAAAACAGGCGTTTTCAGCCCATTACCGGCATATGGAAGAAACAGCAGTAAGCCCAGGGAAATATCTGCTTCTAAATCCAAAACGCAGCTATCTAACAGAACGGTTGTCAATGTGTGCACTCACCTTCCAGAGTTAAACCCGTGTGTGGATTCAGCAGTCTGCAAACACTTTCTCTGCAGAGTCCCAAAACAGGCGTTTTCAGCCCATTACCGGCATATGGAAGAAACAGCAGTAAGCACAGGGAAATATCTGCTTCTAAATCCAAAACGCAGCTATCTAACAGAACGGTTGTCTATGTGTGCACTCAACTTCCAGAGTTAAACCCGTGTGTGGATTCTGCAGTCTGCAAACATCTTCTCTGCAGAGTCCCAAACCAGGCGTTTTCAGCCCATTACCGGCATATGGAAGAAACAGCAGTAAGCACAGGGAAATATCTGCTTCTAAATCCAAAACGCAGCTATCTAACAGAACGGTTGTCAATGTGTGCACTCAACTTCCAGAGTTAAACTCGTGTGTGGATTCAGCAGTCTGCAAACATCTTCTCTGCAGAGTCCCAAACCAGGCGTTTTCAGCCCATTACCGGCATATGGAAGAAACAGCAGTAAGCCCAGGGAAATATCTGCTTCTAAATCCAAAACGCAGCTATCTAACAGAACGGTTGTCAATGTGTGCACTCAACTTCCAGAGTTAAACCCGTGTGTGGATTCAGCAGTCTGCAAACACTTTCTCTGCAGAGTCCCAAAACAGGCGTTTTCAGCCCATTACCGGCATATGGAAGAAACAGCAGTAAGCACAGGGAAATATCTGCTTCTAAATCCAAAACGCAGCTATCTAACAGAACGGTTGTCAATGTGTGCACTCAACTTCCAGAGTTAAACCCGTGTGTGGATTCAGCAGTCTGCAAACACTTTCTCTGCAGAGTCCCAAAACAGGCGTTTTCAGCCCATTACCGGCATATGGAAGAAACTGCAGTAAGCACAGGGAAATATCTGCTTCTAAATCCAAAACGCAGCTATCTAACAGAACGGTTGTCAATGTGTGCACTCAACTTCCAGAGTTAAACCCGTGTGTGGATTCAGCAGTCTGCAAACATCTTCTCTGCAGAGTCCCAAACCAGGCGTTTTCAGCCCTTTACCGGCATATGGAAGAAACAGCAGTAAGCCCAGGGAAATATCTGCTTCTAAATCCAAAACGCAGCTATCTAACAGAACGGTTGTCAATGTGTGCACTCAACTTCCAGAATTAAACCCGTGTGTGGATTCAGGAGTCTGCAAACACTTTCTCTGCAGAGTCCCAAAACAGGCGTTTTCAGCCCATTACCGGCATATGGAAGAAACAGCAGTAAGCACAGGGAAATATCTGCTTCTAAATCCAAAACGCAGCTATCTAACAGAACGGTTGTCAATGTGTGCACTCAACTTCCAGAGTTAAACCCGTGTGTGGATTCAGCAGTCTGCAAACATCTTCTCTGCAGAGTCCCAAACCAGGCGTTTTCAGCCCATTACCGGCATATGGAAGAAACAGCAGTAAGCACAGGGAAATATCTGCTTCTAAATCCAAAACGCAGCTATCTAACAGAACGGTTGTCAATGTGTGCACTCAACTTCCAGAGTTAAACCCGTGTGTGGATTCAGCAGTCTGCAAACATCTTCTCTGCAGAGTCCCAAACCAGGCGTTTTCAGCCCATTACCGGCATATGGAAGAAACAGCAGTAAGCACAGGGAAATATCTGCTTCTAAATCCAAAACGCAGCTATCTAACAGAACGGTTGTCAATGTGTGCACTCAACTTCCAGAGTTAAACCCGTGTGTGGATTCAGCAGTCTGCAAACACTTTCTCTGCAGAGTCCCAAAACAGGCGTTTTCAGCCCATTACCGGCATATGGAAGAAACAGCAGTAAGCCCAGGGAAATACCTGCTTCTAAATCCAAAACGCAGCTATCTAACAGAACGGTTGTCAATGTGTGCACTCAACTTCCAGAGTTAAACCCGTGTGTGGATTCAGCAGTCTGCAAACACTTTCTCTGCAGAGTCCCAAAACAGGCGTTTTCAGCCCATTACCGGCATATGGAAGAAACAGCAGTAAGCACAGGGAAATATCTGCTTCTAAATCCAAAACGCAGCTATCTAACAGAACGGTTGTCAATGTGTGCACTCAACTTCTAGAGTTAAACCCGTGTGTGGATTCAGCAGTCTGCAATCACTTTCTCTGCAGAGTCCCAAAACAGGCGTTTTCAGCCCATTACCGGCATATGGAAGAAACTGCAGTAAGCACAGGGAAATATCTGCTTCTAAATCCAAAACGCAGCTATCTAACAGAACGGTTGTCAATGTGTGCACTCAACTTCCAGAGTTAAACCCGTGTGTGGATTCAGCAGTCTGCAAACATCTTCTCTGCAGAGTCCCAAACCAGGCGTTTTCAGCCCTTTACCGGCATATGGAAGAAACAGCAGTAAGCCCAGGGAAATATCTGCTTCTAAATCCAAAACGCAGCTATCTAACAGAACGGTTGTCAATGTGTGCACTCAACTTCCAGAGTTAAACCCGTGTGTGGATTCAGCAGTCTGCAAACACTTTCTCTGCAGAGTCCCAAACCAGGCGTTTTCAGCCCATTACCGGCATATGGAAGAAACAGCAGTAAGCACAGGGAAATATCTGCTTCTAAATCCAAAACGCAGCTATCTAACAGAACGGTTGTCAATGTGTGCACTCAACTTCCAGAGTTAAACCCGTGTGTGGATTCAGCAGTCTGCAAACACTTTCTCTGCAGAGTCCCAAAACAGGCGTTTTCAGCCCATTACCGGCATATGGAAGAAACAGCAGTAAGCACAGGGAAATATCTGCTTCTAAATCCAAAACGCAGTTATCTAACAGAACGGTTGTCAATGTGTGCACTCAACTTCCAGAGTTAAACCCGTGTGTGGATTCAGCAGTCTGCAAACACTTTCTCTGCAGAGTCCCAAAACAGGCGTTTTCAGCCCATTACCGGCATATGGAAGAAACTGCAGTAAGCACAGGGAAATATCTGCTTCTAAATCGAAAACGCAGCTATCTAACAGAATGGTTGTCAATGTGTGCACTCAACTTCCAGAGTTAAACCCGTGTGTGGATTCAGCAATCTGCAAACATCTTCTCTGCAGAGTCCCAAACCAGGCGTTTTCAGCCCATTACCGGCATATGGAAGAAACAGCAGTAAGCACAGGGAAATATCTGCTTCTAAATCCAAAACGCAGCTATCTAACAGAACGGTTGTCAATGTGTGCATTCAACTTCCAGAGTTCAACCCGTGTGTGGATTCAGCAGTCTGCAAACACTTTCTCTGCAGAGTCCCAAAACAGGCGTTTTCAGCCCATTACCGGCATATGGAAGAAACAGCAGTAAGCACAGGGAAATATCTGCTTCTAAATCCAAAACGCAGCTATCTAACAGAACGGATGTCAATGTGTGCACTCAACTTCCAGAGTTAAACCCGTGTGTGGATTCAGCAGTCTGCAAACACTTTCTCTGCAGAGTCCCAAAACAGGCGTTTTCAGCCCATTACCGGCATATGGAAGAAACAGCAGTAAGCACAGGGAAATATCTGCTTCTAAATCCAAAACGCAGCTATCTAACAGAACGGTTGTCAATGTGTGCACTCAACTTCCAGAGTTAAACCCGTGTGTGCATTCAGCAGTCTGCAAACATCTTCTCTGCAGAGTCCCAAACCAGGCGTTTTCAGCCCATTACCGGCATATGGAAGAAACAGCAGTAAGCACAGGGAAATATCTGCTTCTAAATCCAAAACGCAGCTATCTAACAGAACGGTTGTCAATGTGTCCACTCAACTTCCAGAGTTAAACCCGTGTGTGGATTCAGCAGTCTGCAAACATCTTCTCTGCAGAGTCCCAAACCAGGCGTTTTCAGCCCATTACCGGCATATGGAAGAAACAGCAGTAAGCACAGGGAAATATCTGCTTCTAAATCCAAAACGCAGCTATCTAACAGAACGGTTGTCAATGTGTGCACTCAACTTCCAGAGTTAAACCCGTGTGTGGATTCAGCAGTCTGCAAACACTTTCTCTGCAGAGTCCCAAAACAGGCGTTTTCAGCCCATTACCGGCATATGGAAGAAACAGCAGTAAGCCCAGGGAAATATCTGCTTCTAAATCCAAAACGCAGCTATCTAACAGAACGGTTGTCAATGTGTGCACTCAACTTCCAGAGTTAAACCCGTGTGTGGATTCAGCAGTCTGCAAACACTTTCTCTGCAGAGTCCCAAAACAGGCGTTTTCAGCCCATTACCGGCATATGGAAGAAACAGCAGTAAGCACAGGGAAATATCTGCTTCTAAATCCAAAACGCAGCTATCTAACAGAACGGTTGTCAATGTGTGCACTCAACTTCCAGAGTTAAACCCGTGTGTGGATTCAGCAGTCTGCAAACACTTTCTCTGCAGAGTCCCAAAACAGGCGTTTTCAGCCCATTACCGGCATATGGAAGAAACTGCAGTAAGCACAGGGAAATATCTGCTTCTAAATCCAAAACGCAGCTATCTAACAGAACGGTTGTCAATGTGTGCACTCAACTTCCAGAGTTAAACCCGTGTGTGGATTCAGCAGTCTGCAAACATCTTCTCTGCAGAGTCCCAAACCAGGCGTTTTCAGCCCTTTACCGGCATATGGAAGAAACAGCAGTAAGCACAGGGAAATATCTGCTTCTAAATCCAAAACGCAGCTATCTAACAGAACGGTTGTCAATGTGTGCACTCAACTTCCAGAGTTAAACCCGTGTGTGGATTCAGCAGTCTGCAAACACTTTCTCTGCAGAGTCCCAAACCAGGCGTTTTCAGCCCATTTCCGGCATATGGAAGAAACAGCAGTAAGCACAGGGAAATATCTGCTTCTAAATCCAAAACGCAGCTATCTAACAGAACGGTTGTCAATGTGTGCACTCAACTTCCAGAGTTAAACCCGTGTGTGGATTCAGCAGTCTGCAAACACTTTCTCTGCAGAGTCCCAAAACAGGCGTTTTCAGCCCATTACCGGCATATGGAAGAAACAGCAGTAAGCACAGGGAAATATCTGCTTCTAAATCCAAAACGCAGCTATCTAACAGAACGGTTGTCAATGTGTGCACTCAACTTCCAGAGTTAAACCCGTGTGTGGATTCAGCAGTCTGCAAACACTTTCTCTGCAGAGTCCCAAAACAGGCGTTTTCAGCCCATTACCGGCATATGGAAGAAACAGCAGTAAGCACAGGGAAATATCTGCTTCTAAATCCAAAACGCAGCTATCTAACAGAACGGTTGTCAATGTGTGCACTCAACTTCCAGAGTTAAACCCGTGTGTGGATTCAGCAGTCTGCAAACACTTTCTCTGCAGAGTCCCAAACCAGGCGTTTTCAGCCCATTACCGGCATATGGAAGAAACAGCAGTAAGCACAGGGAAATATCTGCTTCTAAATCCAAAACGCAGCTATCTAACAGAACGGTTGTCAATGTGTGCACTCAACTTCCAGAGTTAAACCCGTGTGTGGATTCAGCAGTCTGCAAACACTTTCTCTGCAGAGTCCCAAAACAGGCGTTTTCAGCCCATTACCGGCATATGGAAGAAACAGCAGTAAGCACAGGGAAATATCTGCTTCTAAATCCAAAACGCAGCTATCTAACAGAACGGTTGTCAATGTGTGCACTCAACTTCCAGAGTTAAACCCGTGTGTGGATTCAGCAGTCTGCAAACACTTTCTCTGCAGAGTCCCAAAACAGGCGTTTTCAGCCCATTACCGGCATATGGAAGAAACAGCAGTAAGCACAGGGAAATATCTGCTTCTAAATCCAAAACGCAGCTATCTAACAGAACGGTTGTCAATGTGTGCACTCAACTTCCAGAGTTAAACCCGTGTGTGGATTCAGCAGTCTGCAAACACTTCCTCTGCAGAGTCCCAAAACAGGCGTTTTCAGCCCATTACCGGCATATGGAAGAAACAGCAGTAAGCACAGGGAAATATCTGCTTCTAAATCCAAAACGCAGCTATCTAACAGAACGGTTGTCAATGTGTGCACTCAACTTCCAGAGTTAAACCCGTGTGTGGATTCAGCAGTCTGCAAACACTTTGTCTGCAGAGTCCCAAAGCAGGCGTTTTCAGCCCATTACCGGCATATGGAAGAAACAGCAATCAGCCCAGGGAAATATCTGCTTCTAAATCCAAAACGCAGCTATCTAACAGAACGGTTGTCAATGTGTGCACTCAACTTCCAGAGTTAAACCAGTGTGTGGATTCAGCAGTCTGCAAACACTTTCTCTGCAGAGTCCCAAAACAGGCGTTTTCAGCCCATTACCGGCATATGGAAGAAACAGCAGTAAGCCCAGGGAAATATCTGCTTCTAAATCCAAAACGCAGCTATCTAACAGAACGGTTGTCAATGTGTGCACTCAACTTCCAGAGTTAAACCCGTGTGTGGATTCAGCAGTCTGCAAACACTTTCTCTGCAGAGTCCCAAAACAGGCGTTTTCAGCCCATTACCGGCATATGGAAGAAACAGCAGTAAGCACAGGGAAATATCTGCTTCTAAATCCAAAACGCAGCTATCTAACAGAACGGTTGTCAATGTGTGCACTCAACTTCCAGAGTTAAAACCGTGTGTGGATTCAGCAGTCTGCAAACATCTTCTCTGCAGAGTCCCAAACCAGGCGTTTTCAGCCCATTACGGGCATATGGAAGAAACAGCAGTAAGCACAGGGAAATATCTGCTTCTAAATCCAAAACGCAGCTATCTAACAGAACGGTTGTCAATGTGTGCACTCAACTTCCAGAGTTAAACCCGTGTGTGGATTCAGCAGTCTGCAAACATCTTCTCTGCAGAGTCCCAAACCAGGCGTTTTCAGCCCATTACCGGCATATGGAAGAAACAGCAGTAAGCACAGGGAAATATCTGCTTCTAAATCCAAAACGCAGCTATCTAACAGAACGGTTGTCAATGTGTGCACTCAACTTCCAGAGTTAAACCCGTGTGTGGATTCAGCAGTCTGCAAACACTTTCTCTGCAGAGTCCCAAAGCAGGCGTTTTCAGCCCATTACCGGCATATGGAAGAAACAGCAGTAAGCACAGGGAAATATCTGCTTCTAAATCCAAAACGCAGCTATCTAACAGAACGGTTGTCAATGTGTGCACTCAACTTCCAGAGTTAAACCCGTGTGTGGATTCAGCAGTCTGCAAACACTTTCTGTGCAGAGTCTCAAAACAGGCCTTTCCGGCCCAGTACCGGCATATATAAGAAAGAGCATTAAGACTGCGTCTAAAACTCAGAAGAAACGTTTCTTTCAAACTGCTCGGCCTTGTGTTCTTTGGCCTAAGGGTGTTGAAACTATGTTTAGATTCAGCGAGATAGAAACACGTTTATTCTCGGAGCTGTCTTTGGATATTCCAGATTGAATGGGAGTATATGCTGTAAAGAGAAATATCTGTTTCTAAAACCAAAATGGATCTATCTAGCAGAGTGGTTGTGAATGTGTGCCTTCTGCTTAAAGAGGTAAACTGCTCTTCTCATGCAGCACTTTAGAAACCCTTTCTATGCAAATTCTCATACAGACCTTTCCAGCGAAACACCAGCCTGTAGGAAATAGCAGTAAGACTGCATCTTTAACATGGAAGAAACTGTTTTCAAACTGCTCTGCTGTGTGTTCATTCATATAAGAGACTTGAATATATGTTCAGTTTCAGCTAGTTAGCAACACGTTTCTTCCAGGAGCTGTGTTTGCCTATTCCAGAGTATACTGGAGTATAAGATGTAAAGACAAATGTCTCGTTCCAAAAGAAAAACGGATGATCTAATGGAATGGTTGTCAATGTGTGCATTCAACTTACTGAGCTAAACTGCTGTTTGTATGCAGCAGTTTAGAAAACATTTCTGTGTAGATTCTCAAACAGACATTTCCAGCAAAATACCGGCCTATAAGAAATAGCAGTAAGACTGCGTCTAAAACTCAGAGGGAACGTTTCTTTCAAACTGCTCTGCAGTGTGTTCGTTCACCAAAGGTCGTTGACTCTAAGTTTGGATTCAGCGAGTTTGAAACACGTTTATTCTAGGAGCTGCATTTCGATATTCCAGAGTGTATGGGAGTAAATGCTGTAAAGAGAAATATCTGTTTCTAAAACCAAAACGGAGCTATCTAACAGAATGGTTGTGAATGTGTGCATTCAACTTAAAGGGTTAATCTGCTCTTCTTAGGCAGCAGTTTAGAAACCCTTTATATGCAAATTCTAAAATCAACATTTGCAGCAAAACACCAGCCTAAAACAAGTAGCAGTAAGACTGCATCTATAACATAGAAGAAACGTTTTCTTCAAAATGCTCTGCTCTGTGTTCATTCACCTAAGAGTCTTGAGTATATGTTCAGATTCAGCGAGTAAGAAACACGTTTCTTCCAGGAGCTGCATTTGCATATTCCAGAGTGTACTGGAGTATAAGGTTTAAAGTGAAATATCTGGTTCTAAAACAAACACGGAGCCATCTAACAGAATGGTTGTCACTGTGTGCATTCAGCTTATTGAGATAAACTGTTGTTTCTATGCAGCAGTTTAGAAAAGATTTTTGTGCAGATTCTAACACAGACATTCCCAGCAAAATACTGGCCTCTAAGAAATAGCAATAAGACTGCGTCTAAAACTCAAATAAAACGTTTCTTTCAAACTGCTGTGCTGTGTGTTCGTTCACCTAAGGGAGTTGAATCTATGTTTAGATTCAGCGACTTAGAAACACGTCTATTCTGGGAGCTGCGTTTGGCTATTCCAGAATGAATGGGAGTATATGCTGTAACTAGAAACACAGGCTTCTAAAACCAAAACGGAGCTAGCTAACAGAATGATTGTGAATGAGGGCATTCAACTTAACGAATTAAACTGCTCCACTTAAGCAGCAGTTTACAAACCATTTATATGGAAATTCTAAAACCAACATTTCCAGGAAAACACCAGCCTAAAAACAATAGCAGTAACAGGGCATCTATAACATGGAAGAAATGTTTTTTTCAAACTCCTCTGCTGTGTGTTCATTCACCTAAGAGACTTCAATATATGCACAGATTCAGCGAGTTACAAACACGTTTCTTCCAGGAGCTGCGTATGCATATATCAGAGTGTACTGGGGTACAAGATGTAAAGAGAAATATCTGATTATACTTAGAAACCCGTTTCTTTCAGGAGCTGTGTTTGGATATTCCGGAGTGAATGAGAGTATATGCTGTAAAGAGAAATAACTGCTTCTAAAACCAAAAGGCAGCTATCTAACTGAATGGTTGTCAATGCGTGCACTCAACTTCCAGAGATAAACCCGTGTGTGGATTCAGCAGTCTGCAAACACTTTCTCTGCAGAGTCCCAAAACAGGCGTTTTCAGCCCATTACCGGCATGTGGAAGAAACAGCAGTAAGCACAGGGAAATATCTGCTTCTAAATCCAAAACGCAGCTATCTAACAGAACGGTTGTCAATGTGTGCACTCAACTTCCAGAGTTAAACCCGTGTGTGGATTCAGCAGTCTGCAAACACTTTCTCTGCAGAGTCCCAAAACAGGCGTTTTCAGCCCATTACCGGCATATGGAAGAAACAGCAGTAAGCCCAGGGAAATATCTGCTTCTAAATCCAAAACGCAGCTATCTAACAGAACGGTTGTCAATGTGTGCACTCAACTTCCAGAATTAAACCCGTGTGTGGATTCAGCAGTCTGCAAACACTTTCTCTGCAGAGTCCCAAAACAGGCGTTTTCAGCCCATTACCGGCATATGGAAGAAACAGCAGTAAACACAGGGAAATATCTGCTTCTAAATCCAAAACGCAGCTATCTAACAGAACGGTTGTCAATGTGTGCACTCAACTTCCAGAGTTAAACCCGTGTGTGGATTCAGCAGTCTGCAAACACTTTCTCTGCAGAGTCCCAAAACAGGCGTTTTCAGCCCATTACCGGCATATGGAAGAAACAGCAGTAAGCACAGGGAAATATCTGCTTCTAAATCCAAAACGCAGCTATCTAACAGAACGGTTGTCAATGTGTGCACTCAACTTCCAGAGTTAAACCCGTGTGTGGATTCAGCAGTCTGCAAACACTTTCTCTGCAGAGTGCCAAAACAGGCGTTTTCAGCCCATTACCGGCATATGGAAGAAACAGCAGTAAGCACAGGGAAATATCTGCTTCTAAATCCAAAACGCAGCTATCTAACAGAACGGTTGTCAATGTGTGCACTCAACTTCCAGAGTTAAACCCGTGTGTGGATTCAGCAGTCTGCAAACACTTTCTCTGCAGAGTCCCAAAACAGGCGTCTTCAGCCCATTACCGGCATATGGAAGAAACAGCAGTAAGCACAGGGAAATATCTGCTTCTAAATCCAAAACGCAGCTATCTAACAGAACGGTTGTCAATGTGTGCACTCAACTTCCAGAGTTAAACCCGTGTGTGGATTCAGCAGTCTGCAAACACTTCCTCTGCAGAGTCCCAAAACAGGCGTTTTCAGCCCATTACCGGCATATGGAAGAAACAGCAGTAAGCACAGGGAAATATCTGCTTCTAAATCCAAAACGCAGCTATCTAACAGAACGGTTGTCAATGTGTGCACTCAACTTCCAGAGTTAAACCCGTGTGTGGATTCAGCAGTCTGCAAACACTTTGTCTGCAGAGTCCCAAAGCAGGCGTTTTCAGCCCATTACCGGCATATGGAAGAAACAGCAGTAAGCCCAGGGAAATATCTGCTTCTAAATCCAAAACGCAGCTATCTAACAGAACGGTTGTCAATGTGTGCACTCAACTTCCAGAGTTAAACCAGTGTGTGGATTCAGCAGTCTGCAAACACTTTCTCTGCAGAGTCCCAAAACAGGCGTTTTCAGCCCATTACCGGCATATGGAAGAAACAGCAGTAAGCCCAGGGAAATATCTGCTTCTAAATCCAAAACGCAGCTATCTAACAGAACGGTTGTCAATGTGTGCACTCAACTTCCAGAGTTAAACCCGTGTGTGGATTCAGCAGTCTGCAAACACTTTGTCTGCAGAGTCCCAAAGCAGGCGTTTTCAGCCCATTACCGGCATATGGAAGAAACAGCAGTAAGCCCAGGGAAATATCTGCTTCTAAATCCAAAACGCAGCTATCTAACAGAACGGTTGTCAATGTGTGCACTCAACTTCCAGAGTTAAACCCGTGTGTGGATTCAGCAGTCTGCAAACACTTTCTCTGCAGAGTCCCAAAACAGGCGTTTTCAGCCCATTACCGGCATATGGAAGAAACAGCAGTAAGCACAGGGAAATATCTGCTTCTAAACCCAAAACGCAGCTATCTAACAGAACGGTTGTCAATGTGTGCACTCAACTTCCAGAGTTAAAACCGTGTGTGGATTCAGCAGTCTGCAAACATCTTCTCTGCAGAGTCCCAAACCAGGCGTTTTCAGCCCATTACGGGCATATGGAAGAAACTGCAGTAAGCACAGGGAAATATCTGCTTCTAAATCCAAAACGCAGCTATCTAACAGAACGGTTGTCAATGTGTGCACTCAACTTCCAGAGTTAAACCCGTGTGTGGATTCAGCAGTCTGCAAACATCTTCTCTGCAGAGTCCCAAACCAGGCGTTTTCAGCCCATTACCGGCATATGGAAGAAACAGCAGTAAGCACAGGGAAATATCTGCTTCTAAATCCAAAACGCAGCTATCTAACAGAACGGTTGTCAATGTGTGCACTCAACTTCCAGAGTTAAACCCGTGTGTGGATTCAGCAGTCTGCAAACACTTTCTCTGCAGAGTCCCAAAGCAGGCGTTTTCAGCCCATTACCGGCATATGGAAGAAACAGCAGTAAGCACAGGGAAATATCTGCTTCTAAATCCAAAACGCAGCTATCTAACAGAACGGTTGTCAATGTGTGCACTCAACTTCCAGAGTTAAACCCGTGTGTGGATACAGCAGTCTGCAAATACTTTCTGTGCAGAGTCTCAAAACAGGCCTTTCCGGCCCAGTACCGGCATATATAAGAAAGAGCATTAAGACTGCGTCTAAAACTCAGAAGAAACGTTTCTTTCAAACTGCTCGGCCTTGTGTTCTTTGGCCTAAGGGTGTTGAAACTATGTTTAGATTCAGCGAGATAGAAACACGTTTATTCTCGGAGCTGTCTTTGGATATTCCAGATTGAATGGGAGTATATGCTGTAAAGAGAAATATCTGTTTCTAAAACCAAAATGGATCTATCTAGCAGAGTGGTTGTGAATGTGTGCCTTCTGCTTAAAGAGGTAAACTGCTCTTCTCATGCAGCACTTTAGAAACCCTTTCTATGCAAATTCTCATACAGACCTTTCCAGCGAAACACCAGCCTGTAGGAAATAGCAGTAAGACTGCATCTTTAACATGGAAGAAACTGTTTTCAAACTGCTCTGCTGTGTGTTCATTCATATAAGAGACTTGAATATATGTTCAGTTTCAGCTAGTTAGCAACACGTTTCTTCCAGGAGCTGTGTTTGCCTATTCCAGAGTATACTGGAGTATAAGATGTAAAGACAAATGTCTCGTTCCAAAAGAAAAACGGATGATCTAATGGAATGGTTGTCAATGTGTGCATTCAACTTACTGAGCTAAACTGCTGTTTGTATGCAGCAGTTTAGAAAACATTTCTGTGTAGATTCTCAAACAGACATTTCCAGCAAAATACCGGCCTATAAGAAATAGCAGTAAGACTGCGTCTAAAACTCAGAGGGAACGTTTCTTTCAAACTGCTCTGCAGTGTGTTCGTTCACCAAAGGTCGTTGACTCTAAGTTTGGATTCAGCGAGTTTGAAACACGTTTATTCTAGGAGCTGCATTTCGATATTCCAGAGTGTATGGGAGTAAATGCTGTAAAGAGAAATATCTGTTTCTAAAACCAAAACGGAGCTATCTAACAGAATGGTTGTGAATGTGTGCATTCAACTTAAAGGGTTAATCTGCTCTTCTTAGGCAGCAGTTTAGAAACCCTTTATATGCAAATTCTAAAATCAACATTTGCAGCAAAACACCAGCCTAAAACAAGTAGCAGTAAGACTGCATCTATAACATAGAAGAAACGTTTTCTTCAAAATGCTCTGCTCTGTGTTCATTCACCTAAGAGTCTTGAGTATATGTTCAGATTCAGCGAGTAAGAAACACGTTTCTTCCAGGAGCTGCATTTGCATATTCCAGAGTGTACTGGAGTATAAGGTTTAAAGTGAAATATCTGGTTCTAAAACAAACACGGAGCCATCTAACAGAATGGTTGTCACTGTGTGCATTCAGCTTATTGAGATAAACTGTTGTTTCTATGCAGCAGTTTAGAAAAGATTTTTGTGCAGATTCTAACACAGACATTCCCAGCAAAATACTGGCCTCTAAGAAATAGCAATAAGACTGCGTCTAAAACTCAAATAAAACGTTTCTTTCAAACTGCTGTGCTGTGTGTTCGTTCACCTAAGGGAGTTGAATCTATGTTTAGATTCAGCGACTTAGAAACACGTCTATTCTGGGAGCTGCGTTTGGCTATTCCAGAATGAATGGGAGTATATGCTGTAACTAGAAACACAGGCTTCTAAAACCAAAACGGAGCTAGCTAACAGAATGATTGTGAATGAGGGCATTCAACTTAACGAATTAAACTGCTCCACTTAAGCAGCAGTTTACAAACCATTTATATGGAAATTCTAAAACCAACATTTCCAGGAAAACACCAGCCTAAAAACAATAGCAGTAACAGGGCATCTATAACATGGAAGAAATGTTTTTTTCAAACTCCTCTGCTGTGTGTTCATTCACCTAAGAGACTTCAATATATGCACAGATTCAGCGAGTTACAAACACGTTTCTTCCAGGAGCTGCGTATGCATATATCAGAGTGTACTGGGGTACAAGATGTAAAGAGAAATATCTGATTATACTTAGAAACCCGTTTCTTTCAGGAGCTGTGTTTGGATATTCCGGAGTGAATGAGAGTATATGCTGTAAAGAGAAATAACTGCTTCTAAAACCAAAAGGCAGCTATCTAACTGAATGGTTGTCAATGCGTGCACTCAACTTCCAGAGATAAACCCGTGTGTGGATTCAGCAGTCTGCAAACACTTTCTCTGCAGAGTCCCAAAACAGGCGTTTTCAGCCCATTACCGGCATGTGGAAGAAACAGCAGTAAGCACAGGGAAATATCTGCTTCTAAATCCAAAACGCAGCTATCTAACAGAACGGTTGTCAATGTGTGCACTCAACTTCCAGAGTTAAACCCGTGTGTGGATTCAGCAGTCTGCAAACATCTTCTCTGCAGAGTCCCAAACCAGGCGTTTTCAGCCCATTACCGGCATATGGAAGAAACAGCAGTAAGCCCAGGGAAATATCTGCTTCTAAATCCAAAACGCAGCTATCTAACAGAACGGTTGTCAATGTGTGCACTCAACTTCCAGAGTTAAACCCGTGTGTGGATTCAGCAGTCTGCAAACACTTTCTCTGCAGAGTCCCAAAACAGGCGTTTTCAGCCCATTACCGGCATATGGAAGAAACAGCAGTAAGCCCAGGGAAATATCTGCTTCTAAATCCAAAACGCAGCTATCTAACAGAACGGTTGTCAATGTGTGCACTCAACTTCCAGAGTTAAACCCGTGTGTGGATTCAGCAGTCTGCAAACACTTTCTCTGCAGAGTCCCAAAACAGGCGTTTTCAGCCCATTACCGGCATATGGAAGAAACAGCAGTAAGCACAGGGAAATATCTGCTTCTAAATCCAAAACGGAGCTATCTAACAGAACGGTTGTCAATGTGTGCACTCAACTTCCAGAGTTAAACCCGTGTGTGGATTCAGCAGTCTGCAAACACTTTCTCTGCAGAGTCCCAAAACAGGCGTTTTCAGCCCATTACCGGCATATGGAAGAAACTGCAGTAAGCACAGGGAAATATCTGCTTCTAAATCCAAAACGCAGCTATCTAACAGAACGGTTGTCAATGTGTGCACTCAACTTCCAGAGTTAAACCCGTGTGTGGATTCAGCAGTCTGCAAACATCTTCTCTGCAGAGTCCCAAACCAGGCGTTTTCAGCCCTTTACCGGCATATGGAAGAAACAGCAGTAAGCCCAGGGAAATATCTGCTTCTAAATCCAAAACGCAGCTATCTAACAGAACGGTTGTCAATGTGTGCACTCAACTTCCAGAGTTAAACCCGTGTGTGGATTCAGCAGTCTGCAAACACTTTCTCTGCAGAGTCCCAAACCAGGCGTTTTCAGCCCATTACCGGCATATGGAAGAAACAGCAGTAAGCACAGGGAAATATCTGCTTCTAAATCCAAAACGCAGCTATCTAACAGAACGGTTGTCAATGTGTGCACTCAACTTCCAGAGTTAAACCCGTGTGTGGATTCAGCAGTCTGCAAACACTTTCTCTGCAGAGTCCCAAAACAGGCGTTTTCAGCCCATTACCGGCATATGGAAGAAACAGCAGTAAGCACAGGGAAATATCTGCTTCTAAATCCAAAACGCAGTTATCTAACAGAACGGTTGTCAATGTGTGCACTCAACTTCCAGAGTTAAACCCGTGTGTGGATTCAGCAGTCTGCAAACACTTTCTCTGCAGAGTCCCAAAACAGGCGTTTTCAGCCCATTACCGGCATATGGAAGAAACTGCAGTAAGCACAGGGAAATATCTGCTTCTAAATCCAAAACGCAGCTATCTAACAGAACGGTTGTCAATGTGTGCACTCAACTTCCAGAGTTAAACCCGTATGTGGATTCAGCAATCTGCAAACATCTTCTCTGCAGAGTCCCAAACCAGGCGTTTTCAGCCCATTACCGGCATATGGAAGAAACAGCAGTAAGCACAGGGAAATATCTGCTTCTAAATCCAAAACACAGCTATCTAACAGAACGGTTGTCAATGTGTGCACTCAACTTCCAGAGTTAAACCCGTGTGTGGATTCAGCAGTCTGCAAACACTTTCTCTGCAGAGTCCCAAAACAGGCGTTTTCAGCCCATTACGGGCATATGGAAGAAACTGCAGTAAGCACAGGGAAATATCTGCTTCTAAATCCAAAACGCAGCTATCTAACAGTACGGTTGTCAATGTGTGCACTCAACTTCCAGAGTTAAACCCGTGTGTGGATTCAGCAGTCTGCAAACACTTTCTCTGCAGAGTCCCAAACCAGGCGTTTTCAGCCCATTACCGGCATATGGAAGAAACAGCAGTAAGCACAGGGAAATATCTGCTTCTAAATCCAAAACGCAGCTATCTAACAGAACGGTTGTCAATGTGTGCACTCAACTTCCAGAGTTAAACCCGTGTGTGGATTCAGCAGTCTGCAAACACTTTGTCTGCAGAGTCCCAAAGCAGGCGTTTTCAGCCCTTTACCGGCATATGGAAGAAAAAGCAGTAAGCCCAGGGAAATATCTGCTTCTAAATCCAAAACGCAGCTATCTAACAGAACGGTTGTCAATGTGTGCACTCAACTTCCAGAGTTAAACCCGTGTGTGGATTCAGCAGTCTGCAAACACTTTCTCTGCAGAGTCCCAAAACAGGCGTTTTCAGCCCATTACCGGCATATGGAAGAAACAGCAGTAAGCACAGGGAAATATCTGCTTCTAAATCCAAAACGCAGCTATCTAACAGAACGGTTGTCAATGTGTGCACTCAACTTCCAGAGTTAAACCCGTGTGTGGATTCAGCAGTCTGCAAACACTTTCTCTGCAGAGTCCCAAAACAGGCGTTTTCAGCCCATTACCGGCATATGGAAGAAACAGCAGTAAGCACAGGGAAATATCTGCCTCTAAATCCAAAACGCAGCTATCTAACAGAACGGTTGTCAATGTGTGCACTCAACTTCCAGAGTTAAACCCGTGTGTGGATTCAGCAGTCTGCAAACACTTTCTCTGCAGAGTCCCAAAACAGGCGTTTTCAGCCGATTACCGGCATATGGAAGAAACTGCAGTAAGCACAGGGAAATATCTGCTTCTAAATCCAAAACGCAGCTATCTAACAGAACGGTTGTCAATGTGTGCACTCAACTTCCAGAGTTAAACCCGTGTGTGGATTCAGCAGTCTGCAAACACTTTCTCTGCAGAGTGCCAAAACAGGCGTTTTCAGCCCATTACCGGCATATGGAAGAAACAGCAGTAAGCACAGGGAAATATCTGCTTCTAAATCCAAAACGCAGCTATCTAACAGAACGGTTGTCAATGTGTGCACTCAACTTCCAGAGTTAAACCCGTGTGTGGATTCAGCAGTCTGCAAACACTTTCTCTGCAGAGTCCCAAAACAGGCGTCTTCAGCCCATTACCGGCATATGGAAGAAACAGCAGTAAGCACAGGGAAATATCTGCTTCTAAATCCAAAACGCAGCTATCTAACAGAACGGTTGTCAATGTGTGCACTCAACTTCCAGAGTTAAACCCGTGTGTGGATTCAGCAGTCTGCAAACACTTCCTCTGCAGAGTCCCAAAACAGGCGTTTTCAGCCCATTACCGGCATATGGAAGAAACAGCAGTAAGCACAGGGAAATATCTGCTTCTAAATCCAAAACGCAGCTATCTAACAGAACGGTTGTCAATGTGTGCACTCAACTTCCAGAGTTAAACCCGTGTGTGGATTCAGCAGTCTGCAAACACTTTGTCTGCAGAGTCCCAAAGCAGGCGTTTTCAGCCCATTACCGGCATATGGAAGAAACAGCAGTAAGCCCAGGGAAATATCTGCTTCTAAATCCAAAACGCAGCTATCTAACAGAACGGTTGTCAATGTGTGCACTCAACTTCCAGAGTTAAACCAGTGTGTGGATTCAGCAGTCTGCAAACACTTTCTCTGCAGAGTCCTAAAACAGGCGTTTTCAGCCCATTACCGGCATATGGAAGAAACAGCAGTAAGCCCAGGGAAATATCTGCTTCTAAATCCAAAACGCAGCTATCTAACAGAACGGTTGTCAATGTGTGCACTCAACTTCCAGAGTTAAACCCGTGTGTGGATTCAGCAGTCTGCAAACACTTTCTCTGCAGAGTCCCAAAACAGGCGTTTTCAGCCCATTACCGGCATATGGAAGAAACAGCAGTAAGCAAAGGGAAATATCTGCTTCTAAATCCAAAACGCAGCTATCTAACAGAACGGTTGTCAATGTGTGCACTCAACTTCCAGAGTTAAAACCGTGTGTGGATTCAGCAGTCTGCAAACATCTTCTCTGCAGAGTCCCAAACCAGGCGTTTTCAGCCCATTACGGGCATATGGAAGAAACTGCAGTAAGCACAGGGAAATATCTGCTTCTAAATCCAAAACGCAGCTATCTAACAGAACGGTTGTCAATGTGTGCACTCAACTTCCAGAGTTAAACCCGTGTGTGGATTCAGCAGTCTGCAAACATCTTCTCTGCAGAGTCCCAAACCAGGCGTTTTCAGCCCATTACCGGCATATGGAAGAAACAGCAGTAAGCACAGGGAAATATCTGCTTCTAAATCCAAAACGCAGCTATCTAACAGAACGGTTGTCAATGTGTGCACTCAACTTCCAGAGTTAAACCCGTGTGTGGATTCAGCAGTCTGCAAACACTTTCTCTGCAGAGTCCCAAAGCAGGCGTTTTCAGCCCATTACCGGCATATGGAAGAAACAGCAGTAAGCACAGGGAAATATCTGCTTCTAAATCCAAAACGCAGCTATCTAACAGAACGGTTGTCAATGTGTGCACTCAACTTCCAGAGTTAAACCCGTGTGTGGATTCAGCAGTCTGCAAACACTTTCTGTGCAGAGTCTCAAAACAGGCCTTTCCGGCCCAGTACCGGCATATATAAGAAAGAGCATTAAGACTGCGTCTAAAACTCAGAAGAAACGTTTCTTTCAAACTGCTCGGCCTTGTGTTCTTTGGCCTAAGGGTGTTGAAACTATGTTTAGATTCAGCGAGATAGAAACACGTTTATTCTCGGAGCTGTCTTTGGATATTCCAGATTGAATGGGAGTATATGCTGTAAAGAGAAATATCTGTTTCTAAAACCAAAATGGATCTATCTAGCAGAGTGGTTGTGAATGTGTGCCTTCTGCTTAAAGAGGTAAACTGCTCTTCTCATGCAGCACTTTAGAAACCCTTTCTATGCAAATTCTCATACAGACCTTTCCAGCGAAACACCAGCCTGTAGGAAATAGCAGTAAGACTGCATCTTTAACATGGAAGAAACTGTTTTCAAACTGCTCTGCTGTGTGTTCATTCATATAAGAGACTTGAATATATGTTCAGTTTCAGCTAGTTAGCAACACGTTTCTTCCAGGAGCTGTGTTTGCCTATTCCAGAGTATACTGGAGTATAAGATGTAAAGACAAATGTCTCGTTCCAAAAGAAAAACGGATGATCTAATGGAATGGTTGTCAATGTGTGCATTCAACTTACTGAGCTAAACTGCTGTTTGTATGCAGCAGTTTAGAAAACATTTCTGTGTAGATTCTCAAACAGACATTTCCAGCAAAATACCGGCCTATAAGAAATAGCAGTAAGACTGCGTCTAAAACTCAGAGGGAACGTTTCTTTCAAACTGCTCTGCAGTGTGTTCGTTCACCAAAGGTCGTTGACTCTAAGTTTGGATTCAGCGAGTTTGAAACACGTTTATTCTAGGAGCTGCATTTCGATATTCCAGAGTGTATGGGAGTAAATGCTGTAAAGAGAAATATCTGTTTCTAAAACCAAAACGGAGCTATCTAACAGAATGGTTGTGAATGTGTGCATTCAACTTAAAGGGTTAATCTGCTCTTCTTAGGCAGCAGTTTAGAAACCCTTTATATGCAAATTCTAAAATCAACATTTGCAGCAAAACACCAGCCTAAAAGAAGTAGCAGTAAGACTGCATCTATAACATAGAAGAAACGTTTTCTTCAAAATGCTCTGCTCTGTGTTCATTCACCTAAGAGTCTTGAGTATATGTTCAGATTCAGCGAGTAAGAAACACGTTTCTTCCAGGAGCTGCATTTGCATATTCCAGAGTGTACTGGAGTATAAGGTTTAAAGTGAAATATCTGGTTCTAAAACAAACACGGAGCCATCTAACAGAATGGTTGTCACTGTGTGCATTCAGCTTATTGAGATAAACTGTTGTTTCTATGCAGCAGTTTAGAAAAGATTTTTGTGCAGATTCTAACACAGACATTCCCAGCAAAATACTGGCCTCTAAGAAATAGCAATAAGACTGCGTCTAAAACTCAAATAAAACGTTTCTTTCAAACTGCTGTGCTGTGTGTTCGTTCACCTAAGGGAGTTGAATCTATGTTTAGATTCAGCGACTTAGAAACACGTCTATTCTGGGAGCTGCGTTTGGCTATTCCAGAATGAATGGGAGTATATGCTGTAACTAGAAACACAGGCTTCTAAAACCAAAACGGAGCTAGCTAACAGAATGATTGTGAATGAGGGCATTCAACTTAACGAATTAAACTGCTCCACTTAAGCAGCAGTTTACAAACCATTTATATGGAAATTCTAAAACCAACATTTCCAGGAAAACACCAGCCTAAAAACAATAGCAGTAACAGGGCATCTATAACATGGAAGAAATGTTTTTTTCAAACTCCTCTGCTGTGTGTTCATTCACCTAAGAGACTTCAATATATGCACAGATTCAGCGAGTTACAAACACGTTTCTTCCAGGAGCTGCGTATGCATATATCAGAGTGTACTGGGGTACAAGATGTAAAGAGAAATATCTGATTATACTTAGAAACCCGTTTCTTTCAGGAGCTGTGTTTGGATATTCCGGAGTGAATGAGAGTATATGCTGTAAAGAGAAATAACTGCTTCTAAAACCAAAAGGCAGCTATCTAACTGAATGGTTGTCAATGCGTGCACTCAACTTCCAGAGATAAACCCGTGTGTGGATTCAGCAGTCTGCAAACACTTTCTCTGCAGAGTCCCAAAACAGGCGTTTTCAGCCCATTACCGGCATGTGGAAGAAACAGCAGTAAGCACAGGGAAATATCTGCTTCTAAATCCAAAACGCAGCTATCTAACAGAACGGTTGTCAATGTGTGCACTCAACTTCCAGAGTTAAACCCGTGTGTGGATTCAGCAGTCTGCAAACATCTTCTCTGCAGAGTCCCAAACCAGGCGTTTTCAGCCCATTACCGGCATATGGAAGAAACAGCAGTAAGCACAGGGAAATATCTGCTTCTAAATCCAAAACGCAGCTATCTAACAGAACGGTTGTCAATGTGTGCACTCAACTTCCAGAGTTAAACCCGTGTGTGGATTCAGCAGTCTGCAAACACTTTCTCTGCAGAGTCCCAAAACAGGCGTTTTCAGCCCATTACCGGCATATGGAAGAAACAGCAGTAAGCCCAGGGAAATATCTGCTTCTAAATCCAAAACGCAGCTATCTAACAGAACGGTTGTCAATGTGTGCACTCAACTTCCAGAGTTAAACCCGTGTGTGGATTCAGCAGTCTGCAAACACTTTCTCTGCAGAGTCCCAAAACAGGCGTTTTCAGCCCATTACCGGCATATGGAAGAAACAGCAGTAAGCACAGGGAAATATCTGCTTCTAAATCCAAAACGCAGCTATCTAACAGAACGGTTGTCAATGTGTGCACTCAACTTCCAGAGTTAAACCCGTGTGTGGATTCAGCAGTCTGCAAACACTTCCTCTGCAGAGTCCCAAAACAGGCGTTTTCAGCCCATTACCGGCATATGGAAGAAACAGCAGTCAGCACAGGGAAATATCTGCTTCTAAATCCAAAACGCAGCTATCTAACAGAACGGTTGTCAATGTGTGCACTCAACTTCCAGAGTTAAACCCGTGTGTGGATTCAGCAGTCTGCAAACACCTTCTCTGCAGAGTCCCAAAGCAGGCGTTTTCAGCCCATTACCGGCATATGGAAGAAACAGCAGTAAGCCCAGGGAAATATCTGCTTCTAAATCCAAAACGCAGCTATCTAACAGAACGGTTGTCAATGTGTGCACTCAACTTCCAGAGTTAAACCCGTGTGTGGATTCAGCAGTCTGCAAACACTTTCTCTGCAGAGTCCCAAAACAGGCGTTTTCAGCCCATTACCGGCATATGGAAGAAACAGCAGTAAGCCCAGGGAAATATCTGCTTCTAAATCCAAAACGCAGCTATCTAACAGAACGGTTGTCAATGTGTGCACTCAACTTCCAGAGTTAAACCCGTGTGTGGATTCAGCAGTCTGCAAACACATTCTCTGCAGAGTCCCAAAACAGGCGTTTTCAGCCCATTACCGGCATATGGAAGAAACAGCAGTAAGCACAGGGAAATATCTGCTTCTAAATCCAAAACGCAGCTATCTAACAGAACGGTTGTCAATGTGTGCACTCAGCTTCCAGAGTTAAACCCGTGTGTGGATTCAGCAGTCTGCAAACACTTTCTCTGCAGAGTCCCAAAACAGGCGTTTTCAGCCCATTACGGGCATATGGAAGAAACTGCAGTAAGCACAGGGAAATATCTGCTTCTAAATCCAAAACGCAGCTATCTAACGGAACGGTTGTCAATGTGTGCACTCAACTTCCAGAGTTAAACCCGTGTGTGGATTCAGCAGTCTGCAAACATCTTCTCTGCAGAGTCCCAAAACAGGCGTTTTCAGCCCATTACCGGCATATGGAAGAAACAGCAGTAAGCACAGGGAAATATCTGCTTCTAAATCCAAAACGCAGCTATCTAACAGAACGGTTGTCAATGTGTGCACTCAACTTCCAGAGTTAAACCCGTGTTTGGATTCAGCAGTCTGCAAACACTTTCTCTGCAGAGTCCCAAAACAGGCGTTTTCAGCCCATTACCGGCATATGGAGGAAACAGCAGTAAGCCCAGGGAAATATCTGCTTCTAAATCCAAAACGCAGCTATCTAACAGAACGGTTGTCAATGTGTGCACTCAACTTCCAGAGTTAAACCCGTGTGTGGATTCAGCAGTCTGCAAACACTTTGTCTGCAGAGTCCCAAAGCAGGCGTTTTCAGCCCATTACCGGCATATGGAAGAAACAGCAGTAAGCCCAGGGAAATATCTGCTTCTAAATCCAAAACGCAGCTATCTAACAGAACGGTTGTCAATGTGTGCACTCAACTTCCAGAGTTAAACCCGTGTGTGGATTCAGCAGTCTGCAAACACTTTCTCTGCAGAGTCCCAAAACAGGCGTTTTCAGCCCATTACCGGCATATGGAAGAAACAGCAGTAAGCACAGGGAAATATCTGCTTCTAAATCCAAAACGCAGCTATCTAACAGAACGGTTGTCAATGTGTGCACTCAACTTCCAGAGTTAAACCCGTGTGTGGATTCAGCAGTCTGCAAACACTTCCTCTGCAGAGTCCCAAAACAGGCGTTTTCAGCCCATTACCGGCATATGGAAGAAACAGCAGTAAGCACAGGGAAATATCTGCTTCTAAATCCAAAACGCAGCTATCTAACAGAACGGTTGTCAATGTGTGCACTCAACTTCCAGAGTTAAACCCGTGTGTGGATTCAGCAGTCTGCAAACACTTTGTCTGCAGAGTCCCAAAGCAGGCGTTTTCAGCCCATTACCGGCATATGGAAGAAACAGCAGTAAGCCCAGGGAAATATCTGCTTCTAAATCCAAAACGCAGCTATCTAACAGAACGGTTGTCAATGTGTGCACTCAACTTCCAGATTTAAACCAGTGTGTGGATTCAGCAGTCTGCAAACACTTTCTCTGCAGAGTCCTAAAACAGGCGTTTTCAGCCCATTACCGGCATATGGAAGAAACAGCAGTAAGCCCAGGGAAATATCTGCTTCTAAATCCAAAACGCAGCTATCTAACAGAACGGTTGTCAATGTGTGCACTCAACTTCCAGAGTTAAACCCGTGTGTGGATTCAGCAGTCTGCAAACACTTTCTCTGCAGAGTCCCAAAACAGGCGTTTTCAGCCCATTACCGGCATATGGAAGAAACAGCAGTAAGCACAGGGAAATATCTGCTTCTAAATCCAAAACGCAGCTATCTAACAGAACGGTTGTCAATGTGTGCACTCAACTTCCAGAGTTAAAACCGTGTGTGGATTCAGCAGTCTCCAAACATCTTCTCTGCAGAGTCCCAAACCAGGCGTTTTCAGCCCATTACGGGCATATGGAAGAAACTGCAGTAAGCACAGGGAAATATCTGCTTCTAAATCCAAAACGCAGCTATCTAACAGAACGGTTGTCAATGTGTGCACTCAACTTCCAGAGTTAAACCCGTGTGTGGATTCAGCAGTCTGCAAACATCTTCTCTGCAGAGTCCCAAACCAGGCGTTTTCAGCCCATTACCGGCATATGGAAGAAACAGCAGTAAGCACAGGGAAATATCTGCTTCTAAATCCAAAACGCAGCTATCTAACAGAACGGTTGTCAATGTGTGCACTCAACTTCCAGAGTTAAACCCGTGTGTGGATTCAGCAGTCTGCAAACACTTTCTCTGCAGAGTCCCAAAGCAGGCGTTTTCAGCCCATTACCGGCATATGGAAGAAACAGCAGTAAGCACAGGGAAATATCTGCTTCTAAATCCAAAACGCAGCTATCTAACAGAACGGTTGTCAATGTGTGCACTCAACTTCCAGAGTTAAACCCGTGTGTGGATTCAGCAGTCTGCAAACACTTTCTGTGCAGAGTCTCAAAACAGGCCTTTCCGGCCCAGTACCGGCATATATAAGAAAGAGCATTAAGACTGCGTCTAAAACTCAGAAGAAACGTTTCTTTCAAACTGCTCGGCCTTGTGTTCTTTGGCCTAAGGGTGTTGAAACTATGTTTAGATTCAGCGAGATAGAAACACGTTTATTCTCGGAGCTGTCTTTGGATATTCCAGATTGAATGGGAGTATATGCTGTAAAGAGAAATATCTGTTTCTAAAACCAAAATGGATCTATCTAGCAGAGTGGTTGTGAATGTGTGCCTTCTGCTTAAAGAGGTAAACTGCTCTTCTCATGCAGCACTTTAGAAACCCTTTCTATGCAAATTCTCATACAGACCTTTCCAGCGAAACACCAGCCTGTAGGAAATAGCAGTAAGACTGCATCTTTAACATGGAAGAAACTGTTTTCAAACTGCTCTGCTGTGTGTTCATTCATATAAGAGACTTGAATATATGTTCAGTTTCAGCTAGTTAGCAACACGTTTCTTCCAGGAGCTGTGTTTGCCTATTCCAGAGTATACTGGAGTATAAGATGTAAAGACAAATGTCTCGTTCCAAAAGAAAAACGGATGATCTAATGGAATGGTTGTCAATGTGTGCATTCAACTTACTGAGCTAAACTGCTGTTTGTATGCAGCAGTTTAGAAAACATTTCTGTGTAGATTCTCAAACAGACATTTCCAGCAAAATACCGGCCTATAAGAAATAGCAGTAAGACTGCGTCTAAAACTCAGAGGGAACGTTTCTTTCAAACTGCTCTGCAGTGTGTTCGTTCACCAAAGGTCGTTGACTCTAAGTTTGGATTCAGCGAGTTTGAAACACGTTTATTCTAGGAGCTGCATTTCGATATTCCAGAGTGTATGGGAGTAAATGCTGTAAAGAGAAATATCTGTTTCTAAAACCAAAACGGAGCTATCTAACAGAATGGTTGTGAATGTGTGCATTCAACTTAAAGGGTTAATCTGCTCTTCTTAGGCAGCAGTTTAGAAACCCTTTATATGCAAATTCTAAAATCAACATTTGCAGCAAAACACCAGCCTAAAAGAAGTAGCAGTAAGACTGCATCTATAACATAGAAGAAACGTTTTCTTCAAAATGCTCTGCTCTGTGTTCATTCACCTAAGAGTCTTGAGTATATGTTCAGATTCAGCGAGTAAGAAACACGTTTCTTCCAGGAGCTGCATTTGCATATTCCAGAGTGTACTGGAGTATAAGGTTTAAAGTGAAATATCTGGTTCTAAAACAAACACGGAGCCATCTAACAGAATGGTTGTCACTGTGTGCATTCAGCTTATTGAGATAAACTGTTGTTTCTATGCAGCAGTTTAGAAAAGATTTTTGTGCAGATTCTAACACAGACATTCCCAGCAAAATACTGGCCTCTAAGAAATAGCAATAAGACTGCGTCTAAAACTCAAATAAAACGTTTCTTTCAAACTGCTGTGCTGTGTGTTCGTTCACCTAAGGGAGTTGAATCTATGTTTAGATTCAGCGACTTAGAAACACGTCTATTCTGGGAGCTGCGTTTGGCTATTCCAGAATGAATGGGAGTATATGCTGTAACTAGAAACACAGGCTTCTAAAACCAAAACGGAGCTAGCTAACAGAATGATTGTGAATGAGGGCATTCAACTTAACGAATTAAACTGCTCCACTTAAGCAGCAGTTTACAAACCATTTATATGGAAATTCTAAAACCAACATTTCCAGGAAAACACCAGCCTAAAAACAATAGCAGTAACAGGGCATCTATAACATGGAAGAAATGTTTTTTTCAAACTCCTCTGCTGTGTGTTCATTCACCTAAGAGACTTCAATATATGCACAGATTCAGCGAGTTACAAACACGTTTCTTCCAGGAGCTGCGTATGCATATATCAGAGTGTACTGGGGTACAAGATGTAAAGAGAAATATCTGATTATACTTAGAAACCCGTTTCTTTCAGGAGCTGTGTTTGGATATTCCGGAGTGAATGAGAGTATATGCTGTAAAGAGAAATAACTGCTTCTAAAACCAAAAGGCAGCTATCTAACTGAATGGTTGTCAATGCGTGCACTCAACTTCCAGAGATAAACCCGTGTGTGGATTCAGCAGTCTGCAAACACTTTCTCTGCAGAGTCCCAAAACAGGCGTTTTCAGCCCATTACCGGCATGTGGAAGAAACAGCAGTAAGCACAGGGAAATATCTGCTTCTAAATCCAAAACGCAGCTATCTAACAGAACGGTTGTCAATGTGTGCACTCAACTTCCAGAGTTAAACCCGTGTGTGGATTCAGCAGTCTGCAAACATCTTCTCTGCAGAGTCCCAAACCAGGCGTTTTCAGCCCATTACCGGCATATGGAAGAAACAGCAGTAAGCCCAGGGAAATATCTGCTTCTAAATCCAAAACGCAGCTATCTAACAGAACGGTTGTCAATGTGTGCACTCAACTTCCAGAGTTAAACCCGTGTGTGGATTCAGCAGTCTGCAAACACTTTCTCTGCAGAGTCCCAAAACAGGCGTTTTCAGCCCATTACCGGCATATGGAAGAAACAGCAGTAAACACAGGGAAATATCTGCTTCTAAATCCAAAACGCAGCTATCTAACAGAACGGTTGTCAATGTGTGCACTCAACTTCCAGAGTTAAACCCGTGTGTGGATTCAGCAGTCTGCAAACACTTTCTCTGCAGAGTCCCAAAACAGGCGTTTTCAGCCCATTACCGGCATATGGAAGAAACAGCAGTAAGCCCAGGGAAATATCTGCTTCTAAATCCAAAACGCAGCTATCTAACAGAACGGTTGTCAATGTGTGCACTCAACTTCCAGAGTTAAACCCGTGTGTGGATTCAGCAGTCTGCAAACACTTTCTCTGCAGAGTCCCAAAACAGGCGTTTTCAGCCCATTACCGGCATATGGAAGAAACAGCAGTAAGCACAGGGAAATATCTGCTTCTAAATCCAAAACGCAGCTATCTAACAGAACGGTTGTCAATGTGTGCACTCAACTTCCAGAGTTAAACCCGTGTGTGGATTCAGCAGTCTGCAAACACTTCCTCTGCAGAGTCCCAAAACAGGCGTTTTCAGCCCATTACCGGCATATGGAAGAAACAGCAGTAAGCACAGGGAAATATCTGCTTCTAAATCCAAAACGCAGCTATCTAACAGAACGGTTGTCAATGTGTGCACTCAACTTCCAGAGTTAAACCCGTGTGTGGATTCAGCAGTCTGCAAACACTTTGTCTGCAGAGTCCCAAAGCAGGCGTTTTCAGCCCATTACCGGCATATGGAAGAAACAGCAGTAAGCCCAGGGAAATATCTGCTTCTAAATCCAAAACGCAGCTATCTAACAGAACGGTTGTCAATGTGTGCACTCAACTTCCAGATTTAAACCAGTGTGTGGATTCAGCAGTCTGCAAACACTTTCTCTGCAGAGTCCTAAAACAGGCGTTTTCAGCCCATTACCGGCATATGGAAGAAACAGCAGTAAGCCCAGGGAAATATCTGCTTCTAAATCCAAAACGCAGCTATCTAACAGAACGGTTGTCAATGTGTGCACTCAACTTCCAGAGTTAAACCCGTGTGTGGATTCAGCAGTCTGCAAACACTTTCTCTGCAGAGTCCCAAAACAGGCGTTTTCAGCCCATTACCGGCATATGGAAGAAACAGCAGTAAGCACAGGGAAATATCTGCTTCTAAATCCAAAACGCAGCTATCTAACAGAACGGTTGTCAATGTGTGCACTCAACTTCCAGAGTTAAAACCGTGTGTGGATTCAGCAGTCTCCAAACATCTTCTCTGCAGAGTCCCAAACCAGGCGTTTTCAGCCCATTACGGGCATATGGAAGAAACTGCAGTAAGCACAGGGAAATATCTGCTTCTAAATCCAAAACGCAGCTATCTAACAGAACGGTTGTCAATGTGTGCACTCAACTTCCAGAGTTAAACCCGTGTGTGGATTCAGCAGTCTGCAAACATCTTCTCTGCAGAGTCCCAAACCAGGCGTTTTCAGCCCATTACCGGCATATGGAAGAAACAGCAGTAAGCACAGGGAAATATCTGCTTCTAAATCCAAAACGCAGCTATCTAACAGAACGGTTGTCAATGTGTGCACTCAACTTCCAGAGTTAAACCCGTGTGTGGATTCAGCAGTCTGCAAACACTTTCTCTGCAGAGTCCCAAAGCAGGCGTTTTCAGCCCATTACCGGCATATGGAAGAAACAGCAGTAAGCACAGGGAAATATCTGCTTCTAAATCCAAAACGCAGCTATCTAACAGAACGGTTGTCAATGTGTGCACTCAACTTCCAGAGTTAAACCCGTGTGTGGATTCAGCAGTCTGCAAACACTTTCTGTGCAGAGTCTCAAAACAGGCCTTTCCGGCCCAGTACCGGCATATATAAGAAAGAGCATTAAGACTGCGTCTAAAACTCAGAAGAAACGTTTCTTTCAAACTGCTCGGCCTTGTGTTCTTTGGCCTAAGGGTGTTGAAACTATGTTTAGATTCAGCGAGATAGAAACACGTTTATTCTCGGAGCTGTCTTTGGATATTCCAGATTGAATGGGAGTATATGCTGTAAAGAGAAATATCTGTTTCTAAAACCAAAATGGATCTATCTAGCAGAGTGGTTGTGAATGTGTGCCTTCTGCTTAAAGAGGTAAACTGCTCTTCTCATGCAGCACTTTAGAAACCCTTTCTATGCAAATTCTCATACAGACCTTTCCAGCGAAACACCAGCCTGTAGGAAATAGCAGTAAGACTGCATCTTTAACATGGAAGAAACTGTTTTCAAACTGCTCTGCTGTGTGTTCATTCATATAAGAGACTTGAATATATGTTCAGTTTCAGCTAGTTAGCAACACGTTTCTTCCAGGAGCTGTGTTTGCCTATTCCAGAGTATACTGGAGTATAAGATGTAAAGACAAATGTCTCGTTCCAAAAGAAAAACGGATGATCTAATGGAATGGTTGTCAATGTGTGCATTCAACTTACTGAGCTAAACTGCTGTTTGTATGCAGCAGTTTAGAAAACATTTCTGTGTAGATTCTCAAACAGACATTTCCAGCAAAATACCGGCCTATAAGAAATAGCAGTAAGACTGCGTCTAAAACTCAGAGGGAACGTTTCTTTCAAACTGCTCTGCAGTGTGTTCGTTCACCAAAGGTCGTTGACTCTAAGTTTGGATTCAGCGAGTTTGAAACACGTTTATTCTAGGAGCTGCATTTCGATATTCCAGAGTGTATGGGAGTAAATGCTGTAAAGAGAAATATCTGTTTCTAAAACCAAAACGGAGCTATCTAACAGAATGGTTGTGAATGTGTGCATTCAACTTAAAGGGTTAATCTGCTCTTCTTAGGCAGCAGTTTAGAAACCCTTTATATGCAAATTCTAAAATCAACATTTGCAGCAAAACACCAGCCTAAAAGAAGTAGCAGTAAGACTGCATCTATAACATAGAAGAAACGTTTTCTTCAAAATGCTCTGCTCTGTGTTCATTCACCTAAGAGTCTTGAGTATATGTTCAGATTCAGCGAGTAAGAAACACGTTTCTTCCAGGAGCTGCATTTGCATATTCCAGAGTGTACTGGAGTATAAGGTTTAAAGTGAAATATCTGGTTCTAAAACAAACACGGAGCCATCTAACAGAATGGTTGTCACTGTGTGCATTCAGCTTATTGAGATAAACTGTTGTTTCTATGCAGCAGTTTAGAAAAGATTTTTGTGCAGATTCTAACACAGACATTCCCAGCAAAATACTGGCCTCTAAGAAATAGCAATAAGACTGCGTCTAAAACTCAAATAAAACGTTTCTTTCAAACTGCTGTGCTGTGTGTTCGTTCACCTAAGGGAGTTGAATCTATGTTTAGATTCAGCGACTTAGAAACACGTCTATTCTGGGAGCTGCGTTTGGCTATTCCAGAATGAATGGGAGTATATGCTGTAACTAGAAACACAGGCTTCTAAAACCAAAACGGAGCTAGCTAACAGAATGATTGTGAATGAGGGCATTCAACTTAACGAATTAAACTGCTCCACTTAAGCAGCAGTTTACAAACCATTTATATGGAAATTCTAAAACCAACATTTCCAGGAAAACACCAGCCTAAAAACAATAGCAGTAACAGGGCATCTATAACATGGAAGAAATGTTTTTTTCAAACTCCTCTGCTGTGTGTTCATTCACCTAAGAGACTTCAATATATGCACAGATTCAGCGAGTTACAAACACGTTTCTTCCAGGAGCTGCGTATGCATATATCAGAGTGTACTGGGGTACAAGATGTAAAGAGAAATATCTGATTATACTTAGAAACCCGTTTCTTTCAGGAGCTGTGTTTGGATATTCCGGAGTGAATGAGAGTATATGCTGTAAAGAGAAATAACTGCTTCTAAAACCAAAAGGCAGCTATCTAACTGAATGGTTGTCAATGCGTGCACTCAACTTCCAGAGATAAACCCGTGTGTGGATTCAGCAGTCTGCAAACACTTTCTCTGCAGAGTCCCAAAACAGGCGTTTTCAGCCCATTACCGGCATGTGGAAGAAACAGCAGTAAGCACAGGGAAATATCTGCTTCTAAATCCAAAACGCAGCTATCTAACAGAACGGTTGTCAATGTGTGCACTCAACTTCCAGAGTTAAACCCGTGTGTGGATTCAGCAGTCTGCAAACATCTTCTCTGCAGAGTCCCAAACCAGGCGTTTTCAGCCCATTACCGGCATATGGAAGAAACAGCAGTAAGCCCAGGGAAATATCTGCTTCTAAATCCAAAACGCAGCTATCTAACAGAACGGTTGTCAATGTGTGCACTCAACTTCCAGAGTTAAACCCGTGTGTGGATTCAGCAGTCTGCAAACACTTTCTCTGCAGAGTCCCAAAACAGGCGTTTTCAGCCCATTACCGGCATATGGAAGAAACAGCAGTAAACACAGGGAAATATCTGCTTCTAAATCCAAAACGCAGCTATCTAACAGAACGGTTGTCAATGTGTGCACTCAACTTCCAGAGTTAAACCCGTGTGTGGATTCAGCAGTCTGCAAACACTTTCTCTGCAGAGTCCCAAAACAGGCGTTTTCAGCCCATTACCGGCATATGGAAGAAACAGCAGTAAGCACAGGGAAATATCTGCTTCTAAATCCAAAACGCAGCTATCTAACAGAACGGTTGTCAATGTGTGCACTCAACTTCCAGAGTTAAACCCGTGTGTGGATTCAGCAGTCTGCAAACACTTTCTCTGCAGAGTGCCAAAACAGGCGTTTTCAGCCCATTACCGGCATATGGAAGAAACAGCAGTAAGCACAGGGAAATATCTGCTTCTAAATCCAAAACGCAGCTATCTAACAGAACGGTTGTCAATGTGTGCACTCAACTTCCAGAGTTAAACCCGTGTGTGGATTCAGCAGTCTGCAAACACTTTCTCTGCAGAGTCCCAAAACAGGCGTCTTCAGCCCATTACCGGCATATGGAAGAAACAGCAGTAAGCACAGGGAAATATCTGCTTCTAAATCCAAAACGCAGCTATCTAACAGAACGGTTGTCAATGTGTGCACTCAACTTCCAGAGTTAAACCCGTGTGTGGATTCAGCAGTCTGCAAACACTTCCTCTGCAGAGTCCCAAAACAGGCGTTTTCAGCCCATTACCGGCATATGGAAGAAACAGCAGTAAGCACAGGGAAATATCTGCTTCTAAATCCAAAACGCAGCTATCTAACAGAACGGTTGTCAATGTGTGCACTCAACTTCCAGAGTTAAACCCGTGTGTGGATTCAGCAGTCTGCAAACACTTTGTCTGCAGAGTCCCAAAGCAGGCGTTTTCAGCCCATTACCGGCATATGGAAGAAACAGCAGTAAGCCCAGGGAAATATCTGCTTCTAAATCCAAAACGCAGCTATCTAACAGAACGGTTGTCAATGTGTGCACTCAAGTTCCAGAGTTAAACCAGTGTGTGGATTCAGCAGTCTGCAAACACTTTCTCTGCAGAGTCCCAAAACAGGCGTTTTCAGCCCATTACCGGCATATGGAAGAAACAGCAGTAAGCCCAGGGAAATATCTGCTTCTAAATCCAAAACGCAGCTATCTAACAGAACGGTTGTCAATGTGTGCACTCAACTTCCAGAGTTAAACCCGTGTGTGGATTCAGCAGTCTGCAAACACTTTCTCTGCAGAGTCCCAAAACAGGCGTTTTCAGCCCATTACCGGCATATGGAAGAAACAGCAGTAAGCACAGGGAAATATCTGCTTCTAAATCCAAAACGCAGCTATCTAACAGAACGGTTGTCAATGTGTGCACTCAACTTCCAGAGTTAAAACCGTGTGTGGATTCAGCAGTCTGCAAACATCTTCTCTGCAGAGTCCCAAACCAGGCGTTTTCAGCCCATTACGGGCATATGGAAGAAACTGCAGTAAGCACAGGGAAATATCTGCTTCTAAATCCAAAACGCAGCTATCTAACAGAACGGTTGTCAATGTGTGCACTCAACTTCCAGAGTTAAACCCGTGTGTGGATTCAGCAGTCTGCAAACATCTTCTCTGCAGAGTCCCAAACCAGGCGTTTTCAGCCCATTACCGGCATATGGAAGAAACAGCAGTAAGCACAGGGAAATATCTGCTTCTAAATCCAAAACGCAGCTATCTAACAGAACGGTTGTCAATGTGTGCACTCAACTTCCAGAGTTAAACCCGTGTGTGGATTCAGCAGTCTGCAAACACTTTCTCTGCAGAGTCCCAAAGCAGGCGTTTTCAGCCCATTACCGGCATATGGAAGAAACAGCAGTAAGCACAGGGAAATATCTGCTTCTAAATCCAAAACGCAGCTATCTAACAGAACGGTTGTCAATGTGTGCACTCAACTTCCAGAGTTAAACCCGTGTGTGGATTCAGCAGTCTGCAAACACTTTCTGTGCAGAGTCTCAAAACAGGCCTTTCCGGCCCAGTACCGGCATATATAAGAAAGAGCATTAAGACTGCGTCTAAAACTCAGAAGAAACGTTTCTTTCAAATTGCTCGGCCTTGTGTTCTTTGGCCTAAGGGAGTTGAAACTATGTTTAGATTCAGCGAGATAGAAACACGTTTATTCTCGGAGCTGTCTTTGGATATTCCAGATTGAATGGGAGTATATGCTGTAAAGAGAAATATCTGTTTCTAAAACCAAAATGGATCTATCTAGCAGAGTGGTTGTGAATGTGTGCCTTCTGCTTAAAGAGGTAAACTGCTCTTCTCATGCAGCACTTTAGAAACCCTTTCTATGCAAATTCTCATACAGACCTTTCCAGCGAAACACCAGCCTGTAGGAAATAGCAGTAAGACTGCATCTTTAACATGGAAGAAACTGTTTTCAAACTGCTCTGCTGTGTGTTCATTCATATAAGAGACTTGAATATATGTTCAGTTTCAGCTAGTTAGCAACACGTTTCTTCCAGGAGCTGTGTTTGCCTATTCCAGAGTATACTGGAGTATAAGATGTAAAGACAAATGTCTCGTTCCAAAAGAAAAACGGATGATCTAATGGAATGGTTGTCAATGTGTGCATTCAACTTACTGAGCTAAACTGCTGTTTGTATGCAGCAGTTTAGAAAACATTTCTGTGTAGATTCTCAAACAGACATTTCCAGCAAAATACCGGCCTATAAGAAATAGCAGTAAGACTGCGTCTAAAACTCAGAGGGAACGTTTCTTTCAAACTGCTCTGCAGTGTGTTCGTTCACCAAAGGTCGTTGACTCTAAGTTTGGATTCAGCGAGTTTGAAACACGTTTATTCTAGGAGCTGCATTTCGATATTCCAGAGTGTATGGGAGTAAATGCTGTAAAGAGAAATATCTGTTTCTAAAACCAAAACGGAGCTATCTAACAGAATGGTTGTGAATGTGTGCATTCAACTTAAAGGGTTAATCTGCTCTTCTTAGGCAGCAGTTTAGAAACCCTTTATATGCAAATTCTAAAATCAACATTTGCAGCAAAACACCAGCCTAAAAGAAGTAGCAGTAAGACTGCATCTATAACATAGAAGAAACGTTTTCTTCAAAATGCTCTGCTCTGTGTTCATTCACCTAAGAGTCTTGAGTATATGTTCAGATTCAGCGAGTAAGAAACACGTTTCTTCCAGGAGCTGCATTTGCATATTCCAGAGTGTACTGGAGTATAAGGTTTAAAGTGAAATATCTGGTTCTAAAACAAACACGGAGCCATCTAACAGAATGGTTGTCACTGTGTGCATTCAGCTTATTGAGATAAACTGTTGTTTCTATGCAGCAGTTTAGAAAAGATTTTTGTGCAGATTCTAACACAGACATTCCCAGCAAAATACTGGCCTCTAAGAAATAGCAATAAGACTGCGTCTAAAACTCAAATAAAACGTTTCTTTCAAACTGCTGTGCTGTGTGTTCGTTCACCTAAGGGAGTTGAATCTATGTTTAGATTCAGCGACTTAGAAACACGTCTATTCTGGGAGCTGCGTTTGGCTATTCCAGAATGAATGGGAGTATATGCTGTAACTAGAAACACAGGCTTCTAAAACCAAAACGGAGCTAGCTAACAGAATGATTGTGAATGAGGGCATTCAACTTAACGAATTAAACTGCTCCACTTAAGCAGCAGTTTACAAACCATTTATATGGAAATTCTAAAACCAACATTTCCAGGAAAACACCAGCCTAAAAACAATAGCAGTAACAGGGCATCTATAACATGGAAGAAATGTTTTTTTCAAACTCCTCTGCTGTGTGTTCATTCACCTAAGAGACTTCAATATATGCACAGATTCAGCGAGTTACAAACACGTTTCTTCCAGGAGCTGCGTATGCATATATCAGAGTGTACTGGGGTACAAGATGTAAAGAGAAATATCTGATTATACTTAGAAACCCGTTTCTTTCAGGAGCTGTGTTTGGATATTCCGGAGTGAATGAGAGTATATGCTGTAAAGAGAAATAACTGCTTCTAAAACCAAAAGGCAGCTATCTAACTGAATGGTTGTCAATGCGTGCACTCAACTTCCAGAGATAAACCCGTGTGTGGATTCAGCAGTCTGCAAACACTTTCTCTGCAGAGTCCCAAAACAGGCGTTTTCAGCCCATTACCGGCATATGGAAGAAACTGCAGTAAGCCCAGGGAAATATCTGCTTCTAAATCCAAAACGCAGCTATCTAACAGAACGGTTGTCAATGTGTGCACTCAACTTCCAGAGTTAAACCCGTGTGTGGATTCAGCAGTCTGCAAACACTTTCTCTGCAGAGTCCCAAACCAGGCGTTTTCAGCCCTTTACCGGCATATGGAAGAAACAGCAGTAAGCCCAGGGAAATATCTGCTTCTAAATCCAAAACGCAGCTATCTAACAGAACGGTTGTCAATGTGTGCACTCAACTTCCAGAGTTAAACCCGTGTGTGGATTCAGCAGTCTGCAAACACTTTCTCTGCAGAGTCCCAAACCAGGCGTTTTCAGCCCATTACCGGCATATGGAAGAAACAGCAGTAAGCACAGGGAAATATCTGCTTCTAAATCCAAAACGCAGCTATCTAACAGAACGGTTGTCAATGTGTGCACTCAACTTCCAGAGTTAAACCCGTGTGTGGATTCAGCAGTCTGCAAACACTTTCTCTGCAGAGTCCCAAAACAGGCGTTTTCAGCCCATTACCGGCATATGGAAGAAACAGCAGTAAGCACAGGGAAATATCTGCTTCTAAATCCAAAACGCAGTTATCTAACAGAACGGTTGTCAATGTGTGCACTCAACTTCCAGAGTTAAACCCGTGTGTGGATTCAGCAGTCTGCAAACACTTTCTCTGCAGAGTCCCAAAACAGGCGTTTTCAGCCCATTACCGGCATATGGAAGAAACTGCAGTAAGCACAGGGAAATATCTGCTTCTAAATCCAAAACGCAGCTATCTAACAGAACGGTTGTCAATGTGTGCACTCAACTTCCAGAGTTAAACCCGTGTGTGGATTCAGCAATCTGCAAACATCTTCTCTGCAGAGTCCCAAACCAGGCGTTTTCAGCCCATTACCGGCATATGGAAGAAACAGCAGTAAGCACAGGGAAATATCTGCTTCTAAATCCAAAACGCAGCTATCTAACAGAACGGTTGTCAATGTGTGCACTCAACTTCCAGAGTTAAACCCGTGTGTGGATTCAGCAGTCTGCAAACACTTTCTCTGCAGAGTCCCAAAACAGGCGTTTTCAGCCCATTACCGGCATATGGAAGAAACAGCAGTAAGCACAGGGAAATATCTGCTTCTAAATCCAAAACGCAGCTATCTAACAGAACGGTTGTCAATGTGTGCATTCAACTTCCAGAGTTAAACCCGTGTGTGGATTCAGCAGTCTGCAAACACGTTCTCTGCAGAGTCCCAAAACAGGCGTTTTCAGCCCATTACCGGCATGTGGAAGAAACAGCAGTAAGCAAAGGGAAATATCTGCTTCTAAATCCAAAACGCAGCTATCTAACAGAACGGTTGTCAATGTGTGCACTCAACTTCCAGAGTTAAACCCGTGTGTGGATTCAGCAGTCTGCAAACATCTTCTCTGCAGAGTCCCAAACCAGGCGTTTTCAGCCCATTACCGGCATATGGAAGAAACAGCAGTAAGCCCAGGGAAATATCTGCTTCTAAATCCAAAAGGCAGCTATCTAACAGAACGGTTGTCAATGTGTGCACTCAACTTCCAGAGTTAAACCCGTGTGTGGATTCAGCAGTCTGCAAACACTTTCTCTGCAGAGTCCCAAAACAGGCGTTTTCAGCCCATTACCGGCATATGGAAGAAACAGCAGTAAGCCCAGGGAAATATCTGCTTCTAAATCCAAAACGCAGCTATCTAACAGAACGGTTGTCAATGTGTGCACTCAACTTCCAGAGTTAAACCCGTGTGTGGATTCAGCAGTCTGCAAACACTTTCTCTGCAGAGTCCCAAAACAGGCGTTTTCAGCCCATTACCGGCATATGGAAGAAACAGCAGTAAGCACAGGGAAATATCTGCTTCTAAATCCAAAACGCAGCTATCTAACAGAACGGTTGTCAATGTGTGCACTCAACTTCCAGAGTTAAACCCGTGTGTGGATTCAGCAGTCTGCAAACACTTTCTCTGCAGAGTCCCAAAACAGGCGTTTTCAGCCCATTACCGGCATATGGAAGAAACAGCAGTAAGCACAGGGAAATATCTGCTTCTAAATCCAAAACGCAGCTATCTAACAGAACGGTTGTCAATGTGTGCACTCAACTTCCAGAGTTAAACCCGTGTGTGGATTCAGCAGTCTGCAAACACTTTCTGTGCAGAGTCTCAAAACAGGCCTTTCCGGCCCAGTACTGGCATATATAAGAAAGAGCATTAAGACTGCGTCTAAAACTCAGAAGAAACGTTTCTTTCAAACTGCTCGGCCTTGTGTTCTTTGGCCTAAGGGAGTTGAAACTATGTTTAGATTCAGCGAGATAGAAACACGTTTATTCTCGGAGCTGTCTTTGGATATTCCAGATTGAATGGGAGTATATGCTGTAAAGAGAAATATCTGTTTCTAAAACCAAAATGGATCTATCTAGCAGAGTGGTTGTGAATGTGTGCCTTCTGCTTAAAGAGGTAAACTGCTCTTCTCATGCAGCACTTTAGAAACCCTTTCTATGCAAATTCTCATACAGACCTTTCCAGCGAAACACCAGCCTGTAGGAAATAGCAGTAAGACTGCATCTTTAACATGGAAGAAACTGTTTTCAAACTGCTCTGCTGTGTGTTCATTCATATAAGAGACTTGAATATATGTTCAGTTTCAGCTAGTTAGCAACACGTTTCTTCCAGGAGCTGTGTTTGCCTATTCCAGAGTATACTGGAGTATAAGATGTAAAGACAAATGTCTCGTTCCAAAAGAAAAACGGATGATCTAATGGAATGGTTGTCAATGTGTGCATTCAACTTACTGAGCTAAACTGCTGTTTGTATGCAGCAGTTTAGAAAACATTTCTGTGTAGATTCTCAAACAGACATTTCCAGCAAAATACCGGCCTATAAGAAATAGCAGTAAGACTGCGTCTAAAACTCAGAGGGAACGTTTCTTTCAAACTGCTCTGCAGTGTGTTCGTTCACCAAAGGTCGTTGACTCTAAGTTTGGATTCAGCGAGTTTGAAACACGTTTATTCTAGGAGCTGCATTTCGATATTCCAGAGTGTATGGGAGTAAATGCTGTAAAGAGAAATATCTGTTTCTAAAACCAAAACGGAGCTATCTAACAGAATGGTTGTGAATGTGTGCATTCAACTTAAAGGGTTAATCTGCTCTTCTTAGGCAGCAGTTTAGAAACCCTTTATATGCAAATTCTAAAATCAACATTTGCAGCAAAACACCAGCCTAAAACAAGTAGCAGTAAGACTGCATCTATAACATAGAAGAAACGTTTTCTTCAAAATGCTCTGCTCTGTGTTCATTCACCTAAGAGTCTTGAGTATATGTTCAGATTCAGCGAGTAAGAAACACGTTTCTTCCAGGAGCTGCATTTGCATATTCCAGAGTGTACTGGAGTATAAGGTTTAAAGTGAAATATCTGGTTCTAAAACAAACACGGAGCCATCTAACAGAATGGTTGTCACTGTGTGCATTCAGCTTATTGAGATAAACTGTTGTTTCTATGCAGCAGTTTAGAAAAGATTTTTGTGCAGATTCTAACACAGACATTCCCAGCAAAATACTGGCCTCTAAGAAATAGCAATAAGACTGCGTCTAAAACTCAAATAAAACGTTTCTTTCAAACTGCTGTGCTGTGTGTTCGTTCACCTAAGGGAGTTGAATCTATGTTTAGATTCAGCGACTTAGAAACACGTCTATTCTGGGAGCTGCGTTTGGCTATTCCAGAATGAATGGGAGTATATGCTGTAACTAGAAACACAGGCTTCTAAAACCAAAACGGAGCTAGCTAACAGAATGATTGTGAATGAGGGCATTCAACTTAACGAATTAAACTGCTCCACTTAAGCAGCAGTTTACAAACCATTTATATGGAAATTCTAAAACCAACATTTCCAGGAAAACACCAGCCTAAAAACAATAGCAGTAACAGGGCATCTATAACATGGAAGAAATGTTTTTTTCAAACTCCTCTGCTGTGTGTTCATTCACCTAAGAGACTTCAATATATGCACAGATTCAGCGAGTTACAAACACGTTTCTTCCAGGAGCTGCGTATGCATATATCAGAGCGTACTGGGGTACAAGATGTAAAGAGAAATATCTGATTATACTTAGAAACCCGTTTCTTTCAGGAGCTGTGTTTGGATATTCCGGAGTGAATGAGAGTATATGCTGTAAAGAGAAATAACTGCTTCTAAAACCAAAAGGCAGCTATCTAACTGAATGGTTGTCAATGCGTGCACTCAACTTCCAGAGATAAACCCGTGTGTGGATTCAGCAGTCTGCAAACACTTTCTCTGCAGAGTCCCAAAACAGGCGTTTTCAGCCCATTACCGGCATATGGAAGAAACAGCAGTAAGCACAGGGAAATATCTGCTTCTAAATCCAAAACGCAGCTATCTAACAGAACGGTTGTCAATGTGTGCACTCAACTTCCAGAGTTAAACCCGTGTGTGGATTCAGCAGTCTGCAAACATCTTCTCTGCAGGGTCCCAAACCAGGCGTTTTCAGCCCAATACCGGCATATGGAAGAAACTGCAGTAAGCACAGGGAAATATCTGCTTCTAAATCCAAAACGCAGCTATCTAACAGAACGGTTGTCAATGTGTGCACTCAACTTCCACAGTTAAACCCGTGTGTGGATTCAGCAGTCTGCAAACACTTTCTCTGCAGAGTCCCAAAACAGGCGTTTTCAGCCCATTACCGGCATATGGAAGAAACAGCAGTAAGCACAGGGAAATATCTGCTTCTAAATCCAAAACGCAGCTATCTAACAGAACGGTTGTCAATGTGTGCACTCAACTTCCAGAGATAAACCCGTGTGTGGATTCAGCAGTCTGCAAACACTTTCTCTGCAGAGTGCCAAAGCAGGCGTTTTCAGCCCATTACCGGCATGTGGAAGAAACAGCAGTAAGCACAGGGAAATATCTGCTTCTAAATCCAAAACGCAGCTATCTAACAGAACGGTTGTCAATGTGTGCACTCAACTTCCAGAGTTAAACCCGTGTGTGGATTCAGCAGTCTGCAAACACTTTCTCTGCAGAGTCCCAAACCAGGCGTTTTCAGCCCTTTACCGGCATATGGAAGAAACAGCAGTAAGCCCAGGGAAATATCTGCTTCTAAATCCAAAACGCAGCTATCTAACAGAACGGTTGTCAATGTGTGCACTCAACTTGCAGAGTTAAACCCGTGTGTGGATTCAGCAGTCTGCAAACACTTTCTCTGCAGAGTCCCAAAACAGGCGTTTTCAGCCCATTACCGGCATATGGAAGAAACAGCAGTAAGCACAGGGAAATATCTGCTTCTAAATCCAAAACGCAGCTATCTAACAGAACGGTTGTCAATGTGTGCACTCAACTTCCAGAGTTAAACCCGTGTGTGGATTCAGCAGTCTGCAAACATCTTCTCTGCAGAGTCCCAAACCAGGCGTTTTCAGCCCATTACCGGCATATGGAAGAAACAGCAGTAAGCACAGGGAAATATCTGCTTCTAAATCCAAAACGCAGCTATCTAACAGAACGATTGTCAATGTGTGCACTCAACTTCCAGAGTTAAACCCGTGTGTGGATTCAGCAGTCTGCAAACACTTTCTCTGCAGAGTCCCAAAACAGGCGTTTTCAGCCCATTACCGGCATATGGAAGAAACAGCAGTAAGCCCAGGGAAATATCTGCTTCTAAATCCAAAACGCAGCTATCTAACAGAACGGTTGTCAATGTGTGCACTCAACTTCCAGAGTTAAACCCGTGTGTGGATTCAGCAGTCTGCAAACACTTTCTCTGCAGAGTCCCAAAACAGGCGTTTTCAGCCCATTACCGGCATATGGAAGAAACAGCAGTAAGCAAAGGGAAATATCTGCTTCTAAATCCAAAACGCAGCTATCTAACAGAACGGTTGTCAATGTGTGCACTCAACTTCCAGAGTTAAACCCGTGTGTGGATTCAGCAGTCTGCAAACATCTTCTCTGCAGGGTCCCAAACCAGGCGTTTTCAGCCCATTACCGGCATATGGAAGAAACAGCAGTAAGCCCAGGGAAATATCTGCTTCTAAATCCAAAACGCAGCTATCTAACAGAACGGTTGTCAATGTGTGCACTCAACTTCCAGAGTTAAACCCGTGTGTGGATTCAGCAGTCTGCAAACACTTTCTCTGCAGAGTCCCAAAACAGGCGTTTTCAGCCCATTACCGGCATATGGAAGAAACAGCAGTAAGCACAGGGAAATATCTGCTTCTAAATCCAAAACGCAGCTATCTAACAGAACGGTTGTCAATGTGTGCACTCAACTTCCAGAGTTAAACCCGTGTGTGGATTCAGCAGTCTGCAAACACTTTCTCTGCAGAGTCCCAAAACAGGCGTTTTCAGCCCATTACCGGCATATGGAAGAAACTGCAGTAAGCACAGGGAAATATCTGCTTCTAAATCCAAAACGCAGCTATCTAACAGAACGGTTGTCAATGTGTGCACTCAACTTCCAGAGTTAAACCCGTGTGTGGATTCAGCAGTCTGCAAACATCTTCTCTGCAGAGTCCCAAACCAGGCGTTTTCAGCCCTTTACCGGCATATGGAAGAAACAGCAGTAAGCCCAGGGAAATATCTGCTTCTAAATCCAAAACGCAGCTATCTAACAGAACGGTTGTCAATGTGTGCACTCAACTTCCAGAGTTAAACCCGTGTGTGGATTCAGCAGTCTGCAAACACTTTCTCTGCAGAGTCCCAAACCAGGCGTTTTCAGCCCATTACCGGCATATGGAAGAAACAGCAGTAAGCACAGGGAAATATCTGCTTCTAAATCCAAAACGCAGCTATCTAACAGAACGGTTGTCAATGTGTGCACTCAACTTCCAGAGTTAAACCCGTGTGTGGATTCAGCAGTCTGCAAACACTTTCTCTGCAGAGTCCCAAAACAGGCGTTTTCAGCCCATTACCGGCATATGGAAGAAACAGCAGTAAGCACAGGGAAATATCTGCTTCTAAATCCAAAACGCAGTTATCTAACAGAACGGTTGTCAATGTGTGCACTCAACTTCCAGAGTTAAACCCGTGTGTGGATTCAGCAGTCTGCAAACACTTTCTCTGCAGAGTCCCAAAACAGGCGTTTTCAGCCCATTACCGGCATATGGAAGAAACTGCAGTAAGCACAGGGAAATATCTGCTTCTAAATCCAAAACGCAGCTATCTAACAGAACGGTTGTCAATGTGTGCACTCAACTTCCAGAGTTAAACCCGTGTGTGGATTCAGCAATCTGCAAACATCTTCTCTGCAGAGTCCCAAACCAGGCGTTTTCAGCCCATTACCGGCATATGGAAGAAACAGCAGTAAGCACAGGGAAATATCTGCTTCTAAATCCAAAACGCAGCTATCTAACAGAACGGTTGTCAATGTGTGCACTCAACTTCCAGAGTTAAACCCGTGTGTGGATTCAGCAGTCTGCAAACACTTTCTCTGCAGAGTCCCAAAACAGGCGTTTTCAGCCCATTACCGGCATATGGAAGAAACAGCAGTAAGCACAGGGAAATATCTGCTTCTAAATCCAAAACGCAGCTATCTAACAGAACGGTTGTCAATGTGTGCATTCAACTTCCAGAGTTAAACCCGTGTGTGGATTCAGCAGTCTGCAAACACGTTCTCTGCAGAGTCCCAAAACAGGCGTTTTCAGCCCATTACCGGCATATGGAAGAAACAGCAGTAAGCAAAGGGAAATATCTGCTTCTAAATCCAAAACACAGCTATCTAACAGAACGGTTGTCAATGTGTGCACTCAACTTCCAGAGTTAAACCCGTGTGTGGATTCAGCAGTCTGCAAACACTTTCTCTGCAGAGTCCCAAAACAGGCGTTTTCAGCCCATTACGGGCATATGGAAGAAACTGCAGTAAGCACAGGGAAATATCTGCTTCTAAATCCAAAACGCAGCTATCTAACAGAACGGTTGTCAATGTGTGCACTCAACTTCCAGAGTTAAACCCGTGTGTGGATTCAGCAGTCTGCAAACACTTTCTCTGCAGAGTCCCAAACCAGGCGTTTTCAGCCCATTACCGGCATATGGAAGAAACAGCAGTAAGCACAGGGAAATATCTGCTTCTAAATCCAAAACGCAGCTATCTAACAGAACGGTTGTCAATGTGTGCACTCAACTTCCAGAGTTAAACCCGTGTGTGGATTCAGCAGTCTGCAAACACTTTGTCTGCAGAGTCCCAAAGCAGGCGTTTTCAGCCCTTTACCGGCATATGGAAGAAAAAGCAGTAAGCCCAGGGAAATATCTGCTTCTAAATCCAAAACGCAGCTATCTAACAGAACGGTTGTCAATGTGTGCACTCAACTTCCAGAGTTAAACCCGTGTGTGGATTCAGCAGTCTGCAAACACTTTCTCTGCAGAGTCCCAAAACAGGCGTTTTCAGCCCATTACCGGCATATGGAAGAAACAGCAGTAAGCACAGGGAAATATCTGCTTCTAAATCCAAAACGCAGCTATCTAACAGAACGGTTGTCAATGTGTGCACTCAACTTCCAGAGTTAAACCCGTGTGTGGATTCAGCAGTCTGCAAACACTTTCTCTGCAGAGTCCCAAAACAGGCGTTTTCAGCCCATTACCGGCATATGGAAGAAACAGCAGTAAGCACAGGGAAATATCTGCTTCTAAATCCAAAACGCAGCTATCTAACAGAACGGTTGTCAATGTGTGCACTCAACTTCCAGAGTTAAACCCGTGTGTGGATTCAGCAGTCTGCAAACACTTTCTCTGCAGAGTCCCAAAACAGGCGTTTTCAGCCCATTACCGGCATATGGAAGAAACAGCAGTAAGCACAGGGAAATATCTGCTTCTAAATCCAAAACGCAGCTATCTAACAGAACGGTTGTCAATGTGTGCACTCAACTTCCAGAGTTAAACCCGTGTGTGGATTCAGCAGTCTGCAAACACTTTCTCTGCAGAGTGCCAAAACAGGCGTTTTCAGCCCATTACCGGCATATGGAAGAAACAGCAGTAAGCACAGGGAAATATCTGCTTCTAAATCCAAAACGCAGCTATCTAACAGAACGGTTGTCAATGTGTGCACTCAACTTCCAGAGTTAAACCCGTGTGTGGATTCAGCAGTCTGCAAACACTTTCTCTGCAGAGTCCCAAAACAGGCGTCTTCAGCCCATTACCGGCATATGGAAGAAACTGCAGTAAGCACAGGGAAATATCTGCTTCTAAATCCAAAACGCAGCTATCTAACAGAACGGTTGTCAATGTGTGCACTCAACTTCCAGAGTTAAACCCGTGTGTGGATTCAGCAGTCTGCAAACATCTTCTCTGCAGGGTCCCAAACCAGGCGTTTTCAGCCCATTACCGGCATATGGAAGAAACAGCAGTAAGCCCAGGGAAATATCTGCTTCTAAATCCAAAACGCAGCTATCTAACAGAACGGTTGTCAATGTGTGCACTCAACTTCCAGAGTTAAACCCGTGTGTGGATTCAGCAGTCTGCAAACACTTTCTCTGCCGAGTCCCAAAACAGGCGTTTTCAGCCCATTACCGGCATATGGAAGAAACTGCAGTAAGCACAGGGAAATATCTGCTTCTAAATCCAAAACGCAGCTATCTAACAGAACGGTTGTCAATGTGTGCACTCAACTTCCAGAGTTAAACCCGTGTGTGGATTCAGCAGTCTGCAAACATCTTCTCTGCAGAGTCCCAAACCAGGCGTTTTCAGCCCTTTACCGGCATATGGAAGAAACAGCAGTAAGCCCAGGGAAATATCTGCTTCTAAATCCAAAACGCAGCTATCTAACAGAACGGTTGTCAATGTGTGCACTCAACTTCCAGAGTTAAACCCGTGTGTGGATTCAGCAGTCTGCAAACACTTTCTCTGCAGAGTCCCAAACCAGGCGTTTTCAGCCCATTACCGGCATATGGAAGAAACAGCAGTAAGCACAGGGAAATATCTGCTTCTAAATCCAAAACGCAGCTATCTAACAGAACGGTTGTCAATGTGTGCACTCAACTTCCAGAGTTAAACCCGTGTGTGGATTCAGCAGTCTGCAAACACTTTCTCTGCAGAGTCCCAAAACAGGCGTTTTCAGCCCATTACCGGCATATGGAAGAAACAGCAGTAAGCACAGGGAAATATCTGCTTCTAAATCCAAAACGCAGTTATCTAACAGAACGGTTGTCAATGTGTGCACTCAACTTCCAGAGTTAAACCCGTGTGTGGATTCAGCAGTCTGCAAACACTTTCTCTGCAGAGTCCCAAAACAGGCGTTTTCAGCCCATTACCGGCATATGGAAGAAACTGCAGTAAGCACAGGGAAATATCTGCTTCTAAATCCAAAACGCAGCTATCTAACAGAACGGTTGTCAATGTGTGCACTCAACTTCCAGAGTTAAACCCGTGTGTGGATTCAGCAGTCTGCAAACACTTTCTCTGCAGAGTCCCAAAACAGGCGTTTTCAGCCCATTACCGGCATATGGAAGAAACAGCAGTAAGCACAGGGAAATATCTGCTTCTAAATCCAAAACGCAGCTATCTAACAGAACGGTTGTCAATGTGTGCATTCAACTTCCAGAGTTAAACCCGTGTGTGGATTCAGCAGTCTGCAAACACGTTCTCTGCAGAGTCCCAAAACAGGCGTTTTCAGCCCATTACCGGCATATGGAAGAAACAGCAGTAAGCAAAGGGAAATATCTGCTTCTAAATCCAAAACACAGCTATCTAACAGAACGGTTGTCAATGTGTGCACTCAACTTCCAGAGTTAAACCCGTGTGTGGATTCAGCAGTCTGCAAACACTTTCTCTGCAGAGTCCCAAAACAGGCGTTTTCAGCCCATTACGGGCATATGGAAGAAACTGCAGTAAGCACAGGGAAATATCTGCTTCTAAATCCAAAACGCAGCTATCTAACAGAACGGTTGTCAATGTGTGCACTCAACTTCCAGAGTTAAACCCGTGTGTGGATTCAGCAGTCTGCAAACACTTTCTCTGCAGAGTCCCAAACAAGGCGTTTTCAGCCCATTACCGGCATATGGAAGAAACAGCAGTAAGCACAGGGAAATATCTGCTTCTAAATCCAAAACGCAGCTATCTAACAGAACGGTTGTCAATGTGTGCACTCAACTTCCAGAGTTAAACCCGTGTGTGGATTCAGCAGTCTGCAAACACTTTGTCTGCAGAGTCCCAAAGCAGGCGTTTTCAGCCCTTTACCGGCATATGGAAGAAAAAGCAGTAAGCCCAGGGAAATATCTGCTTCTAAATCCAAAACACAGCTATCTAACAGAACGGTTGTCAATGTGTGCACTCAACTTCCAGAGTTAAACCCGTGTGTGGATTCAGCAGTCTGCAAACACTTTCTCTGCAGAGTCCCAAAACAGGCGTTTTCAGCCCATTACCGGCATATGGAAGAAACAGCAGTAAGCACAGGGAAATATCTGCTTCTAAATCCAAAACGCAGCTATCAAACAGAACGGTTGTCAATGTGTGCACTCAACTTCCAGAGTTAAACCCGTGTGTGGATTCAGCAGTCTGCAAACACTTTCTCTGCAGAGTCCCAAAACAGGCGTTTTCAGCCCATTACCGGCATATGGAAGAAACAGCAGTAAGCACAGGGAAATATCTGCTTCTAAATCCAAAACGCAGCTATCTAACAGAACGGTTGTCAATGTGTGCACTCAACTTCCAGAGTTAAACCCGTGTGTGGATTCAGCAGTCTGCAAACACTTTCTCTGCAGAGTCCCAAAACAGGCGTTTTCAGCCCATTACCGGCATATGGAAGAAACAGCAGTAAGCACAGGGAAATATCTGCTTCTAAATCCAAAACGCAGCTATCTAACAGAACGGTTGTCAATGTGTGCACTCAACTTCCAGAGTTAAACCCGTGTGTGGATTCAGCAGTCTGCAAACACTTTCTCTGCAGAGTGCCAAAACAGGCGTTTTCAGCCCATTACCGGCATATGGAAGAAACAGCAGTAAGCACAGGGAAATATCTGCTTCTAAATCCAAAACGCAGCTATCTAACAGAACGGTTGTCAATGTGTGCACTCAACTTCCAGAGTTAAACCCGTGTGTGGATTCAGCAGTCTGCAAACACTTTCTCTGCAGAGTCCCAAAACAGGCGTCTTCAGCCCATTACCGGCATATGGAAGAAACAGCAGTAAGCACAGGGAAATATCTGCTTCTAAATCCAAAACGCAGCTATCTAACAGAACGGTTGTCAATGTGTGCACTCAACTTCCAGAGTTAAACCCGTGTGTGGATTCAGCAGTCTGCAAACACTTCCTCTGCAGAGTCCCAAAACAGGCGTTTTCAGCCCATTACCGGCATATGGAAGAAACAGCAGTAAGCACAGGGAAATATCTGCTTCTAAATCCAAAACGCAGCTATCTAACAGAACGGTTGTCAATGTGTGCACTCAACTTCCAGAGTTAAACCCGTGTGTGGATTCAGCAGTCTGTAAACACTTTGTCTGCAGAGTCCCAAAGCAGGCGTTTTCAGCCCATTACCGGCATATGGAAGAAACAGCAGTAAGCCCAGGGAAATATCTGCTTCTAAATCCAAAACGCAGCTATCTAACAGAACGGTTGTCAATGTGTGCACTCAACTTCCAGAGTTAAACCAGTGTGTGGATTCAGCAGTCTGCAAACACTTTCTCTGCAGAGTCCCAAAACAGGCGTTTTCAGCCCATTACCGGCATATGGAAGAAACAGCAGTAAGCCCAGGGAAATATCTGCTTCTAAATCCAAAACGCAGCTATCTAACAGAACGGTTGTCAATGTGTGCACTCAACTTCCAGAGTTAAACCCGTGTGTGGATTCAGCAGTCTGCAAACACTTTCTCTGCAGAGTCCCAAAACAGGCGTTTTCAGCCCATTACCGGCATATGGAAGAAACAGCAGTAAGCACAGGGAAATATCTGCTTCTAAATCCAAAACGCAGCTATCTAACAGAACGGTTGTCAATGTGTGCACTCAACTTCCAGAGTTAAACCCGTGTGTGGATTCAGCAGTCTGCAAACACTTTCTCTGCAGAGTCCCAAAACAGGCGTCTTCAGCCCATTACCGGCATATGGAAGAAACTGCAGTAAGCACAGGGAAATATCTGCTTCTAAATCCAAAACGCAGCTATCTAACAGAACGGTTGTCAATGTGTGCACTCAACTTCCAGAGTTAAACCCGTGTGTGGATTCAGCAGTCTGCAAACATCTTCTCTGCAGGGTCCCAAACCAGGCGTTTTCAGCCCATTACCGGCATATGGAAGAAACAGCAGTAAGCCCAGGGAAATATCTGCTTCTAAATCCAAAACGCAGCTATCTAACAGAACGGTTGTCAATGTGTGCACTCAACTTCCAGAGTTAAACCCGTGTGTGGATTCAGCAGTCTGCAAACACTTTCTCTGCCGAGTCCCAAAACAGGCGTTTTCAGCCCATTACCGGCATATGGAAGAAACTGCAGTAAGCACAGGGAAATATCTGCTTCTAAATCCAAAACGCAGCTATCTAACAGAACGGTTGTCAATGTGTGCACTCAACTTCCAGAGTTAAACCCGTGTGTGGATTCAGCAGTCTGCAAACATCTTCTCTGCAGAGTCCCAAACCAGGCGTTTTCAGCCCTTTACCGGCATATGGAAGAAACAGCAGTAAGCCCAGGGAAATATCTGCTTCTAAATCCAAAACGCAGCTATCTAACAGAACGGTTGTCAATGTGTGCACTCAACTTCCAGAGTTAAACCCGTGTGTGGATTCAGCAGTCTGCAAACACTTTCTCTGCAGAGTCCCAAACCAGGCGTTTTCAGCCCATTACCGGCATATGGAAGAAACAGCAGTAAGCACAGGGAAATATCTGCTTCTAAATCCAAAACGCAGCTATCTAACAGAACGGTTGTCAATGTGTGCACTCAACTTCCAGAGTTAAACCCGTGTGTGGATTCAGCAGTCTGCAAACACTTTCTCTGCAGAGTCCCAAAACAGGCGTTTTCAGCCCATTACCGGCATATGGAAGAAACAGCAGTAAGCACAGGGAAATATCTGCTTCTAAATCCAAAACGCAGTTATCTAACAGAACGGTTGTCAATGTGTGCACTCAACTTCCAGAGTTAAACCCGTGTGTGGATTCAGCAGTCTGCAAACACTTTCTCTGCAGAGTCCCAAAACAGGCGTTTTCAGCCCATTACCGGCATATGGAAGAAACTGCAGTAAGCACAGGGAAATATCTGCTTCTAAATCCAAAACGCAGCTATCTAACAGAACGGTTGTCAATGTGTGCACTCAACTTCCAGAGTTAAACCCGTGTGTGGATTCAGCAGTCTGCAAACATCTTCTCTGCAGAGTCCCAAACCAGGCGTTTTCAGCCCATTACCGGCATATGGAAGAAACAGCAGTAAGCACAGGGAAATATCTGCTTCTAAATCCAAAATGCAGCTATCTAACAGAACGGTTGTCAATGTGTGCACTCAACTTCCAGAGTTAAACCCGTGTGTGGATTCAGCAGTCTGCAAACACTTTCTCTGCAGAGTCCCAAAACAGGCGTTTTCAGCCCATTACCGGCATATGGAAGAAACAGCAGTAAGCACAGGGAAATATCTGCTTCTAAATCCAAAACGCAGCTATCTAACAGAACGGTTGTCAATGTGTGCATTCAACTTCCAGAGTTAAACCCGTGTGTGGATTCAGCAGTCTGCAAACACGTTCTCTGCAGAGTCCCAAAACAGGCGTTTTCAGCCCATTACCGGCATATGGAAGAAACAGCAGTAAGCAAAGGGAAATATCTGCTTCTAAATCCAAAACACAGCTATCTAACAGAACGGTTGTCAATGTGTGCACTCAACTTCCAGAGTTAAACCCGTGTGTGGATTCAGCAGTCTGCAAACACTTTCTCTGCAGAGTCCCAAAACAGGCGTTTTCAGCCCATTACGGGCATATGGAAGAAACTGCAGTAAGCACAGGGAAATATCTGCTTCTAAATCCAAAACGCAGCTATCTAACAGAACGGTTGTCAATGTGTGCACTCAACTTCCAGAGTTAAACCCGTGTGTGGATTCAGCAGTCTGCAAACACTTTCTCTGCAGAGTCCCAAACCAGGCGTTTTCAGCCCATTACCGGCATATGGAAGAAACAGCAGTAAGCACAGGGAAATATCTGCTTCTAAATCCAAAACGCAGCTATCTAACAGAACGGTTGTCAATGTGTGCACTCAACTTCCAGAGTTAAACCCGTGTGTGGATTCAGCAGTCTGCAAACACTTTGTCTGCAGAGTCCCAAAGCAGGCGTTTTCAGCCCTTTACCGGCATATGGAAGAAAAAGCAGTAAGCCCAGGGAAATATCTGCTTCTAAATCCAAAACACAGCTATCTAACAGAACGGTTGTCAATGTGTGCACTCAACTTCCAGAGTTAAACCCGTGTGTGGATTCAGCAGTCTGCAAACACTTTCTCTGCAGAGTCCCAAAACAGGCGTTTTCAGCCCATTACCGGCATATGGAAGAAACAGCAGTAAGCACAGGGAAATATCTGCTTCTAAATCCAAAACGCAGCTATCAAACAGAACGGTTGTCAATGTGTGCACTCAACTTCCAGAGTTAAACCCGTGTGTGGATTCAGCAGTCTGCAAACACTTTCTCTGCAGAGTCCCAAAACAGGCGTTTTCAGCCCATTACCGGCATATGGAAGAAACAGCAGTAAGCACAGGGAAATATCTGCTTCTAAATCCAAAACGCAGCTATCTAACAGAACGGTTGTCAATGTGTGCACTCAACTTCCAGAGTTAAACCCGTGTGTGGATTCAGCAGTCTGCAAACACTTTCTCTGCAGAGTCCCAAAACAGGCGTTTTCAGCCCATTACCGGCATATGGAAGAAACAGCAGTAAGCACAGGGAAATATCTGCTTCTAAATCCAAAACGCAGCTATCTAACAGAACGGTTGTCAATGTGTGCACTCAACTTCCAGAGTTAAACCCGTGTGTGGATTCAGCAGTCTGCAAACACTTTCTCTGCAGAGTGCCAAAACAGGCGTTTTCAGCCCATTACCGGCATATGGAAGAAACAGCAGTAAGCACAGGGAAATATCTGCTTCTAAATCCAAAACGCAGCTATCTAACAGAACGGTTGTCAATGTGTGCACTCAACTTCCAGAGTTAAACCCGTGTGTGGATTCAGCAGTCTGCAAACACTTTCTCTGCAGAGTCCCAAAACAGGCGTCTTCAGCCCATTACCGGCATATGGAAGAAACAGCAGTAAGCACAGGGAAATATCTGCTTCTAAATCCAAAACGCAGCTATCTAACAGAACGGTTGTCAATGTGTGCACTCAACTTCCAGAGTTAAACCCGTGTGTGGATTCAGCAGTCTGCAAACACTTCCTCTGCAGAGTCCCAAAACAGGCGTTTTCAGCCCATTACCGGCATATGGAAGAAACAGCAGTAAGCACAGGGAAATATCTGCTTCTAAATCCAAAACGCAGCTATCTAACAGAACGGTTGTCAATGTGTGCACTCAACTTCCAGAGTTAAACCCGTGTGTGGATTCAGCAGTCTGTAAACACTTTGTCTGCAGAGTCCCAAAGCAGGCGTTTTCAGCCCATTACCGGCATATGGAAGAAACAGCAGTAAGCCCAGGGAAATATCTGCTTCTAAATCCAAAACGCAGCTATCTAACAGAACGGTTGTCAATGTGTGCACTCAACTTCCAGAGTTAAACCAGTGTGTGGATTCAGCAGTCTGCAAACACTTTCTCTGCAGAGTCCCAAAACAGGCGTTTTCAGCCCATTACCGGCATATGGAAGAAACAGCAGTAAGCCCAGGGAAATATCTGCTTCTAAATCCAAAACGCAGCTATCTAACAGAACGGTTGTCAATGTGTGCACTCAACTTCCAGAGTTAAACCCGTGTGTGGATTCAGCAGTCTGCAAACACTTTCTCTGCAGAGTCCCAAAACAGGCGTTTTCAGCCCATTACCGGCATATGGAAGAAACAGCAGTAAGCACAGGGAAATATCTGCTTCTAAATCCAAAACGCAGCTATCTAACAGAACGGTTGTCAATGTGTGCACTCAACTTCCAGAGTTAAAACCGTGTGTGGATTCAGCAGTCTGCAAACATCTTCTCTGCAGAGTCCCAAACCAGGCGTTTTCAGCCCATTACGGGCATATGGAAGAAACTGCAGTAAGCACAGGGAAATATCTGCTTCTAAATCCAAAACGCAGCTATCTAACAGAACGGTTGTCAATGTGTGCACTCAACTTCCAGAGTTAAACCCGTGTGTGGATTCAGCAGTCTGCAAACATCTTCTCTGCAGAGTCCCAAACCAGGCGTTTTCAGCCCATTACCGGCATATCGAAGAAACAGCAGTAAGCACAGGGAAATATCTGCTTCTAAATCCAAAACGCAGCTATCTAACAGAACGGTTGTCAATGTGTGCACTCAACTTCCAGAGTTAAACCCGTGTGTGGATTCAGCAGTCTGCAAACACTTTCTCTGCAGAGTCCCAAAACAGGCGTTTTCAGCCCATTACCGGCATATGGAAGAAACAGCAGTAAGCACAGGGAAATATCTGCTTCTAAATCCAAAACGCAGTTATCTAACAGAACGGTTGTCAATGTGTGCACTCAACTTCCAGAGTTAAACCCGTGTGTGGATTCAGCAGTCTGCAAACACTTTCTCTGCAGAGTCCCAAAACAGGCGTTTTCAGCCCATTACCGGCATATGGAAGAAACTGCAGTAAGCACAGGGAAATATCTGCTTCTAAATCCAAAACGCAGCTATCTAACAGAACGGTTGTCAATGTGTGCACTCAACTTCCAGAGTTAAACCCGTGTGTGGATTCAGCAGTCTGCAAACATCTTCTCTGCAGAGTCCCAAACCAGGCGTTTTCAGCCCATTACCGGCATATGGAAGAAACAGCAGTAAGCACAGGGAAATATCTGCTTCTAAATCCAAAACGCAGCTATCTAACAGAACGGTTGTCAATGTGTGCACTCAACTTCCAGAGTTAAACCCGTGTGTGGATTCAGCAGTCTGCAAACACTTTCTCTGCAGAGTCCCAAAACAGGCGTTTTCAGCCCATTACCGGCATATGGAAGAAACAGCAGTAAGCACAGGGAAATATCTGCTTCTAAATCCAAAACGCAGCTATCTAACAGAACGGTTGTCAATGTGTGCATTCAACTTCCAGAGTTAAACCCGTGTGTGGATTCAGCAGTCTGCAAACACGTTCTCTGCAGAGTCCCAAAACAGGCGTTTTCAGCCCATTACCGGCATATGGAAGAAACAGCAGTAAGCAAAGGGAAATATCTGCTTCTAAATCCAAAACACAGCTATCTAACAGAACGGTTGTCAATGTGTGCACTCAACTTCCAGAGTTAAACCCGTGTGTGGATTCAGCAGTCTGCAAACACTTTCTCTGCAGAGTCCCAAAACAGGCGTTTTCAGCCCATTACGGGCATATGGAAGAAACTGCAGTAAGCACAGGGAAATATCTGCTTCTAAATCCAAAACGCAGCTTTCTAACAGAACGGTTGTCAATGTGTGCACTCAACTTCCAGAGTTAAACCCGTGTGTGGATTCAGCAGTCTGCAAACACTTTCTCTGCAGAGTCCCAAACCAGGCGTTTTCAGCCCATTACCGGCATATGGAAGAAACAGCAGTAAGCACAGGGAAATATCTGCTTCTAAATCCAAAACGCAGCTATCTAACAGAACGGTTGTCAATGTGTGCACTCAACTTCCAGAGTTAAACCCGTGTGTGGATTCAGCAGTCTGCAAACACTTTGTCTGCAGAGTCCCAAAGCAGGCGTTTTCAGCCCTTTACCGGCATATGGAAGAAAAAGCAGTAAGCCCAGGGAAATATCTGCTTCTAAATCCAAAACACAGCTATCTAACAGAACGGTTGTCAATGTGTGCACTCAACTTCCAGAGTTAAACCCGTGTGTGGATTCAGCAGTCTGCAAACACTTTCTCTGCAGAGTCCCAAAACAGGCGTTTTCAGCCCATTACCGGCATATGGAAGAAACAGCAGTAAGCACAGGGAAATATCTGCTTCTAAATCCAAAACGCAGCTATCAAACAGAACGGTTGTCAATGTGTGCACTCAACTTCCAGAGTTAAACCCGTGTGTGGATTCAGCAGTCTGCAAACACTTTCTCTGCAGAGTCCCAAAACAGGCGTTTTCAGCCCATTACCGGCATATGGAAGAAACAGCAGTAAGCACAGGGAAATATCTGCTTCTAAATCCAAAACGCAGCTATCTAACAGAACGGTTGTCAATGTGTGCACTCAACTTCCAGAGTTAAACCCGTGTGTGGATTCAGCAGTCTGCAAACACTTTCTCTGCAGAGTCCCAAAACAGGCGTTTTCAGCCCATTACCGGCATATGGAAGAAACAGCAGTAAGCACAGGGAAATATCTGCTTCTAAATCCAAAACGCAGCTATCTAACAGAACGGTTGTCAATGTGTGCACTCAACTTCCAGAGTTAAACCCGTGTGTGGATTCAGCAGTCTGCAAACACTTTCTCTGCAGAGTGCCAAAACAGGCGTTTTCAGCCCATTACCGGCATATGGAAGAAACAGCAGTAAGCACAGGGAAATATCTGCTTCTAAATCCAAAACGCAGCTATCTAACAGAACGGTTGTCAATGTGTGCACTCAACTTCCAGAGTTAAACCCGTGTGTGGATTCAGCAGTCTGCAAACACTTTCTCTGCAGAGTCCCAAAACAGGCGTCTTCAGCCCATTACCGGCATATGGAAGAAACAGCAGTAAGCACAGGGAAATATCTGCTTCTAAATCCAAAACGCAGCTATCTAACAGAACGGTTGTCAATGTGTGCACTCAACTTCCAGAGTTAAACCCGTGTGTGGATTCAGCAGTCTGCAAACACTTCCTCTGCAGAGTCCCAAAACAGGCGTTTTCAGCCCATTACCGGCATATGGAAGAAACAGCAGTAAGCACAGGGAAATATCTGCTTCTAAATCCAAAACGCAGCTATCTAACAGAACGGTTGTCAATGTGTGCACTCAACTTCCAGAGTTAAACCCGTGTGTGGATTCAGCAGTCTGTAAACACTTTGTCTGCAGAGTCCCAAAGCAGGCGTTTTCAGCCCATTACCGGCATATGGAAGAAACAGCAGTAACCCCAGGGAAATATCTGCTTCTAAATCCAAAACGCAGCTATCTAACAGAACGGTTGTCAATGTGTGCACTCAACTTCCAGAGTTAAACCAGTGTGTGGATTCAGCAGTCTGCAAACACTTTCTCTGCAGAGTCCCAAAACAGGCGTTTTCAGCCCATTACCGGCATATGGAAGAAACAGCAGTAAGCCCAGGGAAATATCTGCTTCTAAATCCAAAACGCAGCTATCTAACAGAACGGTTGTCAATGTGTGCACTCAACTTCCAGAGTTAAACCCGTGTGTGGATTCAGCAGTCTGCAAACACTTTCTCTGCAGAGTCCCAAAACAGGCGTTTTCAGCCCATTACCGGCATATGGAAGAAACAGCAGTAAGCACAGGGAAATATCTGCTTCTAAATCCAAAACGCAGCTATCTAACAGAACGGTTGTCAATGTGTGCACTCAACTTCCAGAGTTAAAACCGTGTGTGGATTCAGCAGTCTGCAAACATCTTCTCTGCAGAGTCCCAAACCAGGCGTTTTCAGCCCATTACGGGCATATGGAAGAAACTGCAGTAAGCACAGGGAAATATCTGCTTCTAAATCCAAAACGCAGCTATCTAACAGAACGGTTGTCAATGTGTGCACTCAACTTCCAGAGTTAAACCCGTGTGTGGATTCAGCAGTCTGCAAACATCTTCTCTGCAGAGTCCCAAACCAGGCGTTTTCAGCCCATTACCGGCATATCGAAGAAACAGCAGTAAGCACAGGGAAATATCTGCTTCTAAATCCAAAACGCAGCTATCTAACAGAACGGTTGTCAATGTGTGCACTCAACTTCCAGAGTTAAACCCGTGTGTGGATTCAGCAGTCTGCAAACACTTTCTCTGCAGAGTCCCAAAGCAGGCGTTTTCAGCCCATTACCGGCATATGGAAGAAACAGCAGTAAGCACAGGGAAATATCTGCTTCTAAATCCAAAACGCAGCTATCTAACAGAACGGTTGTCAATGTGTGCACTCAACTTCCAGAGTTAAACCCGTGTGTGGATTCAGCAGTCTGCAAACACTTTCTCTGCAGAGTGCCAAAACAGGCGTTTTCAGCCCATTACCGGCATATGGAAGAAACAGCAGTAAGCACAGGGAAATATCTGCTTCTAAATCCAAAACGCAGCTATCTAACAGAACGGTTGTCAATGTGTGCACTCAACTTCCAGAGTTAAACCCGTGTGTGGATTCAGCAGTCTGCAAACACTTTCTCTGCAGAGTCCCAAAACAGGCGTCTTCAGCCCATTACCGGCATATGGAAGAAACAGCAGTAAGCACAGGGAAATATCTGCTTCTAAATCCAAAACGCAGCTATCTAACAGAACGGTTGTCAATGTGTTCACTCAACTTCCAGAGTTAAACCCGTGTGTGGATTCAGCAGTCTGCAAACACTTCCTCTGCAGAGTCCCAAAACAGGCGTTTTCAGCCCATTACCGGCATATGGAAGAAACAGCAGTAAGCACAGGGAAATATCTGCTTCTAAATCCAAAACGCAGCTATCTAACAGAACGGTTGTCAATGTGTGCACTCAACTTCCAGAGTTAAACCCGTGTGTGGATTCAGCAGTCTGCAAACACTTTGTCTGCAGAGTCCCAAAGCAGGCGTTTTCAGCCCATTACCGGCATATGGAAGAAACAGCAGTAAGCCCAGGGAAATATCTGCTTCTAAATCCAAAACGCAGCTATCTAACAGAACGGTTGTCAATGTGTGCACTCAACTTCCAGAGTTAAACCAGTGTGTGGATTCAGCAGTCTGCAAACACTTTCTCTGCAGAGTCCCAAAACAGGCGTTTTCAGCCCATTACCGGCATATGGAAGAAACAGCAGTAAGCCCAGGGAAATATCTGCTTCTAAATCCAAAACGCAGCTATCTAACAGAACGGTTGTCAATGTGTGCACTCAACTTCCAGAGTTAAACCCGTATGTGGATTCAGCAGTCTGCAAACACTTTCTCTGCAGAGTCCCAAAACAGGCGTTTTCAGCCCATTACCGGCATATGGAAGAAACAGCAGTAAGCACAGGGAAATATCTGCTTCTAAATCCAAAACGCAGCTATCTAACAGAACGGTTGTCAATGTGTGCACTCAACTTCCAGAGTTAAAACCGTGTGTGGATTCAGCAGTCTGCAAACATCTTCTCTGCAGAGTCCCAAACCAGGCGTTTTCAGCCCATTACGGGCATATGGAAGAAACTGCAGTAAGCACAGGGAAATATCTGCTTCTAAATCCAAAACGCAGCTATCTAACAGAACGGTTGTCAATGTGTGCACTCAACTTCCAGAGTTAAACCCGTGTGTGGATTCAGCAGTCTGCAAACATCTTCTCTGCAGAGTCCCAAACCAGGCGTTTTCAGCCCATTACCGGCATATGGAAGAAACAGCAGTAAGCACAGGGAAATATCTGCTTCTAAATCCAAAACGCAGCTATCTAACAGAACGGTTGTCAATGTGTGCACTCAACTTCCAGAGTTAAACCCGTGTGTGGATTCAGCAGTCTGCAAACACTTTCTCTGCAGAGTCCCAAAGCAGGCGTTTTCAGCCCATTACCGGCATATGGAAGAAACAGCAGTAAGCACAGGGAAATATCTGCTTCTAAATCCAAAACGCAGCTATCTAACAGAACGGTTGTCAATGTGTGCACTCAACTTCCAGAGTTAAACCCGTGTGTGGATTCAGCAGTCTGCAAACACTTTCTGTGCAGAGTCTCAAAACAGGCCTTTCCGGCCCAGTACCGGCATATATAAGAAAGAGCATTAAGACTGCGTCTAAAACTCAGAAGAAACGTTTCTTTCAAACTGCTCGGCCTTGTGTTCTTTGGCCTAAGGGAGTTGAAACTATGTTTAGATTCAGCGAGATAGAAACACGTTTATTCTCGGAGCTGTCTTTGGATATTCCAGATTGAATGGGAGTATATGCTGTAAAGAGAAATATCTGTTTCTAAAACCAAAATGGATCTATCTAGCAGAGTGGTTGTGAATGTGTGCCTTCTGCTTAAAGAGGTAAACTGCTCTTCTCATGCAGCACTTTAGAAACCCTTTCTATGCAAATTCTCATACAGACCTTTCCAGCGAAACACCAGCCTGTAGGAAATAGCAGTAAGACTGCATCTTTAACATGGAAGAAACTGTTTTCAAACTGCTCTGCTGTGTGTTCATTCATATAAGAGACTTGAATATATGTTCAGTTTCAGCTAGTTAGCAACACGTTTCTTCCAGGAGCTGTGTTTGCCTATTCCAGAGTATACTGGAGTATAAGATGTAAAGACAAATGTCTCGTTCCAAAAGAAAAACGGATGATCTAATGGAATGGTTGTCAATGTGTGCATTCAACTTACTGAGCTAAACTGCTGTTTGTATGCAGCAGTTTAGAAAACATTTCTGTGTAGATTCTCAAACAGACATTTCCAGCAAAATACCGGCCTATAAGAAATAGCAGTAAGACTGCGTCTAAAACTCAGAGGGAACGTTTCTTTCAAACTGCTCTGCAGTGTGTTCGTTCACCAAAGGTCGTTGAATCTAAGTTTGGATTCAGCGAGTTTGAAACACGTTTATTCTAGGAGCTGCATTTCGATATTCCAGAGTGTATGGGAGTAAATGCTGTAAAGAGAAATATCTGTTTCTAAAACCAAAACGGAGCTATCTAACAGAATGGTTGTGAATGTGTGCATTCAACTTAAAGGGTTAATCTGCTCTTCTTAGGCAGCAGTTTAGAAACCCTTTATATTCAAATTCTAAAATCAACATTTGCAGCAAAACACCAGCCTAAAAGAAGTAGCAGTAAGACTGCATCTATAACATAGAAGAAACGTTTTCTTCAAAATGCTCTGCTCTGTGTTCATTCACCTAAGAGTCTTGAGTATATGTTCAGATTCAGCGAGTAAGAAACACGTTTCTTCCAGGAGCTGCATTTGCATATTCCAGAGTGTACTGGAGTATAAGGTTTAAAGTGAAATATCTGGTTCTAAAACAAACACGGAGCCATCTAACAGAATGGTTGTCACTGTGTGCATTCAGCTTATTGAGATAAACTGTTGTTTCTATGCAGCAGTTTAGAAAAGATTTTTGTGCAGATTCTAACACAGACATTCCCAGCAAAATACTGGCCTCTAAGAAATAGCAATAAGACTGCGTCTAAAACTCAAATAAAACGTTTCTTTCAAACTGCTGTGCTGTGTGTTCGTTCACCTAAGGGAGTTGAATCTATGTTTAGATTCAGCGACTTAGAAACACGTCTATTCTGGGAGCTGCGTTTGGCTATTCCAGAATGAATGGGAGTATATGCTGTAACTAGAAACACAGGCTTCTAAAACCAAAACGGAGCTAGCTAACAGAATGATTGTGAATGAGGGCATTCAACTTAACGAATTAAACTGCTCCACTTAAGCAGCAGTTTACAAACCATTTATATGGAAATTCTAAAACCAACATTTCCAGGAAAACACCAGCCTAAAAACAATAGCAGTAACAGGGCATCTATAACATGGAAGAAATGTTTTTTTCAAACTCCTCTGCTGTGTGTTCATTCACCTAAGAGACTTCAATATATGCACAGATTCAGCGAGTTACAAACACGTTTCTTCCAGGAGCTGCGTATGCATATATCAGAGTGTACTGGGGTACAAGATGTAAAGAGAAATATCTGATTATACTTAGAAACCCGTTTCTTTCAGGAGCTGTGTTTGGATATTCCGGAGTGAATGAGAGTATATGCTGTAAAGAGAAATAACTGCTTCTAAAACCAAAAGGCAGCTATCTAACTGAATGGTTGTCAATGCGTGCACTCAACTTCCAGAGATAAACCCGTGTGTGGATTCAGCAGTCTGCAAACACTTTCTCTGCAGAGTCCCAAAACAGGCGTTTTCAGCCCATTACCGGCATGTGGAAGAAACAGCAGTAAGCACAGGGAAATATCTGCTTCTAAATCCAAAACGCAGCTATCTAACAGAACGGTTGTCAATGTGTGCACTCCACTTCCAGAGTTAAACCCGTGTGTGGATTCAGCAGTCTGCAAACACTTTCTCTGCAGAGTCCCAAAACAGGCGTTTTCAGCCCATTACCGGCATATGGAAGAAACAGCCATAAGCAGAGGGAAATATCTGCTTCTAAATCCAAAACGCAGCTATCTAACAGAACGGTTGTCAATGTGTGCACTCAACTTCCAGAGTTAAACCCGTGTGTGGATTCAGCAGTCTGCAAACATCTTCTCTGCAGAGTCCCAAACCAGGCGTTTTCAGCCCATTACCGGCATATGGAAGAAACAGCAGTAAGCACAGGGAAATATCTGCTTCTAAATCCAAAACGCAGCTATCTAACAGAACGGTTGTCAATGTGTGCACTCAACTTCCAGAGTTAAACCCGTGTGTGGATTCAGCAGTCTGCAAACACTTTCTCTGCAGAGTCCCAAAACAGGCGTTTTCAGCCCATTACCGGCATATGGAAGAAACAGCAGTAAGCACAGGGAAATATCTGCTTCTAAATCCAAAACGCAGCTATCTAACAGAACGGTTGTCAATGTGTGCACTCAACTTCCAGAGTTAAACCCGTGTGTGGATTCAGCAGTCTGCAAACACATTCTCTGCAGAGTCCCAAAACAGGCGTTTTCAGCCCATTACCGGCATATGGAAGAAACAGCAGTAAGCCCAGGGAAATATCTGCTTCTAAATCCAAAACGCAGCTATCTAACAGAACGGTTGTCAATGTGTGCACTCAACTTCCAGAGTTAAACCCGTGTGTGGATTCAGCAGTCTGCAAACACTTTCTCTGCAGAGTCCCAAAACAGGCGTTTTCAGCCCATTACCGGCATATGGAAGAAACAGCAGTAAGCACAGGGAAATATCTGCTTCTAAATCCAAAACGCAGCTATCTAACAGAACGGTTGTCAATGTGTGCACTCAGCTTCCAGAGTTAAACCCGTGTGTGGATTCAGCAGTCTGCAAACACTTTCTCTGCAGAGTCCCAAAACAGGCGTTTTCAGCCCATTACGGGCATATGGAAGAAACTGCAGTAAGCACAGGGAAATATCTGCTTCTAAATCCAAAACGCAGCTATCTAACAGAACGGTTGTCAATGTGTGCACTCAACTTCCAGAGTTAAACCCGTGTGTGGATTCAGCAGTCTGCAAACATCTTCTCTGCAGAGTCCCAAACCAGGCGTTTTCAGCCCATTACCGGCATATGGAAGAAACAGCAGTAAGCACAGGGAAATATCTGCTTCTAAATCCAAAACGCAGCTATCTAACAGAACGGTTGTCAATGTGTGCACTCAACTTCCAGAGTTAAACCCGTGTGTGGATTCAGCAGTCTGCAAACACTTTCTCTGCAGAGTCCCAAAACAGGCGTTTTCAGCCCATTACCGGCATATGGAGGAAACAGCAGTAAGCCCAGGGAAATATCTGCTTCTAAATCCAAAACGCAGCTATCTAACAGAACGGTTGTCAATGTGTGCACTCAACTTCCAGAGTTAAACCCGTGTGTGGATTCAGCAGTCTGCAAACACTTTCTCTGCAGAGTCCCAAAGCAGGCGTTTTCAGCCCATTACCGGCATATGGAAGAAACAGCAGTAAGCACAGGGAAATATCTGCTTCTAAATCCAAAACGCAGCTATCTAACAGAACGGTTGTCAATGTGTGCACTCAACTTCCAGAGTTAAACCCGTGTGTGGATTCAGCAGTCTGCAAACACTTTCTGTGCAGAGTCTCAAAACAGGCCTTTCCGGCCCAGTACCGGCATATATAAGAAAGAGCATTAAGACTGCGTCTAAAACTCAGAAGAAACGTTTCTTTCAAACTGCTCGGCCTTGTGTTCTTTGGCCTAAGGGAGTTGAAACTATGTTTAGATTCAGCGAGATAGAAACACGTTTATTCTCGGAGCTGTCTTTGGATATTCCAGATTGAATGGGAGTATATGCTGTAAAGAGAAATATCTGTTTCTAAAACCAAAATGGATCTATCTAGCAGAGTGGTTGTGAATGTGTGCCTTCTGCTTAAAGAGGTAAACTGCTCTTCTCATGCAGCACTTTAGAAACCCTTTCTATGCAAATTCTCATACAGACCTTTCCAGCGAAACACCAGCCTGTAGGAAATAGCAGTAAGACTGCATCTTTAACATGGAAGAAACTGTTTTCAAACTGCTCTGCTGTGTGTTCATTCATATAAGAGACTTGAATATATGTTCAGTTTCAGCTAGTTAGCAACACGTTTCTTCCAGGAGCTGTGTTTGCCTATTCCAGAGTATACTGGAGTATAAGATGTAAAGACAAATGTCTCGTTCCAAAAGAAAAACGGATGATCTAATGGAATGGTTGTCAATGTGTGCATTCAACTTACTGAGCTAAACTGCTGTTTGTATGCAGCAGTTTAGAAAACATTTCTGTGTAGATTCTCAAACAGACATTTCCAGCAAAATACCGGCCTATAAGAAATAGCAGTAAGACTGCGTCTAAAACTCAGAGGGAACGTTTCTTTCAAACTGCTCTGCAGTGTGTTCGTTCACCAAAGGTCGTTGAATCTAAGTTTGGATTCAGCGAGTTTGAAACACGTTTATTCTAGGAGCTGCATTTCGATATTCCAGAGTGTATGGGAGTAAATGCTGTAAAGAGAAATATCTGTTTCTAAAACCAAAACGGAGCTATCTAACAGAATGGTTGTGAATGTGTGCATTCAACTTAAAGGGTTAATCTGCTCTTCTTAGGCAGCAGTTTAGAAACCCTTTATATTCAAATTCTAAAATCAACATTTGCAGCAAAACACCAGCCTAAAAGAAGTAGCAGTAAGACTGCATCTATAACATAGAAGAAACGTTTTCTTCAAAATGCTCTGCTCTGTGTTCATTCACCTAAGAGTCTTGAGTATATGTTCAGATTCAGCGAGTAAGAAACACGTTTCTTCCAGGAGCTGCATTTGCATATTCCAGAGTGTACTGGAGTATAAGGTTTAAAGTGAAATATCTGGTTCTAAAACAAACACGGAGCCATCTAACAGAATGGTTGTCACTGTGTGCATTCAGCTTATTGAGATAAACTGTTGTTTCTATGCAGCAGTTTAGAAAAGATTTTTGTGCAGATTCTAACACAGACATTCCCAGCAAAATACTGGCCTCTAAGAAATAGCAATAAGACTGCGTCTAAAACTCAAATAAAACGTTTCTTTCAAACTGCTGTGCTGTGTGTTCGTTCACCTAAGGGAGTTGAATCTATGTTTAGATTCAGCGACTTAGAAACACGTCTATTCTGGGAGCTGCGTTTGGCTATTCCAGAATGAATGGGAGTATATGCTGTAACTAGAAACACAGGCTTCTAAAACCAAAACGGAGCTAGCTAACAGAATGATTGTGAATGAGGGCATTCAACTTAACGAATTAAACTGCTCCACTTAAGCAGCAGTTTACAAACCATTTATATGGAAATTCTAAAACCAACATTTCCAGGAAAACACCAGCCTAAAAACAATAGCAGTAACAGGGCATCTATAACATGGAAGAAATGTTTTTTTCAAACTCCTCTGCTGTGTGTTCATTCACCTAAGAGACTTCAATATATGCACAGATTCAGCGAGTTACAAACACGTTTCTTCCAGGAGCTGCGTATGCATATATCAGAGTGTACTGGGGTACAAGATGTAAAGAGAAATATCTGATTATACTTAGAAACCCGTTTCTTTCAGGAGCTGTGTTTGGATATTCCGGAGTGAATGAGAGTATATGCTGTAAAGAGAAATAACTGCTTCTAAAACCAAAAGGCAGCTATCTAACTGAATGGTTGTCAATGCGTGCACTCAACTTCCAGAGATAAACCCGTGTGTGGATTCAGCAGTCTGCAAACACTTTCTCTGCAGAGTCCCAAAACAGGCGTTTTCAGCCCATTACCGGCATGTGGAAGAAACAGCAGTAAGCACAGGGAAATATCTGCTTCTAAATCCAAAACGCAGCTATCTAACAGAACGGTTGTCAATGTGTGCACTCAACTTCCAGAGTTAAACCCGTGTGTGGATTCAGCAGTCTGCAAACATCTTCTCTGCAGAGTCCCAAACCAGGCGTTTTCAGCCCATTACCGGCATATGGAAGAAACAGCAGTAAGCACAGGGAAATATCTGCTTCTAAATCCAAAACGCAGCTATCTAACAGAACGGTTGTCAATGTGTGCACTCAACTTCCAGAGTTAAACCCGTGTGTGGATTCAGCAGTCTGCAAACACTTCCTCTGCAGAGTCCCAAAACAGGCGTTTTCAGCCCATTACCGGCATATGGAAGAAACAGCAGTCAGCACAGGGAAATATCTGCTTCTAAATCCAAAACGCAGCTATCTAACAGAACGGTTGTCAATGTGTGCACTCAACTTCCAGAGTTAAACCCGTGTGTGGATTCAGCAGTCTGCAAACACTTTCTCTGCAGAGTCCCAAAGCAGGCGTTTTCAGCCCATTACCGGCATATGGAAGAAACAGCAGTAAGCCCAGGGAAATATCTGCTTCTAAATCCAAAACGCAGCTATCTAACAGAACGGTTGTCAATGTGTGCACTCAACTTCCAGAGTTAAACCCGTGTGTGGATTCAGCAGTCTGCAAACACTTTCTCTGCAGAGTCCCAAAACAGGCGTTTTCAGCCCATTACCGGCATATGGAAGAAACAGCAGTAAGCCCAGGGAAATATCTGCTTCTAAATCCAAAACGCAGCTATCTAACAGAACGGTTGTCAATGTGTGCACTCAACTTCCAGAGTTAAACCCGTGTGTGGATTCAGCAGTCTGCAAACACTTTCTCTGCAGAGTCCCAAAACAGGCGTTTTCAGCCCATTACCGGCATATGGAAGAAACAGCAGTAAGCACAGGGAAATATCTGCTTCTAAATCCAAAACGCAGCTATCTAACAGAATGGTTGTCAATGTGTGCACTCAGCTTCCAGAGTTAAACCCGTGTGTGGATTCAGCAGTCTGCAAACACTTTCTCTGCAGAGTCCCAAAACAGGCGTTTTCAGCCCATTACCGGCAGATGGAAGAAACTGCAGTAAGCACAGGGAAATATCTGCTTCTAAATCCAAAACGCAGCTATCTAACAGAACGGTTGTCAATGTGTGCACTCAACTTCCAGAGTTAAACCCGTGTGTGGATTCAGCAGTCTGCAAACATCTTCTCTGCAGAGTCCCAAACCAGGCGTTTTCAGCCCATTACCGGTATATGGAAGAAACAGCAGTAAGCACAGGGAAATATCTGCTTCTAAATCCAAAACGCAGCTATCTAACAGAACGGTTGTCAATGTGTGCACTCAACTTCCAGAGTTAAACCCGTGTGTGGATTCAGCAGTCTGCAAACACTTTCTCTGCAGAGTCCCAAAACAGGCGTTTTCAGCCCATTACCGGCATATGGAGGAAACAGCAGTAAGCCCAGGGAAATATCTGCTTCTAAATCCAAAACGCAGCTATCTAACAGAACGGTTGTCAATGTGTGCACTCAACTTCCAGAGTTAAACCCGTGTGTGGATTCAGCAGTCTGCAAACACTTTCTCTGCAGAGTCCCAAAGCAGGCGTTTTCAGCCCATTACCGGCATATGGAAGAAACAGCAGTAAGCACAGGGAAATATCTGCTTCTAAATCCAAAACGTAGCTATCTAACAGAACGGTTGTCAATGTGTGCACTCAACTTCCAGAGTTAAACCCGTGTGTGGATTCAGCAGTCTGCAAACACTTTCTGTGCAGAGTCTCAAAACAGGCCTTTCCGGCCCAGTACCGGCATATATAAGAAAGAGCATTAAGACTGCGTCTAAAACTCAGAAGAAACGTTTCTTTCAAACTGCTCGGCCTTGTGTTCTTTGGCCTAAGGGAGTTGAAACTATGTTTAGATTCAGCGAGATAGAAACACGTTTATTCTCGGAGCTGTCTTTGGATATTCCAGATTGAATGGGAGTATATGCTGTAAAGAGAAATATCTGTTTCTAAAACCAAAATGGATCTATCTAGCAGAGTGGTTGTGAATGTGTGCCTTCTGCTTAAAGAGGTAAACTGCTCTTCTCATGCAGCACTTTAGAAACCCTTTCTATGCAAATTCTCATACAGACCTTTCCAGCGAAACACCAGCCTGTAGGAAATAGCAGTAAGACTGCATCTTTAACATGGAAGAAACTGTTTTCAAACTGCTCTGCTGTGTGTTCATTCATATAAGAGACTTGAATATATGTTCAGTTTCAGCTAGTTAGCAACACGTTTCTTCCAGGAGCTGTGTTTGCCTATTCCAGAGTATACTGGAGTATAAGATGTAAAGACAAATGTCTCGTTCCAAAAGAAAAACGGATGATCTAATGGAATGGTTGTCAATGTGTGCATTCAACTTACTGAGCTAAACTGCTGTTTGTATGCAGCAGTTTAGAAAACATTTCTGTGTAGATTCTCAAACAGACATTTCCAGCAAAATACCGGCCTATAAGAAATAGCAGTAAGACTGCGTCTAAAACTCAGAGGGAACGTTTCTTTCAAACTGCTCTGCAGTGTGTTCGTTCACCAAAGGTCGTTGACTCTAAGTTTGGATTCAGCGAGTTTGAAACACGTTTATTCTAGGAGCTGCATTTCGATATTCCAGAGTGTATGGGAGTAAATGCTGTAAAGAGAAATATCTGTTTCTAAAACCAAAACGGAGCTATCTAACAGAATGGTTGTGAATGTGTGCATTCAACTTAAAGGGTTAATCTGCTCTTCTTAGGCAGCAGTTTAGAAACCCTTTATATGCAAATTCTAAAATCAACATTTGCAGCAAAACACCAGCCTAAAACAAGTAGCAGTAAGACTGCATCTATAACATAGAAGAAACGTTTTCTTCAAAATGCTCTGCTCTGTGTTCATTCACCTAAGAGTCTTGAGTATATGTTCAGATTCAGCGAGTAAGAAACACGTTTCTTCCAGGAGCTGCATTTTCATATTCCAGAGTGTACTGGAGTATAAGGTTTAAAGTGAAATATCTGGTTCTAAAACAAACACGGAGCCATCTAACAGAATGGTTGTCACTGTGTGCATTCAGCTTATTGAGATAAACTGTTGTTTCTATGCAGCAGTTTAGAAAAGATTTTTGTGCAGATTCTAACACAGACATTCCCAGCAAAATACTGGCCTCTAAGAAATAGCAATAAGACTGCGTCTAAAACTCAAATAAAACGTTTCTTTCAAACTGCTGTGCTGTGTGTTCGTTCACCTAAGGGAGTTGAATCTATGTTTAGATTCAGCGACTTAGAAACACGTCTATTCTGGGAGCTGCGTTTGGCTATTCCAGAATGAATGGGAGTATATGCTGTAACTAGAAACACAGGCTTCTAAAACCAAAACGGAGCTAGCTAACAGAATGATTGTGAATGAGGGCATTCAACTTAACGAATTAAACTGCTCCACTTAAGCAGCAGTTTACAAACCATTTATATGGAAATTCTAAAACCAACATTTCCAGGAAAACACCAGCCTAAAAACAATAGCAGTAACAGGGCATCTATAACATGGAAGAAATGTTTTTTTCAAACTCCTCTGCTGTGTGTTCATTCACCTAAGAGACTTCAATATATGCACAGATTCAGCGAGTTACAAACACGTTTCTTCCAGGAGCTGCGTATGCATATATCAGAGTGTACTGGGGTACAAGATGTAAAGAGAAATATCTGATTATACTTAGAAACCCGTTTCTTTCAGGAGCTGTGTTTGGATATTCCGGAGTGAATGAGAGTATATGCTGTAAAGAGAAATAACTGCTTCTAAAACCAAAAGGCAGCTATCTAACTGAATGGTTGTCAATGCGTGCACTCAACTTCCAGAGATAAACCCGTGTGTGAATTCAGCAGTCTGCAAACACTTTCTCTGCAGAGTCCCAAAACTGGCGTTTTCAGCCCATTACCGGCATATGGAAGAAACAGCAGTAAGCACAGGGAAATATCTGCTTCTAAATCCAAAACGCAGCTATCTAACAGAACGGTTGTCAATGTGTGCACTCAACTTCCAGAGTTAAACCCGTGTGTGGATTCAGCAGTCTGCAAACATCTTCTCTGCAGGGTCCCAAACCAGGCGTTTTCAGCCCAATACCGGCATATGGAAGAAACTGCAGTAAGCACAGGGAAATATCTGCTTCTAAATCCAAAACGCAGCTATCTAACAGAACGGTTGTCAATGTGTGCACTCAACTTCCAGAGTTAAACCCGTGTGTGGATTCAGCAGTCTGCAAACACTTTCTCTGCAGAGTCCCAAAACAGGCGTTTTCAGCCCATTACCGGCATATGGAAGAAACAGCAGTAAGCACAGGGAAATATCTGCTTCTAAATCCAAAACGCAGCTATCTAACAGAACGGTTGTCAATGTGTGCACTCAACTTCCAGAGATAAACCCGTGTGTGGATTCAGCAGTCTGCAAACACTTTCTCTGCAGAGTGCCAAAGCAGGCGTTTTCAGCCCATTACCGGCATGTGGAAGAAACAGCAGTAAGCACAGGGAAATATCTGCTTCTAAATCCAAAACGCAGCTATCTAACAGAACGGTTGTCAATGTGTGCACTCAACTTCCAGAGTTAAACCCGTGTGTGGATTCAGCAGTCTGCAAACACTTTCTCTGCAGAGTCCCAAACCAGGCGTTTTCAGCCCATTACCGGCATATGGAAGAAACAGCAGTAAGCCCAGGGAAATATCTGCTTCTAAATCCAAAACGCAGCTATCTAACAGAACGGTTGTCAATGTGTGCACTCAACTTGCAGAGTTAAACCCGTGTGTGGATTCAGCAGTCTGCAAACACTTTCTCTGCAGAGTCCCAAAACAGGCGTTTTCAGCCCATTACCGGCATATGGAAGAAACAGCAGTAAGCACAGGGAAATATCTGCTTCTAAATCCAAAACGCAGCTATCTAACAGAACGGTTGTCAATGTGTGCACTCAACTTCCAGAGTTAAACCCGTGTGTGGATTCAGCAGTCTGCAAACATCTTCTCTGCAGAGTCCCAAACCAGGCGTTTTCAGCCCATTACCGGCATATGGAAGAAACAGCAGTAAGCACAGGGAAATATCTGCTTCTAAATCCAAAACGCAGCTATCTAACAGAACGATTGTCAATGTGTGCACTCAACTTCCAGAGTTAAACCCGTGTGTGGATTCAGCAGTCTGCAAACACTTTCTCTGCAGAGTCCCAAAACAGGCGTTTTCAGCCCATTACCGGCATATGGAAGAAACAGCAGTAAGCCCAGGGAAATATCTGCTTCTAAATCCAAAACGCAGCTATCTAACAGAACGGTTGTCAATGTGTGCACTCAACTTCCAGAGTTAAACCCGTGTGTGGATTCAGCAGTCTGCAAACACTTTCTCTGCAGAGTCCCAAAACAGGCGTTTTCAGCCCATTACCGGCATATGGAAGAAACAGCAGTAAGCAAAGGGAAATATCTGCTTCTAAATCCAAAACGCAGCTATCTAACAGAACGGTTGTCAATGTGTGCACTCAACTTCCAGAGTTAAACCCGTGTGTGGATTCAGCAGTCTGCAAACATCTTCTCTGCAGGGTCCCAAACCAGGCGTTTTCAGCCCATTACCGGCATATGGAAGAAACAGCAGTAAGCCCAGGGAAATATCTGCTTCTAAATCCAAAACGCAGCTATCTAACAGAACGGTTGTCAATGTGTGCACTCAACTTCCAGAGTTAAACCCGTGTGTGGATTCAGCAGTCTGCAAACACTTTCTCTGCAGAGTCCCAAAACAGGCGTTTTCAGCCCATTACCGGCATATGGAAGAAACAGCAGTAAGCCCAGGGAAATATCTGCTTCTAAATCCAAAACGCAGCTATCTAACAGAACGGTTGTCAATGTGTGCACTCAACTTCCAGAGTTAAACCCGTGTGTGGATTCAGCAGTCTGCAAACACTTTCTCTGCAGAGTCCCAAAACAGGCGTTTTCAGCCCATTACCGGCATATGGAAGAAACTGCAGTAAGCACAGGGAAATATCTGCTTCTAAATCCAAAACGCAGCTATCTAACAGAACGGTTGTCAATGTGTGCACTCAACTTCCAGAGTTAAACCCGTGTGTGGATTCAGCAGTCTGCAAACACTTTCTCTGCAGAGTCCCAAAACAGGCGTTTTCAGCCCATTACCGGCATATGGAAGAAACAGCAGTAAGCACAGGGAAATATCTGCTTCTAAATCCAAAACGCAGCTATCTAACAGAACGGTTGTCAATGTGTGCACTCAACTTCCAGAGTTAAACCCGTGTGTGGATTCAGCAGTCTGCAAACATCTTCTCTGCAGAGTCCCAAACCAGGGGTTTTCAGCCCATTACCGGCATATGGAAGAAACAGCAGTAAGCCCAGGGAAATATCTACTTCTAAATCCAAAACGCAGCTATCTAACAGAACGGTTGTCAATGTGTGCACTCAACTTCCAGAGTTAAACCCGTGTGTGGATTCAGCAGTCTGCAAACACTTTCTCTGCAGAGTCCCAAAACAGGCGTTTTCAGCCCATTACCGGCATATGGAAGAAACAGCAGTCAGCAAAGGGAAATATCTGCTTCCAAATCCAAAACGCAGCTATCTAACAGAACGGTTGTCAATGTGTGCACTCAACTTCCAGAGTTAAACCCGTGTGTGGATTCAGCAGTCTGCAAACATCTTCTCTGCAGGGTCCCAAAACAGGCGTTTTCAGCCCATTACCGGCATATGGAAGAAACAGCAGTAAGCCCAGGGAAATATCTGCTTCTAAATCCAAAACGCAGCTATCTAACAGAACGGTTGTCAATGTGTGCACTCAACTTCCAGAGATAAACCCGTGTGTGGATTCAGCAGTCTGCAAACACTTTCTCTGCAGAGTCCCAAAACAGGCGTTTTCAGCCCATTACCGGCATATGGCAGAAACAGCAGTAAGCACAGGGAAATATCTGCTTCTAAATCCAAAACGCAGCTATCTAACAGAACGGTTGTCAATGTGTGCACTCAACTTCCAGAGTTAAACCCGTGTGTGGATTCAGCAGTCTGCAAACACTTTCTCTGCAGAGTCCCAAAACAGGCCTTTTCAGCCCATTACCGGAATATGGAAGAAACTGCAGTAAGCACAGGGAAATATCTGCTTCTAAATCCAAAACGCAGCTATCTAACAGAACGGTTGTCAATGTGTGCACTCAACTTCCAGAGTTAAACCCGTGTGTGGATTCAGCAGTCTGCAAACATCTTCTCTGCAGAGTCCCAAACCAGGCGTTTTCAGCCCATTACCGGCATATGGAAGAAACAGCAGTAAGCACAGGGAAATATCTGCTTCTAAATCCAAAACGCAGCTATCTAACAGAACGGTTGTCAATGTGTGCACTCAACTTCCAGAGTTAAACCCGTGTGTGGATTCAGCAGTCTGCAAACATCTTCTCTGCAGAGTCCCAAACCAGGCGTTTTCAGCCCATTACCGGCATATGGAAGAAACAGCAGTAAGCCCAGGGAAATATCTGCTTCTAAATCAAAAACGCAGCTATCTAACAGAACGGTTGTCAATGTGTGCACTCAACTTGCAGAGTTAAACCCGTGTGTGGATTCATCAGTCTGCAAACACTTTGTCTGCAGAGTCCCAAAAGAGGCGATTTCAGCCCATTACCGGCATATGGAAAAAACAGCAGTAAACACAGGGAAATATCTGCTTCTAAATCCAAAACGCAGCTATCTAACAGAACGGTTGTCAATGTGTGCACTCAACTTGCAGAGTTAAACCCGTGTGTGGATTCAGCAGTCTGCAAACATCTTCTCTGCAGAGTCCCAAAGCAGGCGTTTTCAGCCCATTACCGGCATATGGAAGAAACAGCAGTAAGCCCAGGGAAATATCTGCTTCTAAATCCAAAACGCAGCTATCTAACAGAACGGTTGTCAATGTGTGCACTCAACTTCCAGAGTTAAACCCGTGTGTGGATTCAGCAGTCTGCAAACACTTTCTCTGCAGAGTCCCAAAACAGGCGTTTTCAGCCCATTACCGGCATATGGAGGAAACAGCAGTAAGCCCAGGGAAATATCTGCTTCTAAATCCAAAACGCAGCTATCTAACAGAACGGTTGTCAATGTGTGCACTCAACTTCCAGAGTTAAACCCGTGTGTGGATTCAGCAGTCTGCAAACACTTTCTCTGCAGAGTCCCAAAACAGGCGTTTTCAGCCCATTACCGGCATATGGAAGAAACAGCAGTAAGCACAGGGAAATATCTGCTTCTAAATCCAAAACGCAGCTATCTAACAGAACGGTTGTCAATGTGTGCACTCAACTTCCAGAGTTAAACCCGTGTGTGGATTCAGCAGTCTGCAAACACTTTCTGTGCAGAGTCTCAAAACAGGCCTTTCCGGCCCAGTACCGGCATATATAAGAAAGAGCATTAAGACTGCGTCTAAAACTCAGAAGAAACGTTTCTTTCAAACTGCTCGGCCTTGTGTTCTTTGGCCTAAGGGAGTTGAAACTATGTTTAGATTCAGCGAGATAGAAACACGTTTATTCTCGGAGCTGTCTTTGGATATTCCAGATTGAATGGGAGTATATGCTGTAAAGAGAAATATCTGTTTCTAAAACCAAAATGGATCTATCTAGCAGAGTGGTTGTGAATGTGTGCCTTCTGCTTAAAGAGGTAAACTGCTCTTCTCATGCAGCACTTTAGAAACCCTTTCTATGCAAATTCTCATACAGACCTTTCCAGCGAAACACCAGCCTGTAGGAAATAGCAGTAAGACTGCATCTTTAACATGGAAGAAACTGTTTTCAAACTGCTCTGCTGTGTGTTCATTCATATAAGAGACTTGAATATATGTTCAGTTTCAGCTAGTTAGCAACACGTTTCTTCCAGGAGCTGTGTTTGCCTATTCCAGAGTATACTGGAGTATAAGATGTAAAGACAAATGTCTCGTTCCAAAAGAAAAACGGATGATCTAATGGAATGGTTGTCAATGTGTGCATTCAACTTACTGAGCTAAACTGCTGTTTGTATGCAGCAGTTTAGAAAACATTTCTGTGTAGATTCTCAAACAGACATTTCCAGCAAAATACCGGCCTATAAGAAATAGCAGTAAGACTGCGTCTAAAACTCAGAGGGAACGTTTCTTTCAAACTGCTCTGCAGTGTGTTCGTTCACCAAAGGTCGTTGACTCTAAGTTTGGATTCAGCGAGTTTGAAACACGTTTATTCTAGGAGCTGCATTTCGATATTCCAGAGTGTATGGGAGTAAATGCTGTAAAGAGAAATATCTGTTTCTAAAACCAAAACGGAGCTATCTAACAGAATGGTTGTGAATGTGTGCATTCAACTTAAAGGGTTAATCTGCTCTTCTTAGGCAGCAGTTTAGAAACCCTTTATATGCAAATTCTAAAATCAACATTTGCAGCAAAACACCAGCCTAAAACAAGTAGCAGTAAGACTGCATCTATAACATAGAAGAAACGTTTTCTTCAAAATGCTCTGCTCTGTGTTCATTCACCTAAGAGTCTTGAGTATATGTTCAGATTCAGCGAGTAAGAAACACGTTTCTTCCAGGAGCTGCATTTGCATATTCCAGAGTGTACTGGAGTATAAGGTTTAAAGTGAAATATCTGGTTCTAAAACAAACACGGAGCCATCTAACAGAATGGTTGTCACTGTGTGCATTCAGCTTATTGAGATAAACTGTTGTTTCTATGCAGCAGTTTAGAAAAGATTTTTGTGCAGATTCTAACACAGACATTCCCAGCAAAATACTGGCCTCTAAGAAATAGCAATAAGACTGCGTCTAAAACTCAAATAAAACGTTTCTTTCAAACTGCTGTGCTGTGTGTTCGTTCACCTAAGGGAGTTGAATCTATGTTTAGATTCAGCGACTTAGAAACACGTCTATTCTGGGAGCTGCGTTTGGCTATTCCAGAATGAATGGGAGTATATGCTGTAACTAGAAACACAGGCTTCTAAAACCAAAACGGAGCTAGCTAACAGAATGATTGTGAATGAGGGCATTCAACTTAACGAATTAAACTGCTCCACTTAAGCAGCAGTTTACAAACCATTTATATGGAAATTCTAAAACCAACATTTCCAGGAAAACACCAGCCTAAAAACAATAGCAGTAACAGGGCATCTATAACATGGAAGAAATGTTTTTTTCAAACTCCTCTGCTGTGTGTTCATTCACCTAAGAGACTTCAATATATGCACAGATTCAGCGAGTTACAAACACGTTTCTTCCAGGAGCTGCGTATGCATATATCAGAGTGTACTGGGGTACAAGATGTAAAGAGAAATATCTGATTATACTTAGAAACCCGTTTCTTTCAGGAGCTGTGTTTGGATATTCCGGAGTGAATGAGAGTATATGCTGTAAAGAGAAATAACTGCTTCTAAAACCAAAAGGCAGCTATCTAACTGAATGGTTGTCAATGCGTGCACTCAACTTCCAGAGATAAACCCGTGTGTGAATTCAGCAGTCTGCAAACACTTTCTCTGCAGAGTCCCAAAACTGGCGTTTTCAGCCCATTACCGGCATATGGAAGAAACAGCAGTAAGCCCAGGGAAATATCTGCTTCTAAATCCAAAACGCAGCTATCTAACAGAACGGTTGTCAATGTGTGCACTCAACTTCCAGAGTTAAACCCGTGTGTGGATTCAGCAGTCTGCAAACACTTTCTCTGCAGAGTCCCAAAACAGGCGTTTTCAGCCCATTACCGGCATATGGAAGAAACAGCAGTAAGCAAAGGGAAATATCTGCTTCTAAATCCAAAACGCAGCTATCTAACAGAACGGTTGTCAATGTGTGCACTCAACTTCCAGAGTTAAACCCGTGTGTGGATTCAGCAGTCTGCAAACATCTTCTCTGCAGGGTCCCAAACCAGGCGTTTTCAGCCCATTACCGGCATATGGAAGAAACAGCAGTAAGCCCAGGGAAATATCTGCTTCTAAATCCAAAACGCAGCTATCTAACAGAACGGTTGTCAATGTGTGCACTCAACTTCCAGAGTTAAACCCGTGTGTGGATTCAGCAGTCTGCAAACACTTTCTCTGCAGAGTCCCAAAACAGGCGTTTTCAGCCCATTACCGGCATATGGAAGAAACAGCAGTAAGCCCAGGGAAATATCTGCTTCTAAATCCAAAACGCAGCTATCTAACAGAACGGTTGTCAATGTGTGCACTCAACTTCCAGAGTTAAACCCGTGTGTGGATTCAGCAGTCTGCAAACACTTTCTCTGCAGAGTCCCAAAACAGGCGTTTTCAGCCCATTACCGGCATATGGAAGAAACTGCAGTAAGCACAGGGAAATATCTGCTTCTAAATCCAAAACGCAGCTATCTAACAGAACGGTTGTCAATGTGTGCACTCAACTTCCAGAGTTAAACCCGTGTGTGGATTCAGCAGTCTGCAAACACTTTCTCTGCAGAGTCCCAAAACAGGCGTTTTCAGCCCATTACCGGCATATGGAAGAAACAGCAGTAAGCACAGGGAAATATCTGCTTCTAAATCCAAAACGCAGCTATCTAACAGAACGGTTGTCAATGTGTGAACTCAACTTCCAGAGTTAAACCCGTGTGTGGATTCAGCAGTCTGCAAACATCTTCTCTGCAGAGTCCCAAACCAGGGGTTTTCAGCCCATTACCGGCATATGGAAGAAACAGCAGTAAGCCCAGGGAAATATCTACTTCTAAATCCAAAACGCAGCTATCTAACAGAACGGTTGTCAATGTGTGCACTCAACTTCCAGAGTTAAACCCGTGTGTGGATTCAGCAGTCTGCAAACACTTTCTCTGCAGAGTCCCAAAACAGGCGTTTTCAGCCCATTACCGGCATATGGAAGAAACAGCAGTCAGCAAAGGGAAATATCTGCTTCCAAATCCAAAACGCAGCTATCTAACAGAACGGTTGTCAATGTGTGCACTCAACTTCCAGAGTTAAACCCGTGTGTGGATTCAGCAGTCTGCAAACATCTTCTCTGCAGGGTCCCAAAACAGGCGTTTTCAGCCCATTACCGGCATATGGAAGAAACAGCAGTAAGCCCAGGGAAATATCTGCTTCTAAATCCAAAACGCAGCTATCTAACAGAACGGTTGTCAATGTGTGCACTCAACTTCCAGAGATAAACCCGTGTGTGGATTCAGCAGTCTGCAAACACTTTCTCTGCAGAGTCCCAAAACAGGCGTTTTCAGCCCATTACCGGCATATGGCAGAAACAGCAGTAAGCACAGGGAAATATCTGCTTCTAAATCCAAAACGCAGCTATCTAACAGAACGGTTGTCAATGTGTGCATTCAACTTCCAGAGTTAAACCCGTGTGTGGATTCAGCAGTCTGCAAACACTTTCTCTGCAGAGTCCCAAAACAGGCGTTTTCAGCCCATTACCGGCATATGGAAGAAACTGCAGTAAGCACAGGGAAATATCTGCTTCTAAATCCAAAACGCAGCTATCTAACAGAACGGTTGTCAATGTGTGCACTCAACTTCCAGAGTTAAACCCGTGTGTGGATTCAGCAGTCTGCAAACATCTTCTCTGCAGAGTCCCAAACCAGGCGTTTTCAGCCCATTACCGGCATATGGAAGAAACAGCAGTAAGCACAGGGAAATATCTGCTTCTAAATCCAAAACGCAGCTATCTAACAGAACGGTTGTCAATGTGTGCACTCAACTTCCAGAGTTAAACCCGTGTGTGGATTCAGCAGTCTGCAAACATCTTCTCTGCAGAGTCCCAAACCAGGCGTTTTCAGCCCATTACCGGCATATGGAAGAAACAGCAGTAAGCCCAGGGAAATATCTGCTTCTAAATCAAAAACGCAGCTATCTAACAGAACGGTTGTCAATGTGTGCACTCAACTTGCAGAGTTAAACCCGTGTGTGGATTCAGCAGTCTGCAAACACTTTGTCTGCAGAGTCCCAAAAGAGGCGATTTCAGCCCATTACCGGCATATGGAAAAAACAGCAGTAAACACAGGGAAATATCTGCTTCTAAATCCAAAACGCAGCTATCTAACAGAACGGTTGTCAATGTGTGCACTCAACTTGCAGAGTTAAACCCGTGTGTGGATTCAGCAGTCTGCAAACATCTTCTCTGCAGAGTCCCAAAGCAGGCGTTTTCAGCCCATTACCGGCATATGGAAGAAACAGCAGTAAGCCCAGGGAAATATCTGCTTCTAAATCCAAAACGCAGCTATCTAACAGAACGGTTGTCAATGTGTGCACTCAACTTCCAGAGTTAAACCCGTGTGTGGATTCAGCAGTCTGCAAACACTTTCTCTGCAGAGTCCCAAAACAGGCGTTTTCAGCCCATTACCGGCATATGGAGGAAACAGCAGTAAGCCCAGGGAAATATCTGCTTCTAAATCCAAAACGCAGCTATCTAACAGAACGGTTGTCAATGTGTGCACTCAACTTCCAGAGTTAAACCCGTGTGTGGATTCAGCAGTCTGCAAACACTTTCTCTGCAGAGTCCCAAAGCAGGCGTTTTCAGCCCATTACCGGCATATGGAAGAAACAGCAGTAAGCACAGGGAAATATCTGCTTCTAAATCCAAAACGCAGCTATCTAACAGAACGGTTGTCAATGTGTGCACTCAACTTCCAGAGTTAAACCCGTGTGTGGATTCAGCAGTCTGCAAACACTTTCTGTGCAGAGTCTCAAAACAGGCCTTTCCGGCCCAGTACCGGCATATATAAGAAAGAGCATTAAGACTGCGTCTAAAACTCAGAAGAAACGTTTCTTTCAAACTGCTCGGCCTTGTGTTCTTTGGCCTAAGGGAGTTGAAACTATGTTTAGATTCAGCGAGATAGAAACACGTTTATTCTCGGAGCTGTCTTTGGATATTCCAGATTGAATGGGAGTATATGCTGTAAAGAGAAATATCTGTTTCTAAAACCAAAATGGATCTATCTAGCAGAGTGGTTGTGAATGTGTGCCTTCTGCTTAAAGAGGTAAACTGCTCTTCTCATGCAGCACTTTAGAAACCCTTTCTATGCAAATTCTCATACAGACCTTTCCAGCGAAACACCAGCCTGTAGGAAATAGCAGTAAGACTGCATCTTTAACATGGAAGAAACTGTTTTCAAACTGCTCTGCTGTGTGTTCATTCATATAAGAGACTTGAATATATGTTCAGTTTCAGCTAGTTAGCAACACGTTTCTTCCAGGAGCTGTGTTTGCCTATTCCAGAGTATACTGGAGTATAAGATGTAAAGACAAATGTCTCGTTCCAAAAGAAAAACGGATGATCTAATGGAATGGTTGTCAATGTGTGCATTCAACTTACTGAGCTAAACTGCTGTTTGTATGCAGCAGTTTAGAAAACATTTCTGTGTAGATTCTCAAACAGACATTTCCAGCAAAATACCGGCCTATAAGAAATAGCAGTAAGACTGCGTCTAAAACTCAGAGGGAACGTTTCTTTCAAACTGCTCTGCAGTGTGTTCGTTCACCAAAGGTCGTTGACTCTAAGTTTGGATTCAGCGAGTTTGAAACACGTTTATTCTAGGAGCTGCATTTCGATATTCCAGAGTGTATGGGAGTAAATGCTGTAAAGAGAAATATCTGTTTCTAAAACCAAAACGGAGCTATCTAACAGAATGGTTGTGAATGTGTGCATTCAACTTAAAGGGTTAATCTGCTCTTCTTAGGCAGCAGTTTAGAAACCCTTTATATGCAAATTCTAAAATCAACATTTGCAGCAAAACACCAGCCTAAAACAAGTAGCAGTAAGACTGCATCTATAACATAGAAGAAACGTTTTCTTCAAAATGCTCTGCTCTGTGTTCATTCACCTAAGAGTCTTGAGTATATGTTCAGATTCAGCGAGTAAGAAACACGTTTCTTCCAGGAGCTGCATTTGCATATTCCAGAGTGTACTGGAGTATAAGGTTTAAAGTGAAATATCTGGTTCTAAAACAAACACGGAGCCATCTAACAGAATGGTTGTCACTGTGTGCATTCAGCTTATTGAGATAAACTGTTGTTTCTATGCAGCAGTTTAGAAAAGATTTTTGTGCAGATTCTAACACAGACATTCCCAGCAAAATACTGGCCTCTAAGAAATAGCAATAAGACTGCGTCTAAAACTCAAATAAAACGTTTCTTTCAAACTGCTGTGCTGTGTGTTCGTTCACCTAAGGGAGTTGAATCTATGTTTAGATTCAGCGACTTAGAAACACGTCTATTCTGGGAGCTGCGTTTGGCTATTCCAGAATGAATGGGAGTATATGCTGTAACTAGAAACACAGGCTTCTAAAACCAAAACGGAGCTAGCTAACAGAATGATTGTGAATGAGGGCATTCAACTTAACGAATTAAACTGCTCCACTTAAGCAGCAGTTTACAAACCATTTATATGGAAATTCTAAAACCAACATTTCCAGGAAAACACCAGCCTAAAAACAATAGCAGTAACAGGGCATCTATAACATGGAAGAAATGTTTTTTTCAAACTCCTCTGCTGTGTGTTCATTCACCTAAGAGACTTCAATATATGCACAGATTCAGCGAGTTACAAACACGTTTCTTCCAGGAGCTGCGTATGCATATATCAGAGTGTACTGGGGTACAAGATGTAAAGAGAAATATCTGATTATACTTAGAAACCCGTTTCTTTCAGGAGCTGTGTTTGGATATTCCGGAGTGAATGAGAGTATATGCTGTAAAGAGAAATAACTGCTTCTAAAACCAAAAGGCAGCTATCTAACTGAATGGTTGTCAATGCGTGCACTCAACTTCCAGAGATAAACCCGTGTGTGGATTCAGCAGTCTGCAAACACTTTCTCTGCAGAGTCCCAAAACAGGCGTTTTCAGCCCATTACCGGCATGTGGAAGAAACAGCAGTAAGCACAGGGAAATATCTGCTTCTAAATCCAAAACGCAGCTATCTAACAGAACGGTTGTCAATGTGTGCACTCAACTTCCAGAGTTAAACCCGTGTGTGGATTCAGCAGTCTGCAAACATCTTCTCTGCAGAGTCCCAAACCAGGCGTTTTCAGCCCATTACCGGCATATGGAAGAAACAGCAGTAAGCACAGGGAAATATCTGCTTCTAAATCCAAAACGCAGCTATCTAACAGAACGGTTGTCAATGTGTGCACTCAACTTCCAGAGTTAAACCCGTGTGTGGATTCAGCAGTCTGCAAACACTTCCTCTGCAGAGTCCCAAAACAGGCGTTTTCAGCCCATTACCGGCATATGGAAGAAACAGCAGTCAGCACAGGGAAATATCTGCTTCTAAATCCAAAACGCTGCTATCTAACAGAACGGTTGTCAATGTGTGCACTCAACTTCCAGAGTTAAACCCGTGTGTGGATTCAGCAGTCTGCAAACACTTTCTCTGCAGAGTCCCAAAGCAGGCGTTTTCAGCCCATTACCGGCATATGGAAGAAACAGCCATAAGCCCAGGGAAATATCTGCTTCTAAATCCAAAACGCAGCTATCTAACAGAACGGTTGTCAATGTGTGCACTCAACTTCCAGAGTTAAACCCGTGTGTGGATTCAGCAGTCTGCAAACACTTTCTCTGTAGAGTCCCAAAACAGGCGTTTTCAGCCCATTACCGGCATATGGAAGAAACAGCAGTAAGCACAGGGAAATATCTGCTTCTAAATCCAAAACGCAGCTATCTAACAGAATGGTTGTCAATGTGTGCACTCAGCTTCCAGAGTTAAACCCGTGTGTGGATTCAGCAGTCTGCAAACACTTTCTCTGCAGAGTCCCAAAACAGGCGTTTTCAGCCCATTACCGGCAGATGGAAGAAACTGCAGTAAGCACAGGGAAATATCTGCTTCTAAATCCAAAACGCAGCTATCTAACAGAACGGTTGTCAATGTGTGCACTCAACTTCCAGAGTTAAACCCGTGTGTGGATTCAGCAGTCTGCAAACATCTTCTCTGCAGAGTCCCAAACCAGGCGTTTTCAGCCCATTACCGGTATATGGAAGAAACAGCAGTAAGCACAGGGAAATATCTGCTTCTAAATCCAAAACGCAGCTATCTAACAGAACGGTTGTCAATGTGTGCACTCAACTTCCAGAGTTAAACCCGTGTGTGGATTCAGCAGTCTGCAAACACTTTCTCTGCAGAGTCCCAAAACAGGCGTTTTCAGCCCATTACCGGCATATGGAGGAAACAGCAGTAAGCCCAGGGAAATATCTGCTTCTAAATCCAAAACGCAGCTATCTAACAGAACGGTTGTCAATGTGTGCACTCAACTTCCAGAGTTAAACCCGTGTGTGGATTCAGCAGTCTGCAAACACTTTCTCTGCAGAGTCCCAAAGCAGGCGTTTTCAGCCCATTACCGGCATATGGAAGAAACAGCAGTAAGCACAGGGAAATATCTGCTTCTAAATCCAAAACGCAGCTATCTAACAGAACGGTTGTCAATGTGTGCACTCAACTTCCAGAGTTAAACCCGTGTGTGGATTCAGCAGTCTGCAAACACTTTCTGTGCAGAGTCTCAAAACAGGCCTTTCCGGCCCAGTACCGGCATATATAAGAAAGAGCATTAAGACTGCGTCTAAAACTCAGAAGAAACGTTTCTTTCAAACTGCTCGGCCTTGTGTTCTTTGGCCTAAGGGAGTTGAAACTATGTTTAGATTCAGCGAGATAGAAACACGTTTATTCTCGGAGCTGTCTTTGGATATTCCAGATTGAATGGGAGTATATGCTGTAAAGAGAAATATCTGTTTCTAAAACCAAAATGGATCTATCTAGCAGAGTGGTTGTGAATGTGTGCCTTCTGCTTAAAGAGGTAAACTGCTCTTCTCATGCAGCACTTTAGAAACCCTTTCTATGCAAATTCTCATACAGACCTTTCCAGCGAAACACCAGCCTGTAGGAAATAGCAGTAAGACTGCATCTTTAACATGGAAGAAACTGTTTTCAAACTGCTCTGCTGTGTGTTCATTCATATAAGAGACTTGAATATATGTTCAGTTTCAGCTAGTTAGCAACACGTTTCTTCCAGGAGCTGTGTTTGCCTATTCCAGAGTATACTGGAGTATAAGATGTAAAGACAAATGTCTCGTTCCAAAAGAAAAACGGATGATCTAATGGAATGGTTGTCAATGTGTGCATTCAACTTACTGAGCTAAACTGCTGTTTGTATGCAGCAGTTTAGAAAACATTTCTGTGTAGATTCTCAAACAGACATTTCCAGCAAAATACCGGCCTATAAGAAATAGCAGTAAGACTGCGTCTAAAACTCAGAGGGAACGTTTCTTTCAAACTGCTCTGCAGTGTGTTCGTTCACCAAAGGTCGTTGACTCTAAGTTTGGATTCAGCGAGTTTGAAACACGTTTATTCTAGGAGCTGCATTTCGATATTCCAGAGTGTATGGGAGTAAATGCTGTAAAGAGAAATATCTGTTTCTAAAACCAAAACGGAGCTATCTAACAGAATGGTTGTGAATGTGTGCATTCAACTTAAAGGGTTAATCTGCTCTTCTTAGGCAGCAGTTTAGAAACCCTTTATATGCAAATTCTAAAATCAACATTTGCAGCAAAACACCAGCCTAAAACAAGTAGCAGTAAGACTGCATCTATAACATAGAAGAAACGTTTTCTTCAAAATGCTCTGCTCTGTGTTCATTCACCTAAGAGTCTTGAGTATATGTTCAGATTCAGCGAGTAAGAAACACGTTTCTTCCAGGAGCTGCATTTGCATATTCCAGAGTGTACTGGAGTATAAGGTTTAAAGTGAAATATCTGGTTCTAAAACAAACACGGAGCCATCTAACAGAATGGTTGTCACTGTGTGCATTCAGCTTATTGAGATAAACTGTTGTTTCTATGCAGCAGTTTAGAAAAGATTTTTGTGCAGATTCTAACACAGACATTCCCAGCAAAATACTGGCCTCTAAGAAATAGCAATAAGACTGCGTCTAAAACTCAAATAAAACGTTTCTTTCAAACTGCTGTGCTGTGTGTTCGTTCACCTAAGGGAGTTGAATCTATGTTTAGATTCAGCGACTTAGAAACACGTCTATTCTGGGAGCTGCGTTTGGCTATTCCAGAATGAATGGGAGTATATGCTGTAACTAGAAACACAGGCTTCTAAAACCAAAACGGAGCTAGCTAACAGAATGATTGTGAATGAGGGCATTCAACTTAACGAATTAAACTGCTCCACTTAAGCAGCAGTTTACAAACCATTTATATGGAAATTCTAAAACCAACATTTCCAGGAAAACACCAGCCTAAAAACAATAGCAGTAACAGGGCATCTATAACATGGAAGAAATGTTTTTTTCAAACTCCTCTGCTGTGTGTTCATTCACCTAAGAGACTTCAATATATGCACAGATTCAGCGAGTTACAAACACGTTTCTTCCAGGAGCTGCGTATGCATATATCAGAGTGTACTGGGGTACAAGATGTAAAGAGAAATATCTGATTATACTTAGAAACCCGTTTCTTTCAGGAGCTGTGTTTGGATATTCCGGAGTGAATGAGAGTATATGCTGTAAAGAGAAATAACTGCTTCTAAAACCAAAAGGCAGCTATCTAACTGAATGGTTGTCAATGCGTGCACTCAACTTCCAGAGATAAACCCGTGTGTGGATTCAGCAGTCTGCAAACACTTTCTCTGCAGAGTCCCAAAACTGGCGTTTTCAGCCCATTACCGGCATATGGAAGAAACAGCAGTAAGCACAGGGAAATATCTGCTTCTAAATCCAAAACGCAGCTATCTAACAGAACGGTTGTCAATGTGTGCACTCAACTTCCAGAGTTAAACCCGTGTGTGGATTCAGCAGTCTGCAAACATCTTCTCTGCAGGGTCCCAAACCAGGCGTTTTCAGCCCAATACCGGCATATGGAAGAAACTGCAGTAAGCACAGGGAAATATCTGCTTCTAAATCCAAAACGCAGCTATCTAACAGAACGGTTGTCAATGTGTGCACTCAACTTCCAGAGTTAAACCCGTGTGTGGATTCAGCAGTCTGCAAACACTTTCTCTGCAGAGTCCCAAAACAGGCGTTTTCAGCCCATTACCGGCATATGGAAGAAACAGCAGTAAGCACAGGGAAATATCTGCTTCTAAATCCAAAACGCAGCTATCTAACAGAACGGTTGTCAATGTGTGCACTCAACTTCCAGAGATAAACCCGTGTGTGGATTCAGCAGTCTGCAAACACTTTCTCTGCAGAGTGCCAAAGCAGGCGTTTTCAGCCCATTACCGGCATGTGGAAGAAACAGCAGTAAGCACAGGGAAATATCTGCTTCTAAATCCAAAACGCAGCTATCTAACAGAACGGTTGTCAATGTGTGCACTCAACTTCCAGAGTTAAACCCGTGTGTGGATTCAGCAGTCTGCAAACACTTTCTCTGCAGAGTCCCAAACCAGGCGTTTTCAGCCCATTACCGGCATATGGAAGAAACAGCAGTAAGCCCAGGGAAATATCTGCTTCTAAATCCAAAACGCAGCTATCTAACAGAACGGTTGTCAATGTGTGCACTCAACTTGCAGAGTTAAACCCGTGTGTGGATTCAGCAGTCTGCAAACACTTTCTCTGCAGAGTCCCAAAACAGGCGTTTTCAGCCCATTACCGGCATATGGAAGAAACAGCAGTAAGCACAGGGAAATATCTGCTTCTAAATCCAAAACGCAGCTATCTAACAGAACGGTTGTCAATGTGTGCACTCAACTTCCAGAGTTAAACCCGTGTGTGGATTCAGCAGTCTGCAAACATCTTCTCTGCAGAGTCCCAAACCAGGCGTTTTCAGCCCATTACCGGCATATGGAAGAAACAGCAGTAAGCACAGGGAAATATCTGCTTCTAAATCCAAAACGCAGCTATCTAACAGAACGATTGTCAATGTGTGCACTCAACTTCCAGAGTTAAACCCGTGTGTGGATTCAGCAGTCTGCAAACACTTTCTCTGCAGAGTCCCAAAACAGGCGTTTTCAGCCCATTACCGGCATATGGAAGAAACAGCAGTAAGCCCAGGGAAATATCTGCTTCTAAATCCAAAACGCAGCTATCTAACAGAACGGTTGTCAATGTGTGCACTCAACTTCCAGAGTTAAACCCGTGTGTGGATTCAGCAGTCTGCAAACACTTTCTCTGCAGAGTCCCAAAACAGGCGTTTTCAGCCCATTACCGGCATATGGAAGAAACAGCAGTAAGCAAAGGGAAATATCTGCTTCTAAATCCAAAACGCAGCTATCTAACAGAACGGTTGTCAATGTGTGCACTCAACTTCCAGAGTTAAACCCGTGTGTGGATTCAGCAGTCTGCAAACATCTTCTCTGCAGGGTCCCAAACCAGGCGTTTTCAGCCCATTACCGGCATATGGAAGAAACAGCAGTAAGCCCAGGGAAATATCTGCTTCTAAATCCAAAACGCAGCTATCTAACAGAACGGTTGTCAATGTGTGCACTCAACTTCCAGAGTTAAACCCGTGTGTGGATTCAGCAGTCTGCAAACACTTTCTCTGCAGAGTCCCAAAACAGGCGTTTTCAGCCCATTACCGGCATATGGAAGAAACAGCAGTAAGCCCAGGGAAATATCTGCTTCTAAATCCAAAACGCAGCTATCTAACAGAACGGTTGTCAATGTGTGCACTCAACTTCCAGAGTTAAACCCGTGTGTGGATTCAGCAGTCTGCAAACACTTTCTCTGCAGAGTCCCAAAACAGGCGTTTTCAGCCCATTACCGGCATATGGAAGAAACTGCAGTAAGCACAGGGAAATATCTGCTTCTAAATCCAAAACGCAGCTATCTAACAGAACGGTTGTCAATGTGTGCACTCAACTTCCAGAGTTAAACCCGTGTGTGGATTCAGCAGTCTGCAAACACTTTCTCTGCAGAGTCCCAAAACAGGCGTTTTCAGCCCATTACCGGCATATGGAAGAAACAGCAGTAAGCACAGGGAAATATCTGCTTCTAAATCCAAAACGCAGCTATCTAACAGAACGGTTGTCAATGTGTGCACTCAACTTCCAGAGTTAAACCCGTGTGTGGATTCAGCAGTCTGCAAACATCTTCTCTGCAGAGTCCCAAACCAGGGGTTTTCAGCCCATTACCGGCATATGGTAGAAACAGCAGTAAGCCCAGGGAAATATCTACTTCTAAATCCAAAACGCAGCTATCTAACAGAACGGTTGTCAATGTGTGCACTCAACTTCCAGAGTTAAACCCGTGTGTGGATTCAGCAGTCTGCAAACACTTTCTCTGCAGAGTCCCAAAACAGGCGTTTTCAGCCCATTACCGGCATATGGAAGAAACAGCAGTCAGCAAAGGGAAATATCTGCTTCCAAATCCAAAACGCAGCTATCTAACAGAACGGTTGTCAATGTGTGCACTCAACTTCCAGAGTTAAACCCGTGTGTGGATTCAGCAGTCTGCAAACATCTTCTCTGCAGGGTCCCAAAACAGGCGTTTTCAGCCCATTACCGGCATATGGAAGAAACAGCAGTAAGCCCAGGGAAATATCTGCTTCTAAATCCAAAACGCAGCTATCTAACAGAACGGTTGTCAATGTGTGCACTCAACTTCCAGAGATAAACCCGTGTGTGGATTCAGCAGTCTGCAAACACTTTCTCTGCAGAGTCCCAAAACAGGCGTTTTCAGCCCATTACCGGCATATGGCAGAAACAGCAGTAAGCACAGGGAAATATCTGCTTCTAAATCCAAAACGCAGCTATCTAACAGAACGGTTGTCAATGTGTGCACTCAACTTCCAGAGTTAAACCCGTGTGTGGATTCAGCAGTCTGCAAACACTTTCTCTGCAGAGTCCCAAAACAGGCGTTTTCAGCCCATTACCGGCATATGGAAGAAACTGCAGTAAGCACAGGGAAATATCTGCTTCTAAATCCAAAACGCAGCTATCTAACAGAACGGTTGTCAATGTGTGCACTCAACTTCCAGAGTTAAACCCGTGTGTGGATTCAGCAGTCTGCAAACATCTTCTCTGCAGAGTCCCAAACCAGGCGTTTTCAGCCCATTACCGGCATATGGAAGAAACAGCAGTAAGCACAGGGAAATATCTGCTTCTAAATCCAAAACGCAGCTATCTAACAGAACGGTTGTCAATGTGTGCACTCAACTTCCAGAGTTAAACCCGTGTGTGGATTCAGCAGTCTGCAAACATCTTCTCTGCAGAGTCCCAAACCAGGCGTTTTCAGCCCATTACCGGCATATGGAAGAAACAGCAGTAAGCCCAGGGAAATATCTGCTTCTAAATCCAAAACGCAGCTATCTAACAGAACGGTTGTCAATGTGTGCACTCAACTTCCAGAGTTAAACCCGTGTGTGGATTCAGCAGTCTGCAAACACTTTGTCTGCAGAGTCCGAAAAGAGGCGATTTCAGCCCATTACCGGCATATGGAAAAAACAGCAGTAAACACAGGGAAATATCTGCTTCTAAATCCAAAACGCAGCTATCTAACAGAACGGTTGTCAATGTGTGCACTCAACTTGCAGAGTTAAACCCGTGTGTGGATTCAGCAGTCTGCAAACATCTTCTCTGCAGAGTCCCAAACCAGGCGTTTTCAGCCCATTACCGGCATATGGAAGAAACAGCAGTAAGCCCAGGGAAATATCTGCTTCTAAATCCAAAACGCAGCTATCTAACAGAACGGTTGTCAATGTGTGCACTCAATTTCCAGAGTTATACCCGTGTGTGGATTCAGCAGTCTGCAAACACTTTCTCTGCAGAGTGCCAAAACAGGCGTTTTCAGCCCATTACCGGCATATGGAAGAAACAACAGTAAGCACAGGGAAATATCTGCTTCTAAATCCAAAACGCAGCTATCTAACAGAACGGTTGTCAATGTGTGCACTCAACTTCCAGAGTTAAACCCGTGTGTGGATTCAGCAGTCTGCAAACACTTTCTCTGCAGAGTCCCAAAACAGGCGTTTTCAGCCCATTACCGGCATATGGAAGAAACAGCAGTAAGCACAGGGAAATATCTGCTTCTAAATCCAAAACGCAGCTATCTAACAGAACGGTTGTCAATGTGTGCACTCAACTTCCAGAGTTAAACCCGTGTGAGGATTCAGCGGTCTGCAAACACTTTCTCTGCAGAGTGCCAAAGCAGACGTTTTCAGCCCATTACCGGCATATGGAAGAAACAGCAGTAAGCACAGGGAAATATCTGCTTCTAAATCCAAAACGCAGCTATCTAACAGAACGGTTGTCAATGTGTGCACTCAACTTCCAGAGTTAAACCCGTGTGTGGATTCAGCAGTCTGCAAACACTTTCTCTGCAGAGTCCCAAAACAGGCGTTTTCAGCCCATTACCGGCATATGGAAGAAACAGCAGTAAGACCAGGGAAATATCTGCTTCTAAATCCAAAACGCAGCTATCTAACAGAACGGTTGTCAATGTGTGCACTCAACTTCCAGAGTTAAACCCGTGTGTGGATTCAGCAGTCTGCAAACACTTTCTCTGCAGAGTCCCAAAACAGGCGTTTTCAGCCCATTACCGGCATATGGAAGAAACAGCAGTAAGCACAGGGAAATATCTGCTTCTAAATCCAAAACGCAGCTATCTAACAGAACGGTTGTCAATGTGTGCACTCAACTTCCAGAGTTAAACCCGTGTGTGGATTCAGCAGTCTGCAAACATCTTCTCTGCAGAGTCCCAAACCAGGCGTTTTCAGCCCATTACCGGCATATGGAAGAAACAGCAGTAAGCACAGGGAAATATCTGCTTCTAAATCCAAAACGCAGCTATCTAACAGAACGATTGTCAATGTGTGCACTCAACTTCCAGAGTTAAACCCGTGTGTGGATTCAGCAGTCTGCAAACACTTTCTCTGCAGAGTCCCAAAAGAGGAGTTTTCAGCCCATTACCGGCATATGGAAGAAACAGCAGTAAGCACAGGGAAATATCTGCTTCTAAATCCAAAACGCAGCTATCTAACAGAACGGTTGTCAATGTGTGCACTCAACTTCCAGAGTTAAACCCGTGTGTGGATTCAGCAGTCTGCAAACACTTTCTCTGCAGAGTCCCAAAACAGGCGTTTTCAGCCCATTACCGGTATATGGAAGAAACAGCAGTAAGCACAGGGAAATAACTGCTTCTAAATCCAAAACGCAGCTATCTAACAGAACGGTTGTCAATGTGTGCACTCAACTTCCAGAGTTAAACCCGTGTGTGGATTCAGCAGTCTGCAAACATCTTCTCTGCAGGGTCCCAAACCAGGCGTTTTCACCCCATTACCGGCATATGGAAGAAACAGCAGTAAGCCCAGGGAAATATCTGCTTCTACATCCAAAACGCAGCTATCTAACAGAACGATTGTCAATGTGTGCACTCAACTTCCAGAGTTAAACCCGTGTGTGGATTCAGCAGTCTGCAAACACTTTGTCTGCAGAGTCCCAAAAGAGGCGATTTCAGCCCATTACCGGCATATGGAAAAAACAGCAGTAAACACAGGGAAATATCTGCTTCTAAATCCAAAACGCAGCTATCTAACAGAACGGTTGTCAATGTGTGCACTCAACTTGCAGAGTTAAACCCGTGTGTGGATTCAGCAGTCTGCAAACACTTTCTCTGCAGAGTCCCAAAACAGGCGTTTTCAACTCATTACCGGCATATGGAAGAAACTGCAGTAAGCACAGGGAAATATCTGCTTCTAAATCCAAAACGCAGCTATCTAACAGAACGGTTGTCAATGTGTGCACTCAACTTCCAGAGTTAAACCCGTGTGTGGATTCAGCAGTCTGCAAACCCTTTCTCTGCAGAGTCCCAAAACAGGCGTTTTCAGCCCATTACCGGCATATGGAAGAAACAGCAGTAAGCACAGGGAAATATCTGCTTCTAAATCCAAAACGCAGCTATCTAACAGAACGGTTGTCAATGTGTGCACTCAACTTCCAGAGTTAAACCCGTGTGTGTATTCAGCAGTCTGCAAACACTTTCTCTGCAGAGTGCCAAAGCAGGCGTTTTCAGCCCATTACCGGCATATGGAAGAAACAGCAGTAAGCCCAGGGAAATATCTGCTTCTAAATCCAAAACGCAGCTATCTAACAGAACGGTTGTCAATGTGTGCACTCAACTTCCAGAGTTAAACCCGTGTGTGGATTCAGCAGTCTGCAAACACTTTCTCTGCAGAGTCCCAAAACAGGCGTTTTCAGCCCATTACCGGCATATGGAAGAAACAGCAGTAAGCCCAGGGAAATATCTGCTTCTAAATCGAAAACGCAGCTATCTAACAGAACGGTTGTCAATGTGTGCACTCAACTTCCAGAGTTAAACCCGGGTGTGGATTCAGCAGTCTGCAAACACTTTCTCTGCACAGTCCCAAAACAGGCGTTTTCAGCCCATTACCGGCATATGGAAGAAACAGCAGTAAGCACAGGGAAATATCTGCTTCTAAATCCAAAACGCAGCTATCTAACAGAACGGTTGTCAATGTGTGCACTCAACTTCCAGAGTTAAACCCGTGTGTGGATTCAGCAGTCTGCAAACAACTTCTCTGCAGAGTCCCAAACCAGGCGTTTTCAGCCCATTACCGGCATATGGAAGAAACAGCAGTAAGCACAGGGAAATATCTGCTTCTAAATCCAAAACGCAGCTATCTAACAGAACGATTGTCAATGTGTGCACTCAACTTCCAGAGTTAAACCCGTGTGTGGATTCAGCAGTCTGCAAACACTTTCTCTGCTGAGTCCCAAAACAGGCGTTTTCAGCCCATTACCGGCATATGGAAGAAACAGCAGTAAGCCCAGGGAAATATCTGCTTCTAAATCCAAAACGCAGCTATCTAACAGAACGGTTGTCAATGTGTGCACTCAACTTCCAGAGTTAAAACCGTGTGTGGATTCAGCAGTCTGCAAACACTTTCTCTGCAGAGTCCCAAAACAGGCGTTTTCAGCCCATTACCGGCATATGGAAGAAACAGCAGTAAGCAAAGGGAAATATCTGCTTCTAAATCCAAAACGCAGCTATCTAACAGAACGGTTGTCAATGTGTGCACTCAACTTCCAGAGTTAAACCCGTGTGTGGATTCAGCAGTCTGCAATCACTTTCTCTGCAGAGTCCCAAAACAGGCGTTTTCAGCCCATTACCGGCATATGGAAGAAACAGCAGTAAGTCCAGGGAAATATCTGCTTCTAAATCCAAAACGCAGCTATCTAACAGAACGGTTGTCAATGTGTGCACTCAACTTCCAGAGTTAAACCCGTGTGTGGATTCAGCAGTCTGCAAACACTTTCTCTGCAGAGTCCCAAAACAGGCGTTTTCAGCCCATTACCGGCATATGGAAGAAACAGCAGTAAGCACAGGGAAATATCTGCTTCTAAATCCAAAACGCAGCTATCTAACAGAATGGTTGTCAATGTGTGCACTCAACTTCCAGAGTTAAACCCGTGTGTGGATTCAGCAGTCTGCAAACATCTTCTCTGCAGAGTCCCAAACCAGGCGTTTTCAGCCCATTACCGGCATATGGAAGAAACAGCAGTAAGCACAGGGAAATATCTGCTTCTAAATCCAAAACGCAGCTATCTAACAGAACGGTTGTCAATGTGTGCACTCAACTTCCAGAGTTAAACCCGTGTGTGGATTCAGCAGTCTGCAAACACTTCCTCTGCAGAGTCCCAAAACAGGCGTTTTCAGCCCATTACCGGCATATGGAAGAAACAGCAGTCAGCACAGGGAAATATCTGCTTCTAAATCCAAAACGCAGCTATCTAACAGAACGGTTGTCAATGTGTGCACTCAACTTCCAGAGTTAAACCCGTGTGTGGATTCAGCAGTCTGCAAACACTTTCTCTGCAGAGTCCCAAAGCAGGCGTTTTCAGCCCATTACCGGCATATGGAAGAAACAGCAGTAAGCCCAGGGAAATATCTGCTTCTAAATCCAAAACGCAGCTATCTAACAGAACGGTTGTCAATGTGTGCACTCAACTTCCAGAGTTAAACCCGTGTGTGGATTCAGCAGTCTGCAAACACTTTCTCTGCAGAGTCCCAAAACAGGCGTTTTCAGCCCATTACCGGCATATGGAAGAAACAGCAGTAAGCACAGGGAAATATCTGCTTCTAAATCCAAAACGCAGCTATCTAACAGAACGGTTGTCAATGTGTGCACTCAACTTCCAGAGTTAAACCCGTGTGTGGATTCAGCAGTCTGCAAACACTTTCTGTGCAGAGTCTCAAAACAGGCCTTTCCGGCCCAGTACCGGCATATATAAGAAAGAGCATTAAGACTGCGTCTAAAACTCAGAAGAAACGTTTCTTTCAAACTGCTCGGCCTTGTGTTCTTTGGCCTAAGGGAGTTGAAACTATGTTTAGATTCAGCGAGATAGAAACACGTTTATTCTCGGAGCTGTCTTTGGATATTCCAGATTGAATGGGAGTATATGCTGTAAAGAGAAATATCTGTTTCTAAAACCAAAATGGATCTATCTAGCAGAGTGGTTGTGAATGTGTGCCTTCTGCTTAAAGAGGTAAACTGCTCTTCTCATGCAGCACTTTAGAAACCCTTTCTATGCAAATTCTCATACAGACCTTTCCAGCGAAACACCAGCCTGTAGGAAATAGCAGTAAGACTGCATCTTTAACATGGAAGAAACTGTTTTCAAACTGCTCTGCTGTGTGTTCATTCATATAAGAGACTTGAATATATGTTCAGTTTCAGCTAGTTAGCAACACGTTTCTTCCAGGAGCTGTGTTTGCCTATTCCAGAGTATACTGGAGTATAAGATGTAAAGACAAATGTCTCGTTCCAAAAGAAAAACGGATGATCTAATGGAATGGTTGTCAATGTGTGCATTCAACTTACTGAGCTAAACTGCTGTTTGTATGCAGCAGTTTAGAAAACATTTCTGTGTAGATTCTCAAACAGACATTTCCAGCAAAATACCGGCCTATAAGAAATAGCAGTAAGACTGCGTCTAAAACTCAGAGGGAACGTTTCTTTCAAACTGCTCTGCAGTGTGTTCGTTCACCAAAGGTCGTTGACTCTAAGTTTGGATTCAGCGAGTTTGAAACACGTTTATTCTAGGAGCTGCATTTCGATATTCCAGAGTGTATGGGAGTAAATGCTGTAAAGAGAAATATCTGTTTCTAAAACCAAAACGGAGCTATCTAACAGAATGGTTGTGAATGTGTGCATTCAACTTAAAGGGTTAATCTGCTCTTCTTAGGCAGCAGTTTAGAAACCCTTTATATGCAAATTCTAAAATCAACATTTGCAGCAAAACACCAGCCTAAAACAAGTAGCAGTAAGACTGCATCTATAACATAGAAGAAACGTTTTCTTCAAAATGCTCTGCTCTGTGTTCATTCACCTAAGAGTCTTGAGTATATGTTCAGATTCAGCGAGTAAGAAACACGTTTCTTCCAGGAGCTGCATTTGCATATTCCAGAGTGTACTGGAGTATAAGGTTTAAAGTGAAATATCTGGTTCTAAAACAAACACGGAGCCATCTAACAGAATGGTTGTCACTGTGTGCATTCAGCTTATTGAGATAAACTGTTGTTTCTATGCAGCAGTTTAGAAAAGATTTTTGTGCAGATTCTAACACAGACATTCCCAGCAAAATACTGGCCTCTAAGAAATAGCAATAAGACTGCGTCTAAAACTCAAATAAAACGTTTCTTTCAAACTGCTGTGCTGTGTGTTCGTTCACCTAAGGGAGTTGAATCTATGTTTAGATTCAGCGACTTAGAAACACGTCTATTCTGGGAGCTGCGTTTGGCTATTCCAGAATGAATGGGAGTATATGCTGTAACTAGAAACACAGGCTTCTAAAACCAAAACGGAGCTAGCTAACAGAATGATTGTGAATGAGGGCATTCAACTTAACGAATTAAACTGCTCCACTTAAGCAGCAGTTTACAAACCATTTATATGGAAATTCTAAAACCAACATTTCCAGGAAAACACCAGCCTAAAAACAATAGCAGTAACAGGGCATCTATAACATGGAAGAAATGTTTTTTTCAAACTCCTCTGCTGTGTGTTCATTCACCTAAGAGACTTCAATATATGCACAGATTCAGCGAGTTACAAACACGTTTCTTCCAGGAGCTGCGTATGCATATATCAGAGTGTACTGGGGTACAAGATGTAAAGAGAAATATCTGATTATACTTAGAAACCCGTTTCTTTCAGGAGCTGTGTTTGGATATTCCGGAGTGAATGAGAGTATATGCTGTAAAGAGAAATAACTGCTTCTAAAACCAAAAGGCAGCTATCTAACTGAATGGTTGTCAATGCGTGCACTCAACTTCCAGAGATAAACCCGTGTGTGGATTCAGCAGTCTGCAAACACTTTCTCTGCAGAGTCCCAAAACAGGCATTTTCAGCCCATTACCGGCATGTGGAAGAAACAGCAGTAAGCACAGGGAAATATCTGCTTCTAAATCCAAAACGCAGCTATCTAACAGAACGGTTGTCAATGTGTGCACTCAACTTCCAGAGTTAAACCCGTGTGTGGATTCAGCAGTCTGCAAACATCTTCTCTGCAGGGTCCCAAACCAGGCGTTTTCAGCCCAATACCGGCATATGGAAGAAACTGCAGTAAGCACAGGGAAATATCTGCTTCTAAATCCAAAACGCAGCTATCTAACAGAACGGTTGTCAATGTGTGCACTCAACTTCCAGAGTTAAACCCGTGTGTGGATTCAGCAGTCTGCAAACACTTTCTCTGCAGAGTCCCAAAACAGGCGTTTTCAGCCCATTACCGGCATATGGAAGAAACAGCAGTAAGCACAGGGAAATATCTGCTTCTAAATCCAAAACGCAGCTATCTAACAGAACGGTTGTCAATGTGTGCACTCAACTTCCAGAGATAAACCCGTGTGTGGATTCAGCAGTCTGCAAACACTTTCTCTGCAGAGTGCCAAAGCAGGCGTTTTCAGCCCATTACCGGCATGTGGAAGAAACAGCAGTAAGCACAGGGAAATATCTGCTTCTAAATCCAAAACGCAGCTATCTAACAGAACGGTTGTCAATGTGTGCACTCAACTTCCAGAGTTAAACCCGTGTGTGGATTCAGCAGTCTGCAAACACTTTCTCTGCAGAGTCCCAAACCAGGCGTTTTCAGCCCATTACCGGCATATGGAAGAAACAGCAGTAAGCCCAGGGAAATATCTGCTTCTAAATCCAAAACGCAGCTATCTAACAGAACGGTTGTCAATGTGTGCACTCAACTTGCAGAGTTAAACCCGTGTGTGGATTCAGCAGTCTGCAAACACTTTCTCTGCAGAGTCCCAAAACAGGCGTTTTCAGCCCATTACCGGCATATGGAAGAAACAGCAGTAAGCACAGGGAAATATCTGCTTCTAAATCCAAAACGCAGCTATCTAACAGAACGGTTGTCAATGTGTGCACTCAACTTCCAGAGTTAAACCCGTGTGTGGATTCAGCAGTCTGCAAACATCTTCTCTGCAGAGTCCCAAACCAGGCGTTTTCAGCCCATTACCGGCATATGGAAGAAACAGCAGTAAGCACAGGGAAATATCTGCTTCTAAATCCAAAACGCAGCTATCTAACAGAACGATTGTCAATGTGTGCACTCAACTTCCAGAGTTAAACCCGTGTGTGGATTCAGCAGTCTGCAAACACTTTCTCTGCAGAGTCCCAAAACAGGCGTTTTCAGCCCATTACCGGCATATGGAAGAAACAGCAGTAAGCCCAGGGAAATATCTGCTTCTAAATCCAAAACGCAGCTATCTAACAGAACGGTTGTCAATGTGTGCACTCAACTTCCAGAGTTAAACCCGTGTGTGGATTCAGCAGTCTGCAAACACTTTCTCTGCAGAGTCCCAAAACAGGCGTTTTCAGCCCATTACCGGCATATGGAAGAAACAGCAGTAAGCAAAGGGAAATATCTGCTTCTAAATCCAAAACGCAGCTATCTAACAGAACGGTTGTCAATGTGTGCACTCAACTTCCAGAGTTAAACCCGTGTGTGGATTCAGCAGTCTGCAAACATCTTCTCTGCAGGGTCCCAAACCAGGCGTTTTCAGCCCATTACCGGCATATGGAAGAAACAGCAGTAAGCCCAGGGAAATATCTGCTTCTAAATCCAAAACGCAGCTATCTAACAGAACGGTTGTCAATGTGTGCACTCAACTTCCAGAGTTAAACCCGTGTGTGGATTCAGCAGTCTGCAAACACTTTCTCTGCAGAGTCCCAAAACAGGCGTTTTCAGCCCATTACCGGCATATGGAAGAAACAGCAGTAAGCCCAGGGAAATATCTGCTTCTAAATCCAAAACGCAGCTATCTAACAGAACGGTTGTCAATGTGTGCACTCAACTTCCAGAGTTAAACCCGTGTGTGGATTCAGCAGTCTGCAAACACTTTCTCTGCAGAGTCCCAAAACAGGCGTTTTCAGCCCATTACCGGCATATGGAAGAAACTGCAGTAAGCACAGGGAAATATCTGCTTCTAAATCCAAAACGCAGCTATCTAACAGAACGGTTGTCAATGTGTGCACTCAACTTCCAGAGTTAAACCCGTGTGTGGATTCAGCAGTCTGCAAACACTTTCTCTGCAGAGTCCCAAAACAGGCGTTTTCAGCCCATTACCGGCATATGGAAGAAACAGCAGTAAGCACAGGGAAATATCTGCTTCTAAATCGAAAACGCAGCTATCTAACAGAACGGTTGTCAATGTGTGCACTCAACTTCCAGAGTTAAACCCGTGTGTGGATTCAGCAGTCTGCAAACATCTTCTCTGCAGAGTCCCAAACCAGGGGTTTTCAGCCCATTACCGGCATATGGAAGAAACAGCAGTAAGCCCAGGGAAATATCTACTTCTAAATCCAAAACGCAGCTATCTAACAGAACGGTTGTCAATGTGTGCACTCAACTTCCAGAGTTAAACCCGTGTGTGGATTCAGCAGTCTGCAAACACTTTCTCTGCAGAGTCCCAAAACAGGCGTTTTCAGCCCATTACCGGCATATGGAAGAAACAGCAGTCAGCAAAGGGAAATATCTGCTTCCAAATCCAAAACGCAGCTATCTAACAGAACGGTTGTCAATGTGTGCACTCAACTTCCAGAGTTAAACCCGTGTGTGGATTCAGCAGTCTGCAAACATCTTCTCTGCAGGGTCCCAAAACAGGCGTTTTCAGCCCATTACCGGCATATGGAAGAAACAGCAGTAAGCCCAGGGAAATATCTGCTTCTAAATCCAAAACGCAGCTATCTAACAGAACGGTTGTCAATGTGTGCACTCAACTTCCAGAGATAAACCCGTGTGTGGATTCAGCAGTCTGCAAACACTTTCTCTGCAGAGTCCCAAAACAGGCGTTTTCAGCCCATTACCGGCATATGGCAGAAACAGCAGTAAGCACAGGGAAATATCTGCTTCTAAATCCAAAACGCAGCTATCTAACAGAACGGTTGTCAATGTGTGCACTCAACTTCCAGAGTTAAACCCGTGTGTGGATTCAGCAGTCTGCAAACACTTTCTCTGCAGAGTCCCAAAACAGGCGTTTTCAGCCCATTACCGGCATATGGAAGAAACTGCAGTAAGCACAGGGAAATATCTGCTTCTAAATCCAAAACGCAGCTATCTAACAGAACGGTTGTCAATGTGTGCACTCAACTTCCAGAGTTAAACCCGTGTGTGGATTCAGCAGTCTGCAAACATCTTCTCTGCAGAGTCCCAAACCAGGCGTTTTCAGCCCATTACCGGCATATGGAAGAAACAGCAGTAAGCACAGGGAAATATCTGCTTCTAAATCCAAAACGCAGCTATCTAACAGAACGGTTGTCAATGTGTGCACTCAACTTCCAGAGTTAAACCCGTGTGTGGATTCAGCAGTCTGCAAACATCTTCTCTGCAGAGTCCCAAACCAGGCGTTTTCAGCCCATTACCGGCATATGGAAGAAACAGCAGTAAGCCCAGGGAAATATCTGCTTCTAAATCCAAAACGCAGCTATCTAACAGAACGGTTGTCAATGTGTGCACTCAACTTCCAGAGTTAAACCCGTGTGTGGATTCAGCAGTCTGCAAACACTTTGTCTGCAGAGTCCCAAAAGAGGCGATTTCAGCCCATTACCGGCATATGGAAAAAACAGCAGTAAACACAGGGAAATATCTGCTTCTAAATCCAAAACGCAGCTATCTAACAGAACGGTTGTCAATGTGTGCACTCAACTTGCAGAGTTAAACCCGTGTGTGGATTCAGCAGTCTGCAAACATCTTCTCTGCAGAGTCCCAAACCAGGCGTTTTCAGCCCATTACCGGCATATGGAAGAAACAGCAGTAAGCCCAGGGAAATATCTGCTTCTAAATCCAAAACGCAGCTATCTAACAGAACGGTTGTCAATGTGTGCACTCAATTTCCAGAGTTAAACCCGTGTGTGGATTCAGCAGTCTGCAAACACTTTCTCTGCAGAGTGCCAAAACAGGCGTTTTCAGCCCATTACCGGCATATGGAAGAAACAACAGTAAGCACAGGGAAATATCTGCTTCTAAATCCAAAACGCAGCTATCTAACAGAACGGTTGTCAATGTGTGCACTCAACTTCCAGAGTTAAACCCGTGTGTGGATTCAGCAGTCTGCAAACACTTTCTCTGCAGAGTCCCAAAACAGGCGTTTTCAGCCCATTACCGGCATATGGAAGAAACAGCAGTAAGCACAGGGAAATATCTGCTTCTAAATCCAAAACGCAGCTATCTAACAGAACGGTTGTCAATGTGTGCACTCAACGTCCAGAGTTAAACCCGTGTGAGGATTCAGCGGTCTGCAAACACTTTCTCTGCAGAGTGCCAAAGCAGGCGTTTTCAGCCCATTACCGGCATATGGAAGAAACAGCAGTAAGCACAGGGAAATATCTGCTTCTAAATCCAAAACGCAGCTATCTAACAGAACGGTTGTCAATGTGTGCACTCAACTTCCAGAGTTAAACCCGTGTGTGGATTCAGCAGTCTGCAAACACTTTCTCTGCAGAGTCCCAAAACAGGCGTTTTCAGCCCATTACCGGCATATGGAAGAAACAGCAGTAAGCCCAGGGAAATATCTGCTTCTAAATCCAAAACGCAGCTATCTAACAGAACGGTTGTCAATGTGTGCACTCAACTTCCAGAGTTAAACCCGTGTGTGGATTCAGCAGTCTGCAAACACTTTCTCTGCAGAGTCCCAAAACAGGCGTTTTCAGCCCATTACCGGCATATGGAAGAAACAGCAGTAAGCACAGGGAAATATCTGCTTCTAAATCCAAAACGCAGCTATCTAACAGAACGGTTGTCAATGTGTGCACTCAACTTCCAGAGTTAAACCCGTGTGTGGATTCAGCAGTCTGCAAACATCTTCTCTGCAGAGTCCCAAACCAGGCGTTTTCAGCCCATTACCGGCATATGGAAGAAACAGCAGTAAGCACAGGGAAATATCTGCTTCTAAATCCAAAACGCAGCTATCTAACAGAACGATTGTCAATGTGTGCACTCAACTTCCAGAGTTAAACCCGTGTGTGGATTCAGCAGTCTGCAAACACTTTCTCTGCAGAGTCCCAAAAGAGGAGTTTTCAGCCCATTACCGGCATATGGAAGAAACAGCAGTAAGCACAGGGAAATATCTGCTTCTAAATCCAAAACGCAGCTATCTAACAGAACGGTTGTCAATGTGTGCGCTCAACTTCCAGAGTTAAACCCGTGTGTGGATTCAGCAGTCTGCAAACACTTTCTCTGCAGAGTCCCAAAACAGGCGTTTTCAGCCCATTACCGGTATATGGAAGAAACAGCAGTAAGCACAGGGAAATAACTGCTTCTAAATCCAAAACGCAGCTATCTAACAGAACGGTTGTCAATGTGTGCACTCAACTTCCAGAGTTAAACCCGTGTGTGGATTCAGCAGTCTGCAAACATCTTCTCTGCAGGGTCCCAAACCAGGCGTTTTCACCCCATTACCGGCATATGGAAGAAACAGCAGTAAGCACAGGGAAATATCTGCTTCTACATCCAAAACGCAGCTATCTAACAGAACGATTGTCAATGTGTGCACTCAACTTCCAGAGTTAAACCCGTGTGTGGATTCAGCAGTCTGCAAACACTTTGTCTGCAGAGTCCCAAAAGAGGCGATTTCAGCCCATTACCGGCATATGGAAAAAACAGCAGTAAACACAGGGAAATATCTGCTTCTAAATCCAAAACGCAGCTATCTAACAGAACGGTTGTCAATGTGTGCACTCAACTTGCAGAGTTAAACCCGTGTGTGGATTCAGCAGTCTGCAAACACTTTCTCTGCAGAGTCCCAAAACAGGCGTTTTCAACTCATTACCGGCATATGGAAGAAACTGCAGTAAGCACAGGGAAATATCTGCTTCTAAATCCAAAACCCAGCTATCTAACAGAACGGTTGTCAATGTGTGCACTCAACTTCCAGAGTTAAACCCGTGTGTGGATTCAGCAGTCTGCAAACACTTTCTCTGCAGAGTCCCAAAACAGGCGTTTTCAGCCCATTACCGGCATATGGAAGAAACAGCAGTAAGCCCAGGGAAATATCTGCTTCTAAATCCAAAACGCAGCTATCTAACAGAACGGTTGTCAATGTGTGCACTCAACTTCCAGAGTTAAACCCGTGTGTGTATTCAGCAGTCTGCAAACACTTTCTCTGCAGAGTGCCAAAGCAGGCGTTTTCAGCCCATTACCGGCATGTGGAAGAAACAGCAGTAAGCACAGGGAAATATCTGCTTCTAAATCCAAAACGCAGCTATCTAACAGAACGGTTGTCAATGTGTGCACTCAACTTCCAGAGTTAAACCCGTGTGTGGATTCAGCAGTCTGCAAACATCTTCTCTGCAGAGTCCCAAACCAGGGGTTTTCAGCCCATTACCGGCATATGGAAGAAACAGCAGTAAGCCCAGGGAAATATCTACTTCTAAATCCAAAACGCAGCTATCTAACAGAACGGTTGTCAATGTGTGCACTCAACTTCCAGAGTTAAACCCGTGTGTGGATTCAGCAGTCTGCAAACACTTTCTCTGCAGAGTCCCAAAACAGGCGTTTTCAGCCCATTACCGGCATATGGAAGAAACAGCAGTCAGCAAAGGGAAATATCTGCTTCCAAATCCAAAACGCAGCTATCTAACAGAACGGTTGTCAATGTGTGCACTCAACTTCCAGAGTTAAACCCGTGTGTGGATTCAGCAGTCTGCAAACATCTTCTCTGCAGGGTCCCAAAACAGGCGTTTTCAGCCCATTACCGGCATATGGAAGAAACAGCAGTAAGCCCAGGGAAATATCTGCTTCTAAATCCAAAACGCAGCTATCTAACAGAACGGTTGTCAATGTGTGCACTCAACTTCCAGAGATAAACCCGTGTGTGGATTCAGCAGTCTGCAAACACTTTCTCTGCAGAGTCCCAAAACAGGCGTTTTCAGCCCATTACCGGCATATGGCAGAAACAGCAGTAAGCACAGGGAAATATCTGCTTCTAAATCCAAAACGCAGCTATCTAACAGAACGGTTGTCAATGTGTGCACTCAACTTCCAGAGTTAAACCCGTGTGTGGATTCAGCAGTCTGCAAACACTTTCTCTGCAGAGTCCCAAAACAGGCGTTTTCAGCCCATTACCGGCATATGGAAGAAACTGCAGTAAGCACAGGGAAATATCTGCTTCTAAATCCAAAACCCAGCTATCTAACAGAACGGTTGTCAATGTGTGCACTCAACTTCCAGAGTTAAACCCGTGTGTGGATTCAGCAGTCTGCAAACATCTTCTCTGCAGAGTCCCAAACCAGGCGTTTTCAGCCCATTACCGGCATATGGAAGAAACAGCAGTAAGCACAGGGAAATATCTGCTTCTAAATCCAAAACGCAGCTATCTAACAGAACGGTTGTCAATGTGTGCACTCAACTTCCAGAGTTAAACCCGTGTGTGGATTCAGCAGTCTGCAAACATCTTCTCTGCAGAGTCCCAAACCAGGCGTTTTCAGCCCATTACCGGCATATGGAAGAAACAGCAGTAAGCCCAGGGAAATATCTGCTTCTAAATCCAAAACGCAGCAATCTAACAGAACGGTTGTCAATGTGTGCACTCAACTTCCAGAGTTAAACCCGTGTGTGGATTCAGCAGTCTGCAAACACTTTGTCTGCAGAGTCCCAAAAGAGGCGATTTCAGCCCATTACCGGCATATGGAAAAAACAGCAGTAAACACAGGGAAATATCTGCTTCTAAATCCAAAACGCAGCTATCTAACAGAACGGTTGTCAATGTGTGCACTCAACTTGCAGAGTTAAACCCGTGTGTGGATTCAGCAGTCTGCAAACATCTTCTCTGCAGAGTCCCAAACCAGGCGTTTTCAGCCCATTACCGGCATATGGAAGAAACAGCAGTAAGCCCAGGGAAATATCTGCTTCTAAATCCAAAACGCAGCTATCTAACAGAACGGTTGTCAATGTGTGCACTCAATTTCCAGAGTTAAACCCGTGTGTGGATTCAGCAGTCTGCAAACACTTTCTCTGCAGAGTGCCAAAACAGGCGTTTTCAGCCCATTACCGGCATATGGAAGAAACAACAGTAAGCACAGGGAAATATCTGCTTCTAAATCCAAAACGCAGCTATCTAACAGAACGGTTGTCAATGTGTGCACTCAACTTCCAGAGTTAAACCCGTGTGTGGATTCAGCAGTCTGCAAACACTTTCTCTGCAGAGTCCCAAAACAGGCGTTTTCAGCCCATTACCGGCATATGGAAGAAACAGCAGTAAGCACAGGGAAATATCTGCTTCTAAATCCAAAACGCAGCTATCTAACAGAACGGTTGTCAATGTGTGCACTCAACGTCCAGAGTTAAACCCGTGTGAGGATTCAGCGGTCTGCAAACACTTTCTCTGCAGAGTGCCAAAGCAGGCGTTTTCAGCCCATTACCGGCATATGGAAGAAACAGCAGTAAGCACAGGGAAATATCTGCTTCTAAATCCAAAACGCAGCTATCTAACAGAACGGTTGTCAATGTGTGCACTCAACTTCCAGAGTTAAACCCGTGTGTGGATTCAGCAGTCTGCAAACACTTTCTCTGCAGAGTCCCAAAACAGGCGTTTTCAGCCCATTACCGGCATATGGAAGAAACAGCAGTAAGCCCAGGGAAATATCTGCTTCTAAATCCAAAACGCAGCTATCTAACAGAACGGTTGTCAATGTGTGCACTCAACTTCCAGAGTTAAACCCGTGTGTGGATTCAGCAGTCTGCAAACACTTTCTCTGCAGAGTCCCAAAACAGGCGTTTTCAGCCCATTACCGGCATATGGAAGAAACAGCAGTAAGCACAGGGAAATATCTGCTTCTAAATCCAAAACGCAGCTATCTAACAGAACGGTTGTCAATGTGTGCACTCAACTTCCAGAGTTAAACCCGTGTGTGGATTCAGCAGTCTGCAAACATCTTCTCTGCAGAGTCCCAAACCAGGCGTTTTCAGCCCATTACCGGCATATGGAAGAAACAGCAGTAAGCACAGGGAAATATCTGCTTCTAAATCCAAAACGCAGCTATCTAACAGAACGATTGTCAATGTGTGCACTCAACTTCCAGAGTTAAACCCGTGTGTGGATTCAGCAGTCTGCAAACACTTTCTCTGCAGAGTCCCAAAAGAGGAGTTTTCAGCCCATTACCGGCATATGGAAGAAACAGCAGTAAGCACAGGGAAATATCTGCTTCTAAATCCAAAACGCAGCTATCTAACAGAACGGTTGTCAATGTGTGCGCTCAACTTCCAGAGTTAAACCCGTGTGTGGATTCAGCAGTCTGCAAACACTTTCTCTGCAGAGTCCCAAAACAGGCGTTTTCAGCCCATTACCGGTATATGGAAGAAACAGCAGTAAGCACAGGGAAATAACTGCTTCTAAATCCAAAACGCAGCTATCTAACAGAACGGTTGTCAATGTGTGCACTCAACTTCCAGAGTTAAACCCGTGTGTGGATTCAGCAGTCTGCAAACATCTTCTCTGCAGGGTCCCAAACCAGGCGTTTTCACCCCATTACCGGCATATGGAAGAAACAGCAGTAAGCACAGGGAAATATCTGCTTCTACATCCAAAACGCAGCTATCTAACAGAACGATTGTCAATGTGTGCACTCAACTTCCAGAGTTAAACCCGTGTGTGGATTCAGCAGTCTGCAAACACTTTGTCTGCAGAGTCCCAAAAGAGGCGATTTCAGCCCATTACCGGCATATGGAAAAAACAGCAGTAAACACAGGGAAATATCTGCTTCTAAATCCAAAACGCAGCTATCTAACAGAACGGTTGTCAATGTGTGCACTCAACTTGCAGAGTTAAACCCGTGTGTGGATTCAGCAGTCTGCAAACACTTTCTCTGCAGAGTCCCAAAACAGGCGTTTTCAACTCATTACCGGCATATGGAAGAAACTGCAGTAAGCACAGGGAAATATCTGCTTCTAAATCCAAAACCCAGCTATCTAACAGAACGGTTGTCAATGTGTGCACTCAACTTCCAGAGTTAAACCCGTGTGTGGATTCAGCAGTCTGCAAACACTTTCTCTGCAGAGTCCCAAAACAGGCGTTTTCAGCCCATTACCGGCATATGGAAGAAACAGCAGTAAGCCCAGGGAAATATCTGCTTCTAAATCCAAAACGCAGCTATCTAACAGAACGGTTGTCAATGTGTGCACTCAACTTCCAGAGTTAAACCCGTGTGTGTATTCAGCAGTCTGCAAACACTTTCTCTGCAGAGTGCCAAAGCAGGCGTTTTCAGCCCATTACCGGCATGTGGAAGAAACAGCAGTAAGCACAGGGAAATATCTGCTTCTAAATCCAAAACGCAGCTATCTAACAGAACGGTTGTCAATGTGTGCACTCAACTTCCAGAGTTAAACCCGTGTGTGGATTCAGCAGTCTGCAAACATCTTCTCTGCAGAGTCCCAAACCAGGGGTTTTCAGCCCATTACCGGCATATGGAAGAAACAGCAGTAAGCCCAGGGAAATATCTACTTCTAAATCCAAAACGCAGCTATCTAACAGAACGGTTGTCAATGTGTGCACTCAACTTCCAGAGTTAAACCCGTGTGTGGATTCAGCAGTCTGCAAACACTTTCTCTGCAGAGTCCCAAAACAGGCGTTTTCAGCCCATTACCGGCATATGGAAGAAACAGCAGTCAGCAAAGGGAAATATCTGCTTCCAAATCCAAAACGCAGCTATCTAACAGAACGGTTGTCAATGTGTGCACTCAACTTCCAGAGTTAAACCCGTGTGTGGATTCAGCAGTCTGCAAACATCTTCTCTGCAGGGTCCCAAAACAGGCGTTTTCAGCCCATTACCGGCATATGGAAGAAACAGCAGTAAGCCCAGGGAAATATCTGCTTCTAAATCCAAAACGCAGCTATCTAACAGAACGGTTGTCAATGTGTGCACTCAACTTCCAGAGATAAACCCGTGTGTGGATTCAGCAGTCTGCAAACACTTTCTCTGCAGAGTCCCAAAACAGGCGTTTTCAGCCCATTACCGGCATATGGCAGAAACAGCAGTAAGCACAGGGAAATATCTGCTTCTAAATCCAAAACGCAGCTATCTAACAGAACGGTTGTCAATGTGTGCACTCAACTTCCAGAGTTAAACCCGTGTGTGGATTCAGCAGTCTGCAAACACTTTCTCTGCAGAGTCCCAAAACAGGCGTTTTCAGCCCATTACCGGCATATGGAAGAAACTGCAGTAAGCACAGGGAAATATCTGCTTCTAAATCCAAAACGCAGCTATCTAACAGAACGGTTGTCAATGTGTGCACTCAACTTCCAGAGTTAAACCCGTGTGTGGATTCAGCAGTCTGCAAACATCTTCTCTGCAGAGTCCCAAACCAGGCGTTTTCAGCCCATTACCGGCATATGGAAGAAACAGCAGTAAGCACAGGGAAATATCTGCTTCTAAATCCAAAACGCAGCTATCTAACAGAACGGTTGTCAATGTGTGCACTCAACTTCCAGAGTTAAACCCGTGTGTGGATTCAGCAGTCTGCAAACATCTTCTCTGCAGAGTCCCAAACCAGGCGTTTTCAGCCCATTACCGGCATATGGAAGAAACAGCAGTAAGCCCAGGGAAATATCTGCTTCTAAATCCAAAACGCAGCTATCTAACAGAACGGTTGTCAATGTGTGCACTCAACTTCCAGAGTTAAACCCGTGTGTGGATTCAGCAGTCTGCAAACACTTTGTCTGCAGAGTCCCAAAAGAGGCGATTTCAGCCCATTACCGGCATATGGAAAAAACAGCAGTAAACACAGGGAAATATCTGCTTCTAAATCCAAAACGCAGCTATCTAACAGAACGGTTGTCAATGTGTGCACTCAACTTGCAGAGTTAAACCCGTGTGTGGATTCAGCAGTCTGCAAACATCTTCTCTGCAGAGTCCCAAACCAGGCGTTTTCAGCCCATTACCGGCATATGGAAGAAACAGCAGTAAGCCCAGGGAAATATCTGCTTCTAAATCCAAAACGCAGCTATCTAACAGAACGGTTGTCAATGTGTGCACTCAATTTCCAGAGTTAAACCCGTGTGTGGATTCAGCAGTCTGCAAACACTTTCTCTGCAGAGTGCCAAAACAGGCGTTTTCAGCCCATTACCGGCATATGGAAGAAACAACAGTAAGCACAGGGAAATATCTGCTTCTAAATCCAAAACGCAGCTATCTAACAGAACGGTTGTCAATGTGTGCACTCAACTTCCAGAGTTAAACCCGTGTGTGGATTCAGCAGTCTGCAAACACTTTCTCTGCAGAGTCCCAAAACAGGCGTTTTCAGCCCATTACCGGCATATGGAAGAAACAGCAGTAAGCACAGGGAAATATCTGCTTCTAAATCCAAAACGCAGCTATCTAACAGAACGGTTGTCAATGTGTGCACTCAACTTCCAGAGTTAAACCCGTGTGAGGATTCAGCGGTCTGCAAACACTTTCTCTGCAGAGTGCCAAAGCAGGCGTTTTCAGCCCATTACCGGCATATGGAAGAAACAGCAGTAAGCACAGGGAAATATCTGCTTCTAAATCCAAAACGCAGCTATCTAACAGAACGGTTGTCAATGTGTGCACTCAACTTCCAGAGTTAAACCCGTGTGTGGATTCAGCAGTCTGCAAACACTTTCTCTGCAGAGTCCCAAAACAGGCGTTTTCAGCCCATTACCGGCATATGGAAGAAACAGCAGTAAGCCCAGGGAAATATCTGCTTCTAAATCCAAAACGCAGCTATCTAACAGAACGGTTGTCAATGTGTGCACTCAACTTCCAGAGTTAAACCCGTGTGTGGATTCAGCAGTCTGCAAACACTTTCTCTGCAGAGTCCCAAAACAGGCGTTTTCAGCCCATTACCGGCATATGGAAGAAACAGCAGTAAGCACAGGGAAATATCTGCTTCTAAATCCAAAACGCAGCTATCTAACAGAACGGTTGTCAATGTGTGCACTCAACTTCCAGAGTTAAACCCGTGTGTGGATTCAGCAGTCTGCAAACATCTTCTCTGCAGAGTCCCAAACCAGGCGTTTTCAGCCCATTACCGGCATATGGAAGAAACAGCAGTAAGCACAGGGAAATATCTGCTTCTAAATCCAAAACGCAGCTATCTAACAGAACGATTGTCAATGTGTGCACTCAACTTCCAGAGTTAAACCCGTGTGTGGATTCAGCAGTCTGCAAACACTTTCTCTGCAGAGTCCCAAAAGAGGAGTTTTCAGCCCATTACCGGCATATGGAAGAAACAGCAGTAAGCACAGGGAAATATCTGCTTCTAAATCCAAAACGCAGCTATCTAACAGAACGGTTGTCAATGTGTGCGCTCAACTTCCAGAGTTAAACCCGTGTGTGGATTCAGCAGTCTGCAAACACTTTCTCTGCAGAGTCCCAAAACAGGCGTTTTCAGCCCATTACCGGTATATGGAAGAAACAGCAGTAAGCACAGGGAAATAACTGCTTCTAAATCCAAAACGCAGCTATCTAACAGAACGGTTGTCAATGTGTGCACTCAACTTCCAGAGTTAAACCCGTGTGTGGATTCAGCAGTCTGCAAACATCTTCTCTGCAGGGTCCCAAACCAGGCGTTTTCACCCCATTACCGGCATATGGAAGAAACAGCAGTAAGCCCAGGGAAATATCTGCTTCTACATCCAAAACGCAGCTATCTAACAGAACGATTGTCAATGTGTGCACTCAACTTCCAGAGTTAAACCCGTGTGTGGATTCAGCAGTCTGCAAACACTTTGTCTGCAGAGTCCCAAAAGAGGCGATTTCAGCCCATTACCGGCATATGGAAAAAACAGCAGTAAACACAGGGAAATATCTGCTTCTAAATCCAAAACGCAGCTATCTAACAGAACGGTTGTCAATGTGTGCACTCAACTTGCAGAGTTAAACCCGTGTGTGGATTCAGCAGTCTGCAAACACTTTCTCTGCAGAGTCCCAAAACAGGCGTTTTCAACTCATTACCGGCATATGGAAGAAACTGCAGTAAGCACAGGGAAATATCTGCTTCTAAATCCAAAACCCAGCTATCTAACAGAACGGTTGTCAATGTGTGCACTCAACTTCCAGAGTTAAACCCGTGTGTGGATTCAGCAGTCTGCAAACACTTTCTCTGCAGAGTCCCAAAACAGGCGTTTTCAGCCCATTACCGGCATATGGAAGAAACAGCAGTAAGCCCAGGGAAATATCTGCTTCTAAATCCAAAACGCAGCTATCTAACAGAACGGTTGTCAATGTGTGCACTCAACTTCCAGAGTTAAACCCGTGTGTGGATTCAGCAGTCTGCAAACACTTTCTCTGCAGAGTGCCAAAGCAGGCGTTTTCAGCCCATTACCGGCATGTGGAAGAAACAGCAGTAAGCACAGGGAAATATCTGCTTCTAAATCCAAAACGCAGCTATCTAACAGAACGGTTGTCAATGTGTGCACTCAACTTCCAGAGTTAAACCCGTGTGTGGATTCAGCAGTCTGCAAACAACTTCTCTGCAGAGTCCCAAACCAGGCGTTTTCAGCCCATTACCGGCATATGGAAGAAACAGCAGTAAGCACAGGGAAATATCTGCTTCTAAATCCAAAACGCAGCTATCTAACAGAACGATTGTCAATGTGTGCACTCAACTTCCAGAGTTAAACCCGTGTGTGGATTCAGCAGTCTGCAAACACTTTCTCTGCTGAGTCCCAAAACAGGCGTTTTCAGCCCATTACCGGCATATGGAAGAAACAGCAGTAAGCCCAGGGAAATATCTGCTTCTAAATCCAAAACGCAGCTATCTAACAGAACGGTTGTCAATGTGTGCACTCAACTTCCAGAGTTAAACCCGTGTGTGGATTCAGCAGTCTGCAAACACTTTCTCTGCAGAGTCCCAAAACAGGCGTTTTCAGCCCATTACCGGCATATGGAAGAAACAGCAGTAAGCAAAGGGAAATATCTGCTTCTAAATCCAAAACGCAGCTATCTAACAGAACGGTTGTCAATGTGTGCACTCAACTTCCAGAGTTAAACCCGTGTGTGGATTCAGCAGTCTGCAAACACTTTCTCTGCAGAGTCCCAAAACAGGCGTTTTCAGCCCATTACCGGCATATGGAAGAAACAGCAGTAAGCACAGGGAAATATCTGCTTCTAAATCCAAAACGCAGCTATCTAACAGAACGGTTGTCAATGTGTGCACTCAACTTCCAGAGTTAAACCCGTGTGTGGATTCAGCAGTCTGCAAACACTTTCTGTGCAGAGTCTCAAAACAGGCCTTTCCGGCCCAGTACCGGCATATATAAGAAAGAGCATTAAGACTGCGTCTAAAACTCAGAAGAAACGTTTCTTTCAAACTGCTCGGCCTTGTGTTCTTTGGCCTAAGGGAGTTGAAACTATGTTTAGATTCAGCGAGATAGAAACACGTTTATTCTCGGAGCTGTCTTTGGATATTCCAGATTGAATGGGAGTATATGCTGTAAAGAGAAATATCTGTTTCTAAAACCAAAATGGATCTATCTAGCAGAGTGGTTGTGAATGTGTGCCTTCTGCTTAAAGAGGTAAACTGCTCTTCTCATGCAGCACTTTAGAAACCCTTTCTATGCAAATTCTCATACAGACCTTTCCAGCGAAACACCAGCCTGTAGGAAATAGCAGTAAGACTGCATCTTTAACATGGAAGAAACTGTTTTCAAACTGCTCTGCTGTGTGTTCATTCATATAAGAGACTTGAATATATGTTCAGTTTCAGCTAGTTAGCAACACGTTTCTTCCAGGAGCTGTGTTTGCCTATTCCAGAGTATACTGGAGTATAAGATGTAAAGACAAATGTCTCGTTCCAAAAGAAAAACGGATGATCTAATGGAATGGTTGTCAATGTGTGCATTCAACTTACTGAGCTAAACTGCTGTTTGTATGCAGCAGTTTAGAAAACATTTCTGTGTAGATTCTCAAACAGACATTTCCAGCAAAATACCGGCCTATAAGAAATAGCAGTAAGACTGCGTCTAAAACTCAGAGGGAACGTTTCTTTCAAACTGCTCTGCAGTGTGTTCGTTCACCAAAGGTCGTTGACTCTAAGTTTGGATTCAGCGAGTTTGAAACACGTTTATTCTAGGAGCTGCATTTCGATATTCCAGAGTGTATGGGAGTAAATGCTGTAAAGAGAAATATCTGTTTCTAAAACCAAAACGGAGCTATCTAACAGAATGGTTGTGAATGTGTGCATTCAACTTAAAGGGTTAATCTGCTCTTCTTAGGCAGCAGTTTAGAAACCCTTTATATGCAAATTCTAAAATCAACATTTGCAGCAAAACACCAGCCTAAAACAAGTAGCAGTAAGACTGCATCTATAACATAGAAGAAACGTTTTCTTCAAAATGCTCTGCTCTGTGTTCATTCACCTAAGAGTCTTGAGTATATGTTCAGATTCAGCGAGTAAGAAACACGTTTCTTCCAGGAGCTGCATTTGCATATTCCAGAGTGTACTGGAGTATAAGGTTTAAAGTGAAATATCTGGTTCTAAAACAAACACGGAGCCATCTAACAGAATGGTTGTCACTGTGTGCATTCAGCTTATTGAGATAAACTGTTGTTTCTATGCAGCAGTTTAGAAAAGATTTTTGTGCAGATTCTAACACAGACATTCCCAGCAAAATACTGGCCTCTAAGAAATAGCAATAAGACTGCGTCTAAAACTCAAATAAAACGTTTCTTTCAAACTGCTGTGCTGTGTGTTCGTTCACCTAAGGGAGTTGAATCTATGTTTAGATTCAGCGACTTAGAAACACGTCTATTCTGGGAGCTGCGTTTGGCTATTCCAGAATGAATGGGAGTATATGCTGTAACTAGAAACACAGGCTTCTAAAACCAAAACGGAGCTAGCTAACAGAATGATTGTGAATGAGGGCATTCAACTTAACGAATTAAACTGCTCCACTTAAGCAGCAGTTTACAAACCATTTATATGGAAATTCTAAAACCAACATTTCCAGGAAAACACCAGCCTAAAAACAATAGCAGTAACAGGGCATCTATAACATGGAAGAAATGTTTTTTTCAAACTCCTCTGCTGTGTGTTCATTCACCTAAGAGACTTCAATATATGCACAGATTCAGCGAGTTACAAACACGTTTCTTCCAGGAGCTGCGTATGCATATATCAGAGTGTACTGGGGTACAAGATGTAAAGAGAAATATCTGATTATACTTAGAAACCCGTTTCTTTCAGGAGCTGTGTTTGGATATTCCGGAGTGAATGAGAGTATATGCTGTAAAGAGAAATAACTGCTTCTAAAACCAAAAGGCAGCTATCTAACTGAATGGTTGTCAATGCGTGCACTCAACTTCCAGAGATAAACCCGTGTGTGGATTCAGCAGTCTGCAAACACTTTCTCTGCAGAGTCCCAAAACAGGCGTTTTCAGCCCATTACCGGCATATGGAAGAAACAGCAGTAAGCCCAGGGAAATATCTGCTTCTAAATCCAAAACGCAGCTATCTAACAGAACGGTTGTCAATGTGTGCACTCAACTTCCAGAGTTAAACCCGTGTGTGGATTCAGCAGTCTGCAAACACTTTCTCTGCAGAGTCCCAAAACAGGCGTTTTCAGCCCATTACCGGCATATGGAAGAAACAGCAGTCAGCACAGGGAAATATCTGCTTCTAAATCCAAAACGCAGCTATCTAACAGAACGGTTGTCAATGTGTGCACTCAACTTCCAGAGTTAAACCCGTGTGTGGATTCAGCAGTCTGCAAACATCTTCTCTGCAGGGTCCCAAAACAGGCGTTTTCAGCCCATTACCGGCATATGGAAGAAACAGCAGTAAGCCCAGGGAAATATCTGCTTCTAAATCCAAAACGCAGCTATCTAACAGAACGGTTGTCAATGTGTGCACTCAACTTCCAGAGATAAACCCGTGTGTGGATTCAGCAGTCTGGAAACACTTTCTCTGCAGAGTCCCAAAACAGGCGTTTTCAGCCCATTACCGGCATATGGAAGAAACAGCAGTAAGCACAGGGAAATATCTGTTTCTAAATCCAAAACGCAGCTATCTAACAGAACGGTTGTCAATGTGTGCACTCAACTTCCAGAGTTAAACCCGTGTGTGGATTCAGCAGTCTGCAAACACTTTCTCTGCAGAGTCCCAAAACAGGCGTTTTCAGCCCATTACCGGCATATGGAAGAAACTGCAGTAAGCACAGGGAAATATCTGCTTCTAAATCCAAAACGCAGCTATCTAACAGAACGGTTGTCAATGTGTGCACTCAACTTCCAGAGTTAAACCCGTGTGTGGATTCAGCAGTCTGCAAACATCTTCTCTGCAGAGTCCCAAAACAGGCGTTTTCAGCCCATTACCGGCATATGGAAGAAACAGAAGTAAGCACAGGGAAATATCTGCTTCTAAATCCAAAACGCAGCTATCTAACAGAACGGTTGTCAATGTGTGCACTCAACTTCCAGAGTTAAACCCGTGTGTGGATTCAGCAGTCTGCAAACATCTTCTCTGCAGAGTCCCAAACCAGGCGTTTTCAGCCCATTACCGGCATATGGAAGAAACAGCAGTAAGCACAGGGAAATATCTGCTTCTAAATCCAAAACGCAGCTATCTAACAGAACGGTTGTCAATGTGTGCACTCAACTTCCAGAGTTAAACCCGTGTGTGGATTCAGCAGTCTGCAAACATCTTCTCTGCAGAGTCCCAAACCAGGCGTTTTCAGCCCATTACCGGCATATGGAAGAAACAGCAGTAAGCACAGGGAAATATCTGCTTCTAAATCCAAAACGCAGCTATCTAACAGAACGGTTGTCAATGTGTGCACTCAACTTCCAGAGTTAAACCCGTGTGTGGATTCAGCAGTCTGCAAACACTTTCTCTGCAGAGTCCCAAAACAGGCGTTTTCAGCCCATTACCGGCATATGGAAGAAACAGCAGTAAGCACAGGGAAATATCTGCTTCTAAATCCAAAACGCAGCTATCTAACAGAACGGTTGTCAATGTGTGCACTCAACTTGCAGAGTTAAACCCGTGTGTGGATTCAGCAGTCTGCAAACATCTTCTCTGCAGGGTCCCAAACCAGGCGTTTTCAGCCCATTACCGGCTTATGGAAGAAACAGCAGTAAGCCCAGGGAAATATCTGCTTCTAAATCCAAAACGCAGCTATCTAACAGAACGGTTGTCAATGTGTGCACTCAACTTCCAGAGTTAAACCCGTGTGTGGATTCAGCAGTCTGCAAACACTTTCTCTTCAGAGTCCCAAAACAGGCGTTTTCAGCCCATTACCGGCATATGGAAGAAACTGCAGTAAGCACAGGGAAATATCTGCTTCTAAATCCAAAACGCAGCTATCTAACAGAACGGTTGTCAATGTGTGCACTCAACTTGCAGAGTTAAACCCGTGTGTGGATTCAGCAGTCTGCAAACACTTTCTCTGCAGAGTCCCAAAACAGGCGTTTTCAGCCCATTACCGGCATATGGAAGAAACAGCAGTAAGCACAGGGAAATATCTGCTTCTAAATCCAAAACGCAGCTATCTAACAGAACGGTTGTCAATGTGTGCACTCAACTTCCAGAGTTAAACCCGTGTGTGGATTCAGCAGTCTGCAAACACTTTCTCTGCAGAGTCCCAAAACAGGCGTTTTCAGCCCATTACCGGCATATGGAAGAAACAGCAGTAAGCCCAGGGAAATATCTGCTTCTAAATCCAAAACGCAGCTATCTAACAGAACGGTTGTCAATGTGTGCACTCAACTTCCAGAGTTAAACCCGTGTGTGGATTCAGCAGTCTGCAAACACTTTCTCTGCAGAGTGCCAAAGCAGGCGTTTTCAGCCCATTACCGGCATATGGAAGAAACAGCAGTAAGCACAGGGAAATATCTGCTTCTAAATCCAAAACGCAGCTATCTAACAGAACGGTTGTCAATGTGTGCACTCAACTTCCAGAGTTAAACCCGTGTGTGGATTCAGCAGTCTGCAAACACTTTCTCTGCAGAGTCCCAAAACAGGCGTTTTCAGCCCATTACCGGCATATGGAAGAAACAGCAGTAAGCACAGGGAAATATCTGCTTCTAAATCCAAAACGCAGCTATCTAACAGAACGGTTGTCAATGTGTGCACTCAACTTCCAGAGTTAAACCCGTGTGTGGATTCAGCAGTCTGCAAACACTTTCTCTGCAGAGTCCCAAAACAGGCGTTTTCAGCCCATTTCCGGCATATGGAAGAAACAGCAGTAAGCCCAGGGAAATATCTGCTTCTAAATCCAAAACGCAGCTATCTAACAGAACGGTTGTCAATGTGTGCACTCAACTTCCAGAGTTAAACCCGTGTGTGGATTCAGCAGTCTGCAAACACTTTCTCTGCAGAGTGCCAAAGCAGGCGTTTTCAGCCCATTACCGGCATATGGAAGAAACAGCAGTAAGCACAGGGAAATATCTGCTTCTAAATCCAAAACGCAGCTATCTAACAGAACGGTTGTCAATGTGTGCACTCAACTTCCAGAGTTAAACCCGTGTGTGGATTCAGCAGTCTGCAAACACTTTCTCTCCAGAGTCCCAAAACAGGCGTTTTCAGCCCATTACCGGCATATGGAAGAAACAGCAGTAAGCACAGGGAAATATCTGCTTCTAAATCCAAAACGCAGCTATCTAACAGAACGGTTGTCAATGTGTGCACTCAACTTCCAGAGTTAAACCCGTGTGTGGATTCAGCAGTCTGCAAACACTTTCTCTGCAGAGTCCCAAAACAGGCGTTTTCAGCCCATTACCGGCATATGGAAGAAACAGCAGTAAGCAAAGGGAAATATCTGCTTCTAAATCCAAAACGCAGCTATCTAACAGAACGGTTGTCAATGTGTGCACTCAACTTCCAGAGTTAAACCCGTGTGTGGATTCAGCAGTCTGCAAACACTTTCTCTGCAGAGTGCCAAAACAGGCGTTTTCAGCCCATTACCGGCATATGGAAGAAACAGCAGTAAGCCCAGGGAAATATCTGCTTCTAAATCCAAAACGCAGCTATCTAACAGAACGGTTGTCAATGTGTGCACTCAACTTCCAGAGTTAAACCCGTGTGTGGATTCAGCAGTCTGCAAACACTTTCTCTGCAGAGTCCCAAAACAGGCGTTTTCAGCCCATTACCGGCATATGGAAGAAACAGCAGTAAGCACAGGGAAATATCTGCTTCTAAATCCAAAACGCAGCTATCTAATAGAACGGTTGTCAATGTGTGCACTCAACTTCCAGAGTTAAACCCGTGTGTGGATTCAGCAGTCTGCAAACATCTTCTCTGCAGGGTCCCAAACCAGGCGTTTTCAGCCCATTACCGGCATATGGAAGAAACAGCAGTAAGCCCAGGGAAATATCTGCTTCTAAATCCAAAACGCAGCTATCTAACAGAACGGTTGTCAATGTGTGCACTCAACTTCCAGAGTTAAACCCGTGTGTGGATTCAGCAGTCTGCAAACACTTTCTCTGCAGAGTCCCAAAACAGGCGTTTTCAGCCCATTACCGGCATATGGAAGAAACAGCAGGAAGCCCAGGGAAATATCTGCTTCTAAATCCAAAACGCAGCTATCTAACAGAACGGTTGTCAATGTGTGCACTCAACTTCCAGAGTTAAACCCGTGTGTGGATTCAGCAGTCTGCAAACACTTTCTCTGCAGAGTCCCAAAACAGGCGTTTTCAGCCCATTACCGGCATATGGAAGAAACAGCAGTAAGCACAGGGAAATATCTGCTTCTAAATCCAAAACGCAGCTATCTAACAGAACGGTTGTCAATGTGTGCACTCAACTTCCAGAGTTAAACTCGTGTGTGGATTCAGCAGTCTGCAAACACTTTCTCTGCAGAGTCCCAAAACAGGCGTTTTCAGCCCATTACCGGCATATGGAAGAAACAGCAGTAAGCACAGGGAAATATCTGCTTCTAAATCCAAAACGCAGCTATCTAACAGAACGGTTGTCAATGTGTGCACTCAACTTCCAGAGTTAAACCCGTGTGTGGATTCAGCAGTCTGCAAACATCTTCTCTGCAGAGTCCCAAACCAGGGGTTTTCAGCCCATTACCGGCATATGGAAGAAAATGCAGTAAGCAAAGGGAAATATCTGCTTCTAAATCCAAAACGCAGCTATCTAACAGAACGGTTGTCAATGTGTGCACTCAACTTCCAGAGTTAAACCCGTATGTGGATTCAGCAGTCTGCAAACACTTTCTCTGCAGGGTCCCAAAACAGGCGTTTTCAGCCCATTACCGGCATATGGAAGAAACAGCAGTCAGCACAGGGAAATATCTGCTTCTAAATCCAAAACGCAGCTATCTAACAGAACGGTTGTCAATGTGTGCACTCAACTTCCAGAGTTAAACCCGTGTGTGGATTCAGCAGTCTGCAAACATCTTCTCTGCAGGGTCCCAAAACAGGCGTTTTCAGCCCATTACCGGCATATGGAAGAAACAGCAGTAAGCCCAGGGAAATATCTGCTTCTAAATCCAAAACGCAGCTATCTAACAGAACGGTTGTCAATGTGTGCACTCAACTTCCAGAGATAAACCCGTGTGTGGATTCAGCAGTCTGCAAACACTTTCTCTGCAGAGTCCCAAAACAGGCGTTTTCAGCCCATTACCGGCATATGGAAGAAACAGCAGTAAGCACAGGGAAATATCTGTTTCTAAATCCAAAACGCAGCTATCTAACAGAACGGTTGTCAATGTGTGCACTCAACTTCCAGAGTTAAACCCGTGTGTGGATTCAGCAGTCTGCAAACACTTTCTCTGCAGAGTCCCAAAACAGGCGTTTTCAGCCCATTACCGGCATATGGAAGAAACTGCAGTAAGCACAGGGAAATATCTGCTTCTAAATCCAAAACGCAGCTATCTAACAGAACGGTTGTCAATGTGTGCACTCAACTTCCAGAGTTAAACCCGTGTGTGGATTCAGCAGTCTGCAAACATCTTCTCTGCAGAGTCCCAAACCAGGCGTTTTCAGCCCATTACCGGCATATGGAAGAAACAGCAGTAAGCCCAGGGAAATATCTGCTTCTAAATCCAAAACGCAGCTATCTAACAGAACGGTTGTCAATGTGTGCACTCAACTTCCAGAGTTAAACCCGTGTGTGGAGTCAGCAGTCTGCAAACACTTTCTCTGCAGAGTCCCAAAACAGGCGTTTTCAGCCCATTACCGGCATATGGAAGAAACAGCAGTAAGCACAGGGAAATATCTGCTTCTAAATCCAAAACGCAGCTATCTAACAGAACGGTTGTCAATGTGTGCACTCAACTTCCAGAGTTAAACCCGTGTGTGGATTCAGCAGTCTGCAAACACTTTCTCTTCAGAGTCCCAAAACAGGCGTTTTCAGCCCATTACCGGCATATGGAAGAAACAGCAGTAAGCACAGGGAAATATCTGCTTCTAAATCCAAAACGCAGCTATCTAACAGAACGGTTGTCAATGTGTGCACTCAACTTGCAGAGTTAAACCCGTGTGTGGATTCAACAGTCTGCAAACACTTTCTCTGCAGAGTCCCAAACCAGGCGTTTTCAGCCCATTACCGGCATATGGAAGAAACAGCAGTAAGCACAGGGAAATATCTGCTTCTAAATCCAAAACGCAGCTATCTAACAGAACGGTTGTCAATGTGTGCACTCAACTTCCAGAGTTAAACCCGTGTGTGGATTCAGCAGTCTGCAAACACTTTCTCTGCAGAGTCCCAAAACAGGCGTTTTCAGCCCATTACCGGCATATGGAAGAAACAGCAGTAAGCCCAGGGAAATATCTGCTTCTAAATCCAAAACGCAGCTATCTAACAGAACGGTTGTCAATGTGTGCACTCAACTTCCAGAGTTAAACCCGTGTGTGGATTCAGCAGTCTGCAAACACTTTCTCTGCAGAGTGCCAAAGCAGGCGTTTTCAGCCCATTACCGGCATATGGAAGAAACAGCAGTAAGCACAGGGAAATATCTGCTTCTAAATCCAAAACGCAGCTATCTAACAGAACGGTTGTCAATGTGTGCACTCAACTTCCAGAGTTAAACCCGTGTGTGGATTCAGCAGTCTGCAAACACTTTCTCTGCAGAGTCCCAAAACAGGCGTTTTCAGCCCATTACCGGCATATGGAAGAAACTGCAGTAAGCACAGGGAAATATCTGCTTCTAAATCCAAAACGCAGCTATCTAACAGAACGGTTGTCAATGTGTGCACTCAACTTCCAGAGTTAAACCCGTGTGTGGATTCAGCAGTCTGCAAACACTTTCTCTGCAGAGTCCCAAAACAGGCGTTTTCAGCCCATTACCGGCATATGGAAGAAACAGCAGTAAGCCCAGGGAAATATCTGCTTCTAAATCCAAAACGCAGCTCTGTAACAGAACGGTTGTCAATGTGTGCACTCAACTTCCAGAGTTAAACCCGTGTGTGGATTCAGCAGTCTGCAAACACTTTCTCTGCAGAGTGCCAAAGCAGGCGTTTTCAGCCCATTACCGGCATATGGAAGAAACAGCAGTAAGCACAGGGAAATATCTGCTTCTAAATCCAAAACGCAGCTATCTAACAGAACGGTTGTCAATGTGTGCACTCAACTTCCAGAGTTAAACCCGTGTGTGGATTCAGCAGTCTGCAAACACTTTCTCTGCAGAGTCCCAAAACAGGCGTTTTCAGCCCATTACCGGCATATGGAAGAAACAGCAGTAAGCACAGGGAAATATCTGCTTCTAAATCCAAAACGCAGCTATCTAACAGAACGGTTGTCAATGTGTGCACTCAACTTCCAGAGTTAAACCCGTGTGTGGATTCAGCAGTCTGCAAACACTTTCTCTGCAGAGTCCCAAAACAGGCGTTTTCAGCCCATTACCGGCATATGGAAGAAACAGCAGTAAGCAAAGGGAAATATCTGCTTCTAAATCCAAAACGCAGCTATCTAACAGAACGGTTGTCAATGTGTGCACTCAACTTCCAGAGTTAAACCCGTGTGTGGATTCAGCAGTCTGCAAACACTTTCTCTGCAGAGTCCCAAAACAGGCGTTTTCAGCCCATTACCGGCATATGGAAGAAACAGCAGTAAGCCCAGGGAAATATCTGCTTCTAAATCCAAAACGCAGCTATCTAACAGAACGGTTGTCAATGTGTGCACTCAACTTCCAGAGTTAAACCCGTGTGTGGATTCAGCAGTCTGCAAACACTTTCTCTGCAGAGTCCCAAAACAGGCGTTTTCAGCCCATTACCGGCATATGGAAGAAACAGCAGTAAGCACAGGGAAATATCTGCTTCTAAATCCAAAACGCAGCTATCTAACAGAACGGTTGTCAATGTGTGCACTCAACTTCCAGAGTTAAACCCGTGTGTGGATTCAGCAGTCTGCAAACATCTTCTCTGCAGAGTCCCAAACCAGGCGTTTTCAGCCCATTACCGGCATATGGAAGAAACAGCAGTAAGCACAGGGAAATATCTGCTTCTAAATCCAAAACGCAGCTATCTAACACAACGATTGTCAATGTGTGCACTCAACTTCCAGAGTTAAACCCGTGTGTGGATTCAGCAGTCTGCAAACACTTTCTCTGCAGAGTCCCAAAACAGGCGTTTTCAGCCCATTACCGGCATATGGAAGAAACTGCAGTAAGCAAAGGGAAATATCTGCTTCTAAATCCAAAACGCAGCTATCTAACAGAACGGTTGTCAATGTGTGCACTCAACTTCCAGAGTTAAACCCGTGTGTGGATTCAGCAGTCTGCAAACATCTTCTCTGCAGGGTCCCAAACCAGGCGTTTTCAGCCCATTACCGGCTTATGGAAGAAACAGCAGTAAGCCCAGGGAAATATCTGCTTCTAAATCCAAAACGCAGCTATCTAACAGAACGGTTGTCAATGTGTGCACTCAACTTCCAGAGTTAAACCCGTGTGTGGATTCAGCAGTCTGCAAACACTTTCTCTGCAGAGTCCCAAACCAGGCGTTTTCAGCCCATTCCCGGCATATGGAAGAAACAGCAGTAAGCCCAGGGAAATATCTGCTTCTAAATCCAAAACGCAGCTATCTAACAGAACGGTTGTCAATGTGTGCACTCAACTTCCAGAGTTAAACCCGTGTGTGGATTCAGCAGTCTGCAAACAGTTTCTCTGCAGAGTCCCAAAACAGGCGATTTCAGCCCATTACCGGCATATGGAAAAAACAGCAGTAAGCACAGGGAAATATCTGCTTCTAAATCCAAAACGCAGCTATCTAACAGAACGGTTGTCAATGTGTGCACTCAACTTCCAGAGTTAAACCCGTGTGTGGATTCAGCAGTCTGCAAACACTTTCTCTGCAGAGTCCCAAAACAGGCGTTTTCAGCCCATTACCGGCATATGGAAGAAACAGCCGTAAGCACAGGGAAATATCTGCTTCTAAATCCAAAACGCAGCTATCTAACAGAACGGTTGTCAATGTGTGCACTCAACTTCCAGAGTTAAACCCGTGTGTGGATTCAGCAGTCTGCAAACATCTTCTCTGCAGAGTCCCAAACCAGGGGTTTTCAGCCCATTACCGGCATATGGAAGAAACAGCAGTAAGCCCAGGGAAATATCTGCTTCTAAATCCAAAACGCAGCTATCTAACAGAACGGTTGTCAATGTGTGCACTCAACTTCCAGAGTTAAACCCGTGTGTGGATTCAGCAGTCTGCAAACACTTTCTCTGCAGAGTCCCAAAACAGGCGTTTTCAGCCCATTACCGGCATATGGAAGAAACAGCAGACAGCACAGGGAAATATCTGCTTCTAAATCCAAAACGCAGCTATCTAACAGAACGGTTGTCAATGTGTGCACTCAACTTCCAGAGTTAAAACCGTGTGTGGATTCAGCAGTCTGCAAACATCTTCTCTGCAGGGTCCCAAAACAGGCGTTTTCAGCCCATTACCGGCATATGTAAGAAACAGCAGTAAGCCCAGGGAAATATCTGCTTCTAAATCCAAAACGCAGCTATCTAACAGAACGGTTGTCAATGTGTGCACTCAACTTCCAGAGATAAACCCGTGTGTGGATTCAGCAGTCTGCAAACACTTTCTCTGCAGAGTCCCAAAACAGGCGTTTTCAGCCCATTACCGGCATATGGAAGAAACAGCAGTCAGCACAGGGAAATATCTGCTTCTAAATCCAAAACGCAGCTATCTAACAGAACGGTTGTCAATGTGTGCACTCAACTTCCAGAGTTAAACCCGTGTGTGGATTCAGCAGTCTGCAAACATCTTCTCTGCAGAGTCCCAAACCAGGGGTTTTCAGCCCATTACCGGCATATGGAAGAAACAGCAGTAAGCACAGGGAAATATCTGCTTCTAAATCCAAAACGCAGCTATCTAACAGAACGGTTGTCAATGTGTGCACTCAACTTCCAGAGTTAAACCCGTGTGTGGATTCAGCAGTCTGCAAACATCTTCTCTGCAGAGTCCCAAACCAGGCGTTTTCAGCCCATTACCGGCATATGGAAGAAACAGCAGTAAGCCCAGGGAAATATCTGCTTCTAAATCCAAAACGCAGCTATCTAACAGAACGGTTGTCAATGTGTGTACTCAACTTCCAGAGTTAAACCCGTGTGTGGATTCAGCAGTCTGCAAACACTTTGTCTGCAGAGTCCCAAAAGAGGCGATTTCAGCCCATTACCGGCATATGGAAAAAACAGCAGTAAACACAGGGAAATATCTGCTTCTAAATCCAAAACGCAGCTATCTAACAGAACGGTTGTCAATGTGTGCACTCAACTTGCAGAGTTAAACCCGTGTGTGGATTCAGCAGTCTGCAAACACTTTCTCTGCAGAGTCCCAAAACAGGCGTTTTCAGCCCATTACCGGCATATGGAAGAAACAGCAGTAAGCCCAGGGAAATATCTGCTTCTAAATCCAAAACGCAGCTATCTAACAGAACGGTTGTCAATGTGTGCACTCAACTTCCAGAGTTAAACCCGTGTGTGGATTCAGCAGTCTGCAAACATCTTCTCTGCAGAGTCCCAAACCAGGCGTTTTCAGCCCATTACCGGCATATGGAAGAAACAGCAGTAAGCACAGGGAAATATCTGCTTCTAAATCCAAAACGCAGCTATCTAACAGAACGGTTGTCAATGTGTGCACTCAACTTCCAGAGTTAAACCCGTGTGTGGATTCAGCAGTCTGCAAACATCTTCTCTGCAGAGTCCCAAACCAGGCGTTTGCAGCCCATTACCGGCATATGGAAGAAACAGCAGGAAGCCCAGGGAAATATCTGCTTCTAAATCCAAAACGCAGCTATCTAACAGAACGGTTGTCAATGTGTGCACTTAACTTCCAGAGTTAAACCCGTGTGTGGATTCAGCAGTCTGCAAACACTTTCTCTGCAGAGTCCCAAAACAGGCGTTTTCAGCCCATTACCGGCATATGGAAGAAACAGCAGTAAGCACAGGGAAATATCTGCTTCTAAATCCAAAACGCAGCTATCTGACAGAACGGTTGTCAATGTGTGCACTCAACTTCCAGAGTTAAACCCGTGTGTGGATTCAGCAGTCTGCAAACACTTTCTCTTCAGAGTCCCAAAACAGGCGTTTTCAGCCCATTACCGGCATATGGAAGAAACAGCAGTAAGCACAGGGAAATATCTGCTTCTAAATCCAAAACGCAGCTATCTAACAGAACGGTTGTCAATGTGTGCACTCAACTTGCAGAGTTAAACCCGTGTGTGGATTCAGCAGTCTGCAAACACTTTCTCTGCAGAGTCCCAAAACAGGCGTTTTCAGCCCATTACCGGCATATGGAAGAAACAGCAGTAAGCACAGGGAAATATCTGCTTCTAAATCCAAAACGCAGCTATCTAACAGAACGGTTGTCAATGTGTGCACTCAACTTCCAGAGTTAAACCCGTGTGTGGATTCAGCAGTCTGCAAACACTTTCTCTGCAGAGTTCCAAAGCAGGCGTTTTCAGCCCATTACCGGCATACGGAAGAAACAGCAGTAAGCACAGGGAAATATCTGCTTCTAAATCCAAAACGCAGCTATCTAACAGAACGGTTGTCAATGTGTGCACTCAACTTCCAGAGTTAAACCCGTGTGTGGATTCAGCAGTCTGCAAACACTTTCTCTGCAGAGTCCCAAAACAGGCGTTTTCAGCCCATTACCGGCATATGGAAGAAACAGCAGTAAGCCCAGGGAAATATCTGCTTCTAAATCCAAAACGCAGCTATCTAACAGAACGGTTGTCAATGTGTGCACTCAACTTCCAGAGTAAAACCCGTGTGTGGATTCAGCAGTCTGCAAACACTTTCTCTGCAGAGTCCCAAAACAGGCGTTTTCAGCCCATTACCGGCATATGGAAGAAACAGCAGTAAGCCCAGGGAAATATCTGCTTCTAAATCCAAAACGCAGCTATCTAACAGAACGGTTGTCAATGTGTGCACTCAACTTCCAGAGTTAAACCCGTGTGTGGATTCAGCAGTCTGCAAACATCTTCTCTGCAGGGTCCCAAACCAGGCGTTTTCAGCCCATTACCGGCATATGGAAGAAACAGCAGTAAGCCCAGGGAAATATCTGCTTCTAAATCCAAAACGCAGCTATCTAACAGAACGGTTGTCAATGTGTGCACTCAACTTCCAGAGTTAAACCCGTGTGTGGATTCAGCAGTCTGCAAACACTTTCTCTGCAGAGTCCCAAAACAGGCGTTTTCAGCCCATTACCGGCATATGGAAGAAACAGCAGTAAGCACAGGGAAATATCTGCTTCTAAATCCAAAACGCAGCTATCTAACAGAACGGTTGTCAATGTGTGCACTCAACTTCCAGAGTTAAACCCGTGTGTGGATTCAGCAGTCTGCAAACATCTTCTCTGCAGAGTCCCAAACCAGGCGTTTTCAGCCCATTACCGGCATATGGAAGAAACAGCAGTAAGCACAGGGAAATATCTGCTTCTAAATCCAAAACGCAGCTATCTAACACAACGATTGTCAATGTGTGCACTCAACTTCCAGAGTTAAACCCGTGTGTGGATTCAGCAGTCTGCAAACACTTTCTCTGCAGAGTCCCAAAACAGGCGTTTTCAGCCCATTACCGGCATATGGAAGAAACTGCAGTAAGCAAAGGGAAATATCTGCTTCTAAATCCAAAACGCAGCTATCTAACAGAACGGTTGTCAATGTGTGCACTCAACTTCCAGAGTTAAACCCGTGTGTGGATTCAGCAGTCTGCAAACACTTTCTCTGCAGAGTCCCAAACCAGGCGTTTTCAGCCCATTCCCGGCATATGGAAGAAACAGCAGTAAGCCCAGGGAAATATCTGCTTCTAAATCCAAAACGCAGCTATCTAACAGAACGGTTGTCAATGTGTGCACTCAACTTCCAGAGTTAAACCCGTGTGTGGATTCAGCAGTCTGCAAACACTTTCTCTGCAGAGTCCCAAAACAGGCGATTTCAGCCCATTACCGGCATATGGAAAAAACAGCAGTAAGCACAGGGAAATATCTGCTTCTAAATCCAAAACGCAGCTATCTAACAGAACGGTTGTCAATGTGTGCACTCAACTTCCAGAGTTAAACCCGTGTGTGGATTCAGCAGTCTGCAAACACTTTCTCTGCAGAGTCCCAAAACAGGCGTTTTCAGCCCATTACCGGCATATGGAAGAAACAGCCGTAAGCACAGGGAAATATCTGCTTCTAAATCCAAAACGCAGCTATCTAACAGAACGGTTGTCAATGTGTGCACTCAACTTCCAGAGTTAAACCCGTGTGTGGATTCAGCAGTCTGCAAACATCTTCTCTGCAGGGTCCCAAAACAGGCGTTTTCAGCCCATTACCGGCATATGTAAGAAACAGCAGTAAGCCCAGGGAAATATCTGCTTCTAAATCCAAAACGCAGCTATCTAACAGAACGGTTGTCAATGTGTGCACTCAACTTCCAGAGATAAACCCGTGTGTGGATTCAGCAGTCTGCAAACACTTTCTCTGCAGAGTCCCAAAACAGGCGTTTTCAGCCCATTACCGGCATATGGAAGAAACAGCAGTCAGCACAGGGAAATATCTGCTTCTAAATCCAAAACGCAGCTATCTAACAGAACGGTTGTCAATGTGTGCACTCAACTTCCAGAGTTAAACCCGTGTGTGGATTCAGCAGTCTGCAAACATCTTCTCTGCAGAGTCCCAAACCAGGGGTTTTCAGCCCATTACCGGCATATGGAAGAAACAGCAGTAAGCACAGGGAAATATCTGCTTCTAAATCCAAAACGCAGCTATCTAACAGAACGGTTGTCAATGTGTGCACTCAACTTCCAGAGTTAAACCCGTGTGTGGATTCAGCAGTCTGCAAACATCTTCTCTGCAGAGTCCCAAACCAGGCGTTTTCAGCCCATTACCGGCATATGGAAGAAACAGCAGTAAGCCCAGGGAAATATCTGCTTCTAAATCCAAAACGCAGCTATCTAACAGAACGGTTGTCAATGTGTGTACTCAACTTCCAGAGTTAAACCCGTGTGTGGATTCAGCAGTCTGCAAACACTTTGTCTGCAGAGTCCCAAAAGAGGCGATTTCAGCCCATTACCGGCATATGGAAAAAACAGCAGTAAACACAGGGAAATATCTGCTTCTAAATCCAAAACGCAGCTATCTAACAGAACGGTTGTCAATGTGTGCACTCAACTTGCAGAGTTAAACCCGTGTGTGGATTCAGCAGTCTGCAAACACTTTCTCTGCAGAGTCCCAAAACAGGCGTTTTCAGCCCATTACCGGCATATGGAAGAAACAGCAGTAAGCCCAGGGAAATATCTGCTTCTAAATCCAAAACGCAGCTATCTAACAGAACGGTTGTCAATGTGTGCACTCAACTTCCAGAGTTAAACCCGTGTGTGGATTCAGCAGTCTGCAAACATCTTCTCTGCAGAGTCCCAAACCAGGCGTTTTCAGCCCATTACCGGCATATGGAAGAAACAGCAGTAAGCACAGGGAAATATCTGCTTCTAAATCCAAAACGCAGCTATCTAACAGAACGGTTGTCAATGTGTGCACTCAACTTCCAGAGTTAAACCCGTGTGTGGATTCAGCAGTCTGCAAACATCTTCTCTGCAGAGTCCCAAAACAGGCGTTTTCAGCCCATTACCGGCATATGGAAGAAACAGCAGGAAGCCCAGGGAAATATCTGCTTCTAAATCCAAAACGCAGCTATCTAACAGAACGGTTGTCAATGTGTGCACTTAACTTCCAGAGTTAAACCCGTGTGTGGATTCAGCAGTCTGCAAACACTTTCTCTGCAGAGTCCCAAAACAGGCGTTTTCAGCCCATTACCGGCATATGGAAGAAACAGCAGTAAGCACAGGGAAATATCTGCTTCTAAATCCAAAACGCAGCTATCTGACAGAACGGTTGTCAATGTGTGCACTCAACTTCCAGAGTTAAACCCGTGTGTGGATTCAGCAGTCTGCAAACACTTTCTCTTCAGAGTCCCAAAACAGGCGTTTTCAGCCCATTACCGGCATATGGAAGAAACAGCAGTAAGCACAGGGAAATATCTGCTTCTAAATCCAAAACGCAGCTATCTAACAGAACGGTTGTCAATGTGTGCACTCAACTTGCAGAGTTAAACCCGTGTGTGGATTCAGCAGTCTGCAAACACTTTCTCTTCAGAGTCCCAAAACAGGCGTTTTCAGCCCATTACCGGCATATGGAAGAAACAGCAGTAAGCACAGGGAAATATCTGCTTCTAAATCCAAAACGCAGCTATCTAACAGAACGGTTGTCAATGTGTGCACTCAACTTCCAGAGTTAAACCCGTGTGTGGATTCAGCAGTCTGCAAACACTTTCTCTGCAGAGTGCCAAAGCAGGCGTTTTCAGCCCATTACCGGCATACGGAAGAAACAGCAGTAAGCACAGGGAAATATCTGCTTCTAAATCCAAAACGCAGCTATCTAACAGAACGGTTGTCAATGTGTGCACTCAACTTCCAGAGTTAAACCCGTGTGTGGATTCAGCAGTCTGCAAACACTTTCTCTGCAGAGTCCCAAAACAGGCGTTTTCAGCCCATTACCGGCATATGGAAGAAACAGCAGTAAGCCCAGGGAAATATCTGCTTCTAAATCCAAAACGCAGCTATCTAACAGAACGGTTGTCAATGTGTGCACTCAACTTCCAGAGTTAAACCCGTGTGTGGATTCAGCAGTCTGCAAACACTTTCTCTGCAGAGTCCCAAAACAGGCGTTTTCAGCCCATTACCGGCATATGGAAGAAACAGCAGTAAGCCCAGGGAAATATCTGCTTCTAAATCCAAAACGCAGCTTTCTAACAGAACGGTTGTCAATGTGTGCACTCAACTTCCAGAGTTAAACCCGTGTGTGGATTCAGCAGTCTGCAAACATCTTCTCTGCAGGGTCCCAAACCAGGCGTTTTCAGCCCATTACCGGCATATGGAAGAAACAGCAGTAAGCCCAGGGAAATATCTGCTTCTAAATCCAAAACGCAGCTATCTAACAGAACGGTTGTCAATGTGTGCACTCAACTTCCAGAGTTAAACCCGTGTGTGGATTCAGCAGTCTGCAAACACTTTCTCTGCAGAGTCCCAAAACAGGCGTTTTCAGCCCATTACCGGCATATGGAAGAAACAGCAGTAAGCACAGGGAAATACCTGCTTCTAAATCCAAAACGCAGCTATCTAACAGAACCGTTGTCAATGTGTGCACTCAACTTCCAGAGTTAAACCCGTGTGTGGATTCAGCAGTCTGCAAACACTTTCTCTGCAGAGTCCCAAAACAGGCGTTTTCAGCCCATTACCGGCATATGGAAGAAACAGCAGTAAGCACAGGGAAATATCTGCTTCTAAATCCAAAACGCAGCTATCTAACAGAACGGTTGTCAATGTGTGCACTCAACTTCCAGAGTTAAACCCGTGTGTGGATTCAGCAGTCTGCAAACACTTTCTCTGCAGAGTGCCAAAGCAGGCGTTTTCAGCCCATTACCGGCATACGGAAGAAACAGCAGTAAGCACAGGGAAATATCTGCTTCTAAATCCAAAACGCAGCTATCTAACAGAACGGTTGTCAATGTGTGCACTCAACTTCCAGAGTTAAACCCGTGTGTGGATTCAGCAGTCTGCAAACACTTTCTCTGCAGAGTCCCAAAACAGGCGTTTTCAGCCCATTACCGGCATATGGAAGAGACAGCAGTAAGCCCAGGGAAATATCTGCTTCTAAATCCAAAACGCAGCTATCTAACAGAACGGTTGTCAATGTGTGCACTCAACTTCCAGAGTTAAACCCGTGTGTGGATTCAGCAGTCTGCAAACACTTTCTCTGCAGAGTCCCAAAACAGGCGTTTTCAGCCCATTACCGGCATATGGAAGAAACAGCAGTAAGCACAGGGAAATATCTGCTTCTAAATCCAAAACGCAGCTATCTAACAGAACGGTTGTCAATGTGTGCACTCAACTTCCAGAGTTAAACCCGTGTGTGGATTCAGCAGTCTGCAAACATCTTCTCTGCAGGGTCCCAAACCAGGCGTTTTCAGGCCATTACCGGCATATGGAAGAAACAGCAGTAAGCCCAGGGAAATATCTGCTTCTAAATCCAAAACGCAGCTATCTAACAGAACGGTTGTCAATGTGTGCACTCAACTTCCAGAGTTAAACCCGTGTGTGGATTCAGCAGTCTGCAAACACTTTCTCTGCAGAGTCCCAAAACAGGCGTTTTCAGCCCATTACCGGCATATGGAAGAAACAGCAGTAAGCCCAGGGAAATATCTGCTTCTAAATCCAAAACGCAGCTATCTAACAGAACGGTTGTCAATGTGTGCACTCAACTTCCAGAGTTAAACCCGTGTGTGGATTCAGCAGTCTGCAAACACTTTCTCTGCAGAGTCCCAAAACAGGCGTTTTCAGCCCATTACCGGCATATGGAAGAAACAGCAGTAAGCACAGGGAAATATCTGCTTCTAAATCCAAAACGCAGCTATCTAACAGAACGGTTGTCAATGTGTCCTCTCAACTTCCAGAGTTAAACGCGTGTGTGGATTCAGCAGTCTGCAAACATCTTCTCTGCAGAGTCCCAAACCAGGCGTTTTCAGCCCATTACCGGCATATGGAAGAAACAGCAGTAAGCACAGGGAAATATCTGCTTCTAAATCCAAAACGCAGCTATCTAACAGAACGGTTGTCAATGTGTGCACTCAACTTCCAGAGTTAAACCCGTGTGTGGATTCAGCAGTCTGCAAACACTTTCTCTGCAGAGTCCCAAAACAGGCGTTTTCAGCCCATTACCGGCATACGGAAGAAACAGCAGTAAGCACAGGGAAATACCTGCTTCTAAATCCAAAACTCAGCTATCTAACAGAACCGTTGTCAATGTGTGCACTCAACTTCCAGAGTTAAACCCGTGTGTGGATTCAGCAGTCTGCAAACACTTTCTCTGCAGAGTCCCAAACCAGGCGTTTTCAGCCCATTACCGGCATATGGAAGAAACAGCAGTAAGCACAGGGAAATATCTGCTTCTAAATCCAAAACGCAGCTATCTAACAGAACGGTTGTCAATGTGTGCACTCAACTTCCAGAGTTAAACCCGTGTGTGGATTCAGCAGTCTGCAAACAGTTTCTCTGCAGAGTCCCAAAACAGGCGTTTTCAGCCCATTACCGGCATATGGAAGAAACAGCAGTAAGCACAGGGAAATATCTGCTTCTAAATCCAAAACGCAGCTATCTAACAGAACGGATGTCAATGTGTGCACTCAACTTCCAGAGTTAAACCCGTGTGTGGATTCAGCAGTCTGCAAGCACTTTCTCTGCAGAGTCGCAAAACAGGCATTTTCAGCCCATTACCGGCATATGGAAGAAACAGCAGTAAGCACAGGGAAATATCTGCTTCTAAATCCAAAACGCAGCTATCTAACAGAACGGTTGTCAATGTGTGCACTCAACTTCCAGACTTAAACCCGTGTGTGGATTCAGCAGTCTGCAAACATCTTCTCTGCAGAGTCCCAAACCAGGCGTTTTCAGCCCATTACCGGCATATGGAAGAAACAGCAGTAAGCACAGGGAAATATCTGCTTCTAAATCCAAAACGCAGCTATCTAACAGAACGGTTGTCAATGTGTGCACTCAACTTCCAGAGTTAAACCCGTGTGTGGATTCAGCAGTCTGCAAACACTTTCTCTGCAGAGTCCCAAAACAGGCGTTTTCAGCCCATTACCGGCATATGGAAGAAACAGCAGTAAGCCCAGGGAAATATCTGCTTCTAAATCCAAAACGCAGCTATCTAACAGAACGGTTGTCAATGTGTGCACTCAACTTCTAGAGTTAAACCCGTGTGTGGATTCAGCAGTCTGCAAACACTTTCTCTGCAGAGTCCCAAAACAGGCGTTTTCAGCCCATTACCGGCATACGGAAGAAACAGCAGTAAGCACAGGGAAATATCTGCTTCTAAATCCAAAACGCAGCTATCTAACAGAACGGTTGTCAATGTGTGCACTCAACTTCCAGAGTTAAACCCGTGTGTGGATTCAGCAGTCTGCAAACACTTTCTCTGCAGAGTCCCAAAACAGGCGTTTTCAGCCCATTACCGGCATATGGAAGAAACAGCAGTAAGCACAGGGAAATATCTGCTTCTAAATCCAAAACGCAGCTATCTAACAGAACGGTTGTCAATGTGTGCACTCAACTTCCAGAGTTAAACCCGTGTGTGGATTCAGCAGTCTGCAAACATCTTCTCTGCAGAGTCCCAAACCAGGCGTTTTCAGCCCATTACCGGCATATGGAAGAAACAGCAGTAAGCCCAGGGAAATATCTGCTTCTAAATCCAAAACGCAGCTATCTAACAGAACGGTTGTCAATGTGTGCACTCAACTTCCAGAGTTAAACCCGTGTGTGGATTCAGCAGTCTGCAAACACTTTCTCTGCAGAGTCCCAAACCAGGCGTTTTCAGCCCATTACCGGCATATGGAAGAAACAGCAGTAAGCACAGGGAAATATCTGCTTCTAAATCCAAAACGCAGCTATCTAACAGAACGGTTGTCAATGTGTGCACTCAACTTCCAGAGTTAAACCCGTGTGTGGATTCAGCAGTCTGCAAACACTTTCTCTGCAGAGTCCCAAAACAGGCGTTTTCAGCCCATTACCGGCATATGGAAGAAACAGCAGTAAGCACAGGGAAATATCTGCTTCTAAATCCAAAACGCAGCTATCTAACAGAACGGTTGTCAATGTGTGCACTCAACTTCCAGAGTTAAACCCGTGTGTGGATTCAGCAGTCTGCAAACATCTTCTCTGCAGAGTCCCAAACCAGGCGTTTTCAGCCCATTACCGGCATATGGAAGAAACAGCAGTAAGCACAGGGAAATATCTGCTTCTAAATCCAAAACGCAGCTATTGGTGCAGAGTCCGGAGATTCCCGGGCAGAAAAGCACCATCAATCTTAACACCGCTGTTTTGGCCGGCTCAGTGGATTGCTCAGATTTCGGCGCAGGGAATCAACAAGTTGGACGTCAGAGACCCAGTTAGAAAGTCGGTAATTATAAAGACGACAGATGGACAAATATATAATGAAGGGAAGAAACCAGCGTAAAAAGGTAGAGAATACTCAAAATCAGAATGCCTCTCCCTCTACAGGGGATTGCAATTCCTCATCAGTAACGGAACAAGGCTTAATAGATTACACGGGTGTTCCAATAACAGAAGCAGGTTTCCAAACGTGGGTGATAAGAAACTTCTGTGAATTAAAAGAACTTATTCTAACCCAATGCAAAGAAACTAAGAACCTTGAAAAAAGGTTTGACGAAATGTTAATGAGAATGGACAATTTAGAGAAGAATATAAGTGAATTGATGGAGCTGAAAAACACAACACGAGAACTTCGCGAAGCATGCACAAGTTTAAACAGTCGAATTGATCAAGCAGAAGGAAGGATATCAGAAGTCGAGGACCAGCTCAGTGAAATGAAGCGAGAAGACAAGAATGCAGAAAAAAGGATGAAAAGGAATGAGCAAAGTCTCCAGGAAATATGGGACTATGTGAAAAGACCTAATTTACGTTTGATAGGTGTACCTGAATGTGATGAAGAGAATGAATCCAAGTTGGAAAATACTCTTCAGGATATCATTCAGGAAAATTTTCCCAACCTGGCAAGGCAGGGTAATATTCAACTCCAGGTAATACAGAGAACACCACAAAGATATTCTTCAAGAAGACCAACCCCAAGGCACATAATCGCCAGATTTATTAGGGTTGAAATGAAGGAGAAAATACTAAGGGCAGCCAGAGAGAAAGGTCAGGTTACCCATAAAGGGAAACCTATCAGACTTACAGCAGATCTCTCAGCAGAAACCCTACAAGCCAGAAAAGAGTGGGGACCAATATTTAACATCCTCAAAGAAAAGAACTTTCAACCCAGAATTTCCTATCCAGCCAAACTAAGCTTTATGAGCGAAGGAAAAATTAAATCTTTTGCGAACAAACAAGTACTTAGAGAGTTCACCACCACCAGGCCTGCTTTACAAGAGCTTCTGAAAGAAGCACTATACATATAAAGGAACAACCAATATCAGCCTTTCCAAAAATATATCAAAAAGCAAAGAACTTTAACACAATAAAAAATTTACATCAACTAATGGGCAAAACAGCCAGCTAGCATCAAACGCCGGTATTAAACTTATATATATTTTAATTGGATAAAAAGCCAAAACCCATCTGTATGCTGCATCCAGGCCCATCTTACATGCAACAATACACAAAGACTCAGAGAGAAGGAGGAAGATTTACCAATCAAACAGAGAGTAAAAATAAACTAATAAACAAAAAGCAGGAGATGCAATTCTCACCTCTGATAAAGTAGACTTTAAAGCAACAAAGATCAAAAGAGGCGAGGAATGACATTACATATGGCAAAAGGATCAATGCAACAAGAAGAGCTAACGATTCTATAGATCAACGAGATAGAAAATTAACAAGGATATTCAGAACTTGAACTCGGACCCGGAACAAGTAAACTTAATAAACATTTATAGAACTCTCCACTTCAAATACACAAAACATACATTACCACCTCACACCTATTCCAAAGGTGACTATATAATTGGAAGTAAATCACTCCTCAGTAATCACATAGCATTTCATAGGTTTAAATTAAATATTGGTTGGCTGTTTGTTTGTTATCTTCTTCCCTTATTCCTTCCTGACTACATCATTAAGTATAATTATCAGTATAAAAGAGGTTTTCAATACTCATTACTATATTGCATTCTAGCCTGGGCAAGAAAGCAATACTTCCATTCTCTCTCCCTCTTTCTTTTCCTTCTCCCTCCTCCCCATTCTCTCTCTCTCTTTCTCTTCCTTTTTCCTCCTTCCTATTCTCTCTCTCTTTCTCTTTAAAAAAAAAAAAAAAAAAAAAAAAAAAAAAAAAAAAAAAAAAAAAAAAAAAAAAAACGCAGCTATCTAACAGAACGGTTGTCAATGTGTGCACTCAACTTCCAGAGTTAAACCCGTGTGTGGATTCAGCAGTCTGCAAACACTTTCTCTGCAGAGTCCCAAACCAGGCGTTTTCAGCCCATTACCGGCATATGGAAGAAACAGCAGTAAGCCCAGGGAAATATCTGCTTCTAAATCCAAAACGCAGCTATCTAACAGAACGGTTGACAATGTGTGCACTCAACTTCCAGTGTTAAACCCGTGTGTGGATTCAGCAGTCTGCAAACACTTTCTCTGCAGAGTCCCAAAACAGGCGATTTCAGCCCATTACCGGCATATGGAAAAAACAGCAGTAAGCACAGGGAAATATCTGCTTCTAAATCCAAAACGCAGCTATCTAACAGAACGGTTGTCAATGTGTGCACTCAACTTCCAGAGTTAAACCCGTGTGTGGATTCAGCAGTCTGCAAACACTTTCTCTGCAGAGTCCCAAAACAGGCGTTTTCAGCCCATTACCGGCATATGGAAGAAACAGCCGTAAGCACAGGGAAATATCTGCTTCTAAATCCAAAACGCAGCTATCTAACAGAACGGTTGTCAATGTGTGCACTCAACTTCCAGAGTTAAACCCGTGTGTGGATTCAGCAGTCTGCAAACATCTTCTCTGCAGAGTCCCAAACCAGGGGTTTTCAGCCCATTACCGGCATATGGAAGAAACAGCAGTAAGCCCAGGGAAATATCTGCTTCTAAATCCAAAACGCAGCTATCTAACAGAACGGTTGTCAATGTGTGCACTCAACTTCCAGAGTTAAACCCGTGTGTGGATTCAGCAGTCTGCAAACACTTACTCTGCAGAGTCCCAAAACAGGCGTTTTCAGCCCATTACCGGCATATGGAAGAAACAGCAGATAGCACAGGGAAATATCTGCTTCTAAATCCAAAACGCAGCTATCTAACAGAACGGTTGTCAATGTGTGCACTCAACTTCCAGAGTTAAACCCGTGTGTGGATTCAGCAGTCTGCAAACATCTTCTCTGCAGGGTCCCAAAACAGGCGTTTTCAGCCCATTACCGGCATATGTAAGAAACAGCAGTAAGCACAGGGAAATATCTGCTTCTAAATCCAAAACGCAGCTATCTAACAGAACGGTTGTCAATGTGTGCACTCAACTTCCAGAGATAAACCCGTGTGTGGATTCAGCAGTCTGCAAACACTTTCTCTGCAGAGTCCCAAAACAGGCGTTTTCAGCCCATTACCGGCATATGGAAGAAACAGCAGTCAGCACAGGGAAATATCTGCTTCTAAATCCAAAACGCAGCTATCTAACAGAACGGTTGTCAATGTGTGCACTCAACTTCCAGAGTTAAACCCGTGTGTGGATTCAGCAGTCTGCAAACATCTTCTCTGCAGAGTCCCAAACCAGGGGTTTTCAGCCCATTACCGGCATATGGAAGAAACAGCAGTAAGCACAGGGAAATATCTGCTTCTAAATCCAAAACGCAGCTATCTAACAGAACGGTTGTCAATGTGTGCACTCAACTTCCAGAGTTAAACCCGTGTGTGGATTCAGCAGTCTGCAAACATCTTCTCTGCAGAGTCCCAAACCAGGCGTTTTCAGCCCATTACCGGCATATGGAAGAAACAGCAGTAAGCCCAGGGAAATATCTGCTTCTAAATCCAAAACGCAGCTATCTAACAGAACGGTTGTCAATGTGTGTACTCAACTTCCAGAGTTAAACCCGTGTGTGGATTCAGCAGTCTGCAAACACTTTGTCTGCAGAGTCCCAAAAGAGGCGATTTCAGCCCATTACCGGCATATGGAAAAAACAGCAGTAAACACAGGGAAATATCTGCTTCTAAATCCAAAACGCAGCTATCTAACAGAACGGTTGTCATTGTGTGCACTCAACTTGCAGAGTTAAACCCGTGTGTGGATTCAGCAGTCTGCAAACACTTTCTCTGCAGAGTCCCAAAACAGGCGTTTTCAGCCCATTACCGGCATATGGAAGAAACAGCAGTAAGCACAGGGAAATATCTGCTTCTAAATCCAAAACGCAGCTATCTAACAGAACGGTTGTCAATGTGTGCACTCAACTTCCAGAGTTAAACCCGTGTGTGGATTCAGCAGTCTGCAAACACTTTCTCTGCAGAGTGCCAAAGCAGGCGTTTTCAGCCCATTACCGGCATACGGAAGAAACAGCAGTAAGCACAGGGAAATATCTGCTTCTAAATCCAAAACGCAGCTATCTAACAGAACGGTTGTCAATGTGTGCACTCAACTTCCAGAGTTAAACCCGTGTGTGGATTCAGCAGTCTGCAAACACTTTCTCTGCAGAGTCCCAAAACAGGCGTTTTCAGCCCATTACCGGCATATGGAAGAAACAGCAGTAAGCACAGGGAAATATCTGCTTCTAAATCCAAAACGCAGCTATCTAACAGAACGGTTGTCAATGTGTGCACTCAACTTCCAGAGTTAAACCCGTGTGTGGATTCAGCAGTCTGCAAACACTTTCTCTGCAGAGTCCCAAAACAGGCGTTTTCAGCCCATTACCGGCATATGGAAGAAACAGCAGTAAGCCCAGGGAAATATCTGCTTCTAAATCCAAAACGCAGCTATCTAACAGAACGGTTGTCAATGTGTGCACTCAACTTCCAGAGTTAAACCCGTGTGTGGATTCAGCAGTCTGCAAACACTTTCTCTGCAGAGTCCCAAAACAGGCGTTTTCAGCCCATTACCGGCATATGGAAGAAACAGCAGTAAGCCCAGGGAAATATCTGCTTCTAAATCCAAAACGCAGCTATCTAACAGAACGGTTGTCAATGTGTGCACTCAACTTCCAGAGTTAAACCCGTGTGTGGATTCAGCAGTCTGCAAACATCTTCTCTGCAGGGTCCCAAACCGGGCGTTTTCAGCCCATTACCGGCATATGGAAGAAACAGCAGTAAGCCCAGGGAAATATCTGCTTCTAAATCCAAAACGCAGCTATCTAACAGAACGGTTGTCAATGTGTGCACTCAACTTCCAGAGTTAAACCCGTGTGTGGATTCAGCAGTCTGCAAACACTTTCTCTGCAGAGTCCCAAAACAGGCGTTTTCAGCCCATTACCGGCATATGGAAGAAACAGCAGTAAGCCCAGGGAAATATCTGCTTCTAAATCCAAAACGCAGCTATCTAACAGAACGGTTGTCAATGTGTGCACTCAACTTCCAGAGTTAAACCCGTGTGTGGATTCAGCAGTCTGCAAACACTTTCTCTGCAGAGTCCCAAAACAGGCGTTTTCAGCCCATTACCGGCATATGGAAGAAACAGCAGTAAGCACAGGGAAATATCTGCTTCTAAATCCAAAACGCAGCTATCTAACAGAACGGTTGTCAATGTGTCCACTCAACTTCCAGAGTTAAACCCGTGTGTGGATTCAGCAGTCTGCAAACATCTTCTCTGCAGAGTCCCAAACCAGGCGTTTTCAGCCCATTACCGGCATATGGAAGAAACAGCAGTAAGCACAGGGAAATATCTGCTTCTAAATCCAAAACGCAGCTATCTAACAGAACGGTTGTCAATGTGTGCACTCAACTTCCAGAGTTAAACCCGTGTGTGGATTCAGCAGTCTGCAAACACTTTCTCTGCAGAGTCCCAAAACAGGCGTTTTCAGCCCATTACCGGCATATGGAAGAAACAGCAGTAAGCACAGGGAAATACCTGCTTCTAAATCCAAAACGCAGCTATCTAACAGAACGGTTGTCAATGTGTGCACTCAACTTCCAGAGTTAAACCCGTGTGTGGATTCAGCAGTCTGCAAACATCTTCTCTGCAGGGTCCCAAACCAGGCGTTTTCAGCCCATTACCGGCATATGGAAGAAACAGCAGTAAGCCCAGGGAAATATCTGCTTCTAAATCCAAAACGCAGCTATCTAACAGAACAGTTGTCAATGTGTGCACTCAACTTCCAGAGTTAAACCCGTGTGTAGATTCAGCAGTCTGCAAACACTTCCTCTGCAGAGTCCCAAAACAGGCGTTTTCAGCCCATTACCGGCATATGGAAGAAACAGCAGTAAGCCCAGGGAAATATCTGCTTCTAAATCCAAAACGCAGCTATCTAACAGAACGGTTGTCAATGTGTGCACTCAACTTCCAGAGTTAAACCCGTGTGTGGATTCAGCAGTCTGCAAACACTTTCTCTGCAGAGTCCCAAAACAGGCGTTTTCAGCCCATTACCGGCATATGGAAGAAACAGCAGTAAGCACAGGGAAATATCTGCTTCTAAATCCAAAACGCAGCTATCTAACAGAACGGTTGTCAATGTGTCCACTCAACTTCCAGAGTTAAACGCGTGTGTGGATTCAGCAGTCTGCAAACATCTTCTCTGCAGAGTCCCAAACCAGGCGTTTTCAGCCCATTACCGGCATATGGAAGAAACAGCAGTAAGCACAGGGAAATATCTGCTTCTAAATCCAAAACGCAGCTATCTAACAGAACGGTTGTCAATGTGTGCACTCAACTTCCAGAGTTAAACCCGTGTGTGGATTCAGCAGTCTGCAAACACTTTCTCTGCAGAGTCCCAAAACAGGCGTTTTCAGCCCATTACCGGCATACGGAAGAAACAGCAGTAAGCACAGGGAAATACCTGCTTCTAAATCCAAAACGCAGCTATCTAACAGAACCGTTGTCAATGTGTGCACTCAACTTCCAGAGTTAAACCCGTGTGTGGATTCAGCAGTCTGCAAACACTTTCTCTGCAGAGTCCCAAAACAGGCGTTTTCAGCCCATTACCGGCATATGGAAGAAACAGCAGTAAGCACAGGGAAATATCTGCTTCTAAATCCAAAACGCAGCTATCTAACAGAACGGTTGTCAATGTGTGCACTCAACTTCCAGAGTTAAACCCGTGTGTGGATTCAGCAGTCTGCAAACAGTTTCTCTGCAGAGTCCCAAAACAGGCGTTTTCAGCCCATTACCGGCATATGGAAGAAACAGCAGTAAGCACAGGGAAATATCTGCTTCTAAATCCAAAACGCAGCTATCTAACAGAACGGATGTCAATGTGTGCACTCAACTTCCAGAGTTAAACCCGTGTGTGGATTCAGCAGTCTGCAAACACTTTCTCTGCAGAGTCGCAAAACAGGCGTTTTCAGCCCATTACCGGCATATGGAAGAAACAGCAGTAAGCACAGGGAAATATCTGCTTCTAAATCCAAAACGCAGCTATCTAACAGAACGGTTGTCAATGTGTGCACTCAACTTCCAGAGTTAAACCCGTGTGTGGATTCAGCAGTCTGCAAACATCTTCTCTGCAGAGTCCCAAACCAGGCGTTTTCAGTCCATTACCGGCATATGGAAGAAACAGCAGTAAGCACAGGGAAATATCTGCTTCTAAATCCAAAACGCAGCTATCTAACAGAACGGTTGTCAATGTGTGCACTCAACTTCCAGAGTTAAACCCGTGTGTGGATTCAGCAGTCTGCAAACACTTTCTCTGCAGAGTCCCAAAACAGGCGTTTTCAGCCCATTACCGGCATATGGAAGAAACAGCAGTAAGCCCAGGGAAATATCTGCTTCTAAATCCAAAACGCAGCTATCTAACAGAACGGTTGTCAATGTGTGCACTCAACTTCTAGAGTTAAACCCGTGTGTGGATTCAGCAGTCTGCAAACACTTTCTCTGCAGAGTCCCAAAACAGGCGTTTTCAGCCCATTACCGGCATACGGAAGAAACAGCAGTAAGCACAGGGAAATATCTGCTTCTAAATCCAAAACGCAGCTATCTAACAGAACGGTTGTCAATGTGTGCACTCAACTTCCAGAGTTAAACCCGTGTGTGGATTCAGCAGTCTGCAAACACTTTCTCTGCAGAGTCCCAAACCAGGCGTTTTCAGCCCATTACCGGCATATGGAAGAAACAGCAGTAAGCACAGGGAAATATCTGCTTCTAAATCCAAAACGCAGCTATCTAACAGAACGGTTGTCAATGTGTGCACTCAACTTCCAGAGTTAAACCCGTGTGTGGATTCAGCAGTCTGCAAACACTTTGTCTGCAGAGTCCCAAAAGAGGCGATTTCAGCCCATTACCGGCATATGGAAAAAACAGCAGTAAACACAGGGAAATATCTGCTTCTAAATCCAAAACGCAGCTATCTAACAGAACGGTTGTCAATGTGTGCACTCAACTTGCAGAGTTAAACCCGTGTGTGGATTCAGCAGTCTGCAAACATCTTCTCTGCAGAGTCCCAAACCAGGCGTTTTCAGCCCATTACCGGCATATGGAAGAAACAGCAGTAAGCCCAGGGAAATATCTGCTTCTAAATCCAAAACGCAGCTATCTAACAGAACGGTTGTCAATGTGTGCACTCAATTTCCAGAGTTAAACCCGTGTGTGGATTCAGCAGTCTGCAAACACTTTCTCTGCAGAGTGCCAAAACAGGCGTTTTCAGCCCATTACCGGCATATGGAAGAAACAACAGTAAGCACAGGGAAATATCTGCTTCTAAATCCAAAACGCAGCTATCTAACAGAACGGTTGTCAATGTGTGCACTCAACTTCCAGAGTTAAACCCGTGTGTGGATTCAGCAGTCTGCAAACACTTTCTCTGCAGAGTCCCAAAACAGGCGTTTTCAGCCCATTACCGGCATATGGAAGAAACAGCAGTAAGCACAGGGAAATATCTGCTTCTAAATCCAAAACGCAGCTATCTAACAGAACGGTTGTCAATGTGTGCACTCAACTTCCAGAGTTAAACCCGTGTGAGGATTCAGCGGTCTGCAAACACTTTCTCTGCAGAGTGCCAAAGCAGGCGTTTTCAGCCCATTACCGGCATATGGAAGAAACAGCAGTAAGCACAGGGAAATATCTGCTTCTAAATCCAAAACGCAGCTATCTAACAGAACGGTTGTCAATGTGTGCACTCAACTTCCAGAGTTAAACCCGTGTGTGGATTCAGCAGTCTGCAAACACTTTCTCTGCAGAGTCCCAAAACAGGCGTTTTCAGCCCATTACCGGCATATGGAAGAAACAGCAGTAAGCCCAGGGAAATATCTGCTTCTAAATCCAAAACGCAGCTATCTAACAGAACGGTTGTCAATGTGTGCACTCAACTTCCAGAGTTAAACCCGTGTGTGGATTCAGCAGTCTGCAAACATCTTCTCTGCAGGGTCCCAAACCAGGCGTTTTCAGCCCATTACCGGCATATGGAAGAAACAGCAGTAAGCCCAGGGAAATATCTGCTTCTAAATCCAAAACGCAGCTATCTAACAGAACGGTTGTCAATGTGTGCACTCAACTTCCAGAGTTAAACCCGTGTGTGGATTCAGCAGTCTGCAAACACTTTCTCTGCAGAGTCCCAAAACAGGCGTTTTCAGCCCATTACCGGCATATGGAAGAAACAGCAGTAAGCCCAGGGAAATATCTGCTTCTAAATCCAAAACGCAGCTATCTAACAGAACGGTTGTCAATGTGTGCACTCAACTTCCAGAGTTAAACCCGTGTGTGGATTCAGCAGTCTGCAAACACTTTCTCTGCAGAGTCCCAAAACAGGCGTTTTCAGCCCATTACCGGCATATGGAAGAAACAGCAGTAAGCACAGGGAAATATCTGCTTCTAAATCCAAAACGCAGCTATCTAACAGAACGGTTGTCAATGTGTCCACTCAACTTCCAGAGTTAAACCCGTGTGTGGATTCAGCAGTCTGCAAACATCTTCTCTGCAGAGTCCCAAACCAGGCGTTTTCAGCCCATTACCGGCATATGGAAGAAACAGCAGTAAGCACAGGGAAATATCTGCTTCTAAATCCAAAACGCAGATATCTAACAGAACGGTTGTCAATGTGTGCACTCAACTTCCAGAGTTAAACCCGTGTGTGGATTCAGCAGTCTGCAAACACTTTCTCTGCAGAGTCCCAAAACAGGCGTTTTCAGCCCATTACCGGCATATGGAAGAAACAGCAGTAAGCACAGGGAAATACCTGCTTCTAAATCCAAAACGCAGCTATCTAACAGAACGGTTGTCAATGTGTGCACTCAACTTCCAGAGTTAAACCCGTGTGTGGATTCAGCAGTCTGCAAACACTTTCTCTGCAGAGTCCCAAAACAGGCGTTTTCAGCCCATTACCGGCATACGGAAGAAACAGCAGTAAGCACAGGGAAATACCTGCTTCTAAATCCAAAACGCAGCTATCTAACAGAACCGTTGTCAATGTGTGCACTCAACTTCCAGAGTTAAACCCGTGTGTGGATTCAGCAGTCTGCAAACACTTTCTCTGCAGAGTCCCAAAACAGGCGTTTTCAGCCCATTACCGGCATATGGAAGAAACAGCAGTAAGCACAGGGAAATATCTGCTTCTAAATCCAAAACGCAGCTATCTAACAGAACGGTTGTCAATGTGTGCACTCAACTTCCAGAGTTAAACCCGTGTGTGGATTCAGCAGTCTGCAAACAGTTTCTCTGCAGAGTCCCAAAACAGGCGTTTTCAGCCCATTACCGGCATATGGAAGAAACAGCAGTAAGCACAGGGAAATATCTGCTTCTAAATCCAAAACGCAGCTATCTAACAGAACGGATGTCAATGTGTGCACTCAACTTCCAGAGTTAAACCCGTGTGTGGATTCAGCAGTCTGCAAACACTTTCTCTGCAGAGTCGCAAAACAGGCGTTTTCAGCCCATTACCGGCATATGGAAGAAACAGCAGTAAGCACAGGGAAATATCTGCTTCTAAATCCAAAACGCAGCTATCTAACAGAACGGTTGTCAATGTGTGCACTCAACTTCCAGAGTTAAACCCGTGTGTGGATTCAGCAGTCTGCAAACATCTTCTCTGCAGAGTCCCAAACCAGGCGTTTTCAGCCCATTACCGGCATATGGAAGAAACAGCAGTAAGCCCAGGGAAATATCTGCTTCTAAATCCAAAACGCAGCTATCTAACAGAACGGTTGTCAATGTGTGCACTCAACTTCCAGAGTTAAACCCGTGTGTGGATTCAGCAGTCTGCAAACACTTTCTCTGCAGAGTCCCAAAACAGGCGTTTTCAGCCCATTACCGGCATATGGAAGAAACAGCAGTAAGCCCAGGGAAATATCTGCTTCTAAATCCAAAACGCAGCTATCTAACAGAACGGTTGTCAATGTGTGCACTCAACTTCCAGAGTTAAACCCGTGTGTGGATTCAGCAGTCTGCAAACACTTTCTCTGCAGAGTCCCAAAACAGGCGTTTTCAGCCCATTACCGGCATACGGAAGAAACAGCAGTAAGCACAGGGAAATATCTGCTTCTAAATCCAAAACGCAGCTATCTAACAGAACGGTTGTCAATGTGTGCACTCAACTTCCAGAGTTAAACCCGTGTGTGGATTCAGCAGTCTGCAAACACTTTCTCTGCAGAGTCCCAAACCAGGCGTTTTCAGCCCATTACCGGCATATGGAAGAAACAGCAGTAAGCACAGGGAAATATCTGCTTCTAAATCCAAAACGCAGCTATCTAACAGAACGGTTGTCAATGTGTGCACTCAACTTCCAGAGTTAAACCCGTGTGTGGATTCAGCAGTCTGCAAACACTTTGTCTGCAGAGTCCCAAAAGAGGCGATTTCAGCCCATTACCGGCATATGGAAAAAACAGCAGTAAACACAGGGAAATATCTGCTTCTAAATCCAAAACGCAGCTATCTAACAGAACGGTTGTCAATGTGTGCACTCAACTTGCAGAGTTAAACCCGTGTGTGGATTCAGCAGTCTGCAAACATCTTCTCTGCAGAGTCCCAAACCAGGCGTTTTCAGCCCATTACCGGCATATGGAAGAAACAGCAGTAAGCCCAGGGAAATATCTGCTTCTAAATCCAAAACGCAGCTATCTAACAGAACGGTTGTCAATGTGTGCACTCAATTTCCAGAGTTAAACCCGTGTGTGGATTCAGCAGTCTGCAAACACTTTCTCTGCAGAGTGCCAAAACAGGCGTTTTCAGCCCATTACCGGCATATGGAAGAAACAACAGTAAGCACAGGGAAATATCTGCTTCTAAATCCAAAACGCAGGTATCTAACAGAACGGTTGTCAATGTGTGCACTCAACTTCCAGAGTTAAACCCGTGTGTGGATTCAGCAGTCTGCAAACACTTTCTCTGCAGAGTCCCAAAACAGGCGTTTTCAGCCCATTACCGGCATATGGAAGAAACAGCAGTAAGCACAGGGAAATATCTGCTTCTAAATCCAAAACGCAGCTATCTAACAGAACGGTTGTCAATGTGTGCACTCAACTTCCAGAGTTAAACCCGTGTGAGGATTCAGCGGTCTGCAAACACTTTCTCTGCAGAGTGCCAAAGCAGGCGTTTTCAGCCCATTACCGGCATATGGAAGAAACAGCAGTAAGCACAGGGAAATATCTGCTTCTAAATCCAAAACGCAGCTATCTAACAGAACGGTTGTCAATGTGTGCACTCAACTTCCAGAGTTAAACCCGTGTGTGGATTCAGCAGTCTGCAAACACTTTCTCTGCAGAGTCCCAAAACAGGCGTTTTCAGCCCATTACCGGCATATGGAAGAAACAGCAGTAAGCCCAGGGAAATATCTGCTTCTAAATCCAAAACGCAGCTATCTAACAGAACGGTTGTCAATGTGTGCACTCAACTTCCAGAGTTAAACCCGTGTGTGGATTCAGCAGTCTGCAAACACTTTCTCTGCAGAGTCCCAAAACAGGCGTTTTCAGCCCATTACCGGCATATGGAAGAAACAGCAGTAAGCACAGGGAAATATCTGCTTCTAATTCCAAAACGCAGCTATCTAACAGAACGGTTGTCAATGTGTGCACTCAACTTCCAGAGTTAAACCCGTGTGTGGATTCAGCAGTCTGCAAACATCTTCTCTGCAGAGTCCCAAACCAGGCGTTTTCAGCCCATTACCGGCATATGGAAGAAACAGCAGTAAGCACAGGGAAATATCTGCTTCTAAATCCAAAACGCAGCTATCTAACAGAACGATTGTCAATGTGTGCACTCAACTTCCAGAGTTAAACCCGTGTGTGGATTCAGCAGTCTGCAAACACTTTCTCTGCAGAGTCCCAAAAGAGGAGTTTTCAGCCCATTACCGGCATATGGAAGAAACAGCAGTAAGCACAGGGAAATATCTGCTTCTAAATCCAAAACGCAGCTATCTAACAGAACGGTTGTCAATGTGTGCGCTCAACTTCCAGAGTTAAACCCGTGTGTGGATTCAGCAGTCTGCAAACACTTTCTCTGCAGAGTCCCAAAACAGGCGTTTTCAGCCCATTACCGGTATATGGAAGAAACAGCAGTAAGCACAGGGAAATAACTGCTTCTAAATCCAAAACGCAGCTATCTAACAGAACGGTTGTCAATGTGTGCACTCAACTTCCAGAGTTAAACCCGTGTGTGGATTCAGCAGTCTGCAAACATCTTCTCTGCAGGGTCCCAAACCAGGCGTTTTCACCCCATTACCGGCATATGGAAGAAACAGCAGTAAGCCCAGGGAAATATCTGCTTCTACATCCAAAACGCAGCTATCTAACAGAACGATTGTCAATGTGTGCACTCAACTTCCAGAGTTAAACCCGTGTGTGGATTCAGCAGTCTGCAAACACTTTGTCTGCAGAGTCCCAAAAGAGGCGATTTCAGCCCATTACCGGCATATGGAAAAAACAGCAGTAAACACAGGGAAATATCTGCTTCTAAATCCAAAACGCAGCTATCTAACAGAACGGTTGTCAATGTGTGCACTCAACTTGCAGAGTTAAACCCGTGTGTGGATTCAGCAGTCTGCAAACACTTTCTCTGCAGAGTCCCAAAACAGGCGTTTTCAACTCATTACCGGCATATGGAAGAAACTGCAGTAAGCACAGGGAAATATCTGCTTCTAAATCCAAAACCCAGCTATCTAACAGAACGGTTGTCAATGTGTGCACTCAACTTCCAGAGTTAAACCCGTGTGTGGATTCAGCAGTCTGCAAACACTTTCTCTGCAGAGTCCCAAAACAGGCGTTTTCAGCCCATTACCGGCATATGGAAGAAACAGCAGTAAGCCCAGGGAAATATCTGCTTCTAAATCCAAAACGCAGCTATCTAACAGAACGGTTGTCAATGTGTGCACTCAACTTCCAGAGTTAAACCCGTGTGTGTATTCAGCAGTCTGCAAACACTTTCTCTGCAGAGTGCCAAAGCAGGCGTTTTCAGCCCATTACCGGCATGTGGAAGAAACAGCAGTAAGCACAGGGAAATATCTGCTTCTAAATCCAAAACGCAGCTATCTAACAGAACGGTTGTCAATGTGTGCACTCAACTTCCAGAGTTAAACCCGTGTGTGGATTCAGCAGTCTGCAAACACTTTCTCTGCAGAGTCCCAAAACAGGCGTTTTCAGCCCATTACCGGCATATGGAAGAAACAGCAGTAAGCCCAGGGAAATATCTGCTTCTAAATCCAAAACGCAGCTATCTAACAGAACGGTTGTCAATGTGTGCACTCAACTTCCAGAGTTAAACCCGGGTGTGGATTCAGCAGTCTGCAAACACTTTCTCTGCACAGTCCCAAAACAGGCGTTTTCAGCCCATTACCGGCATATGGAAGAAACAGCAGTAAGCACAGGGAAATATCTGCTTCTAAATCCAAAACGCAGCTATCTAACAGAACGGTTGTCAATGTGTGCACTCAACTTCCAGAGTTAAACCCGTGTGTGGATTCAGCAGTCTGCAAACAACTTCTCTGCAGAGTCCCAAACCAGGCGTTTTCAGCCCATTACCGGCATATGGAAGAAACAGCAGTAAGCACAGGGAAATATCTGCTTCTAAATCCAAAACGCAGCTATCTAACAGAACGATTGTCAATGTGTGCACTCAACTTCCAGAGTTAAACCCGTGTGTGGATTCAGCAGTCTGCAAACACTTTCTCTGCTGAGTCCCAAAACAGGCGTTTTCAGCCCATTACCGGCATATGGAAGAAACAGCAGTAAGCCCAGGGAAATATCTGCTTCTAAATCCAAAACGCAGCTATCTAACAGAACGGTTGTCAATGTGTGCACTCAACTTCCAGAGTTAAACCCGTGTGTGGATTCAGCAGTCTGCAAACACTTTCTCTGCAGAGTCCCAAAACAGGCGTTTTCAGCCCATTACCGGCATATGGAAGAAACAGCAGTAAGCAAAGGGAAATATCTGCTTCTAAATCCAAAACGCAGCTATCTAACAGAACGGTTGTCAATGTGTGCACTCAACTTCCAGAGTTAAACCCGTGTGTGGATTCAGCAGTCTGCAAACACTTTCTCTGCAGAGTCCCAAAACAGGCGTTTTCAGCCCATTACCGGCATATGGAAGAAACAGCAGTAAGCCCAGGGAAATATCTGCTTCTAAATCCAAAACGCAGCTATCTAACAGAACGGTTGTCAATGTGTGCACTCAACTTCCAGAGTTAAACCCGTGTGTGGATTCAGCAGTCTGCAAACACGTTCTCTGCAGAGTCCCAAAACAGGCGTTTTCAGCCCATTACCGGCATATGGAAGAAACAGCAGTAAGCACAGGGAAATATCTGCTTCTAAATCCAAAACGCAGCTATCTAACAGAATGGTTGTCAATGTGTGCACTCAACTTCCAGAGTTAAACCCGTGTGTGGATTCAGCAGTCTGCAAACATCTTCTCTGCAGAGTCCCAAACCAGGCGTTTTCAGCCCATTACCGGCATATGGAAGAAACAGCAGTAAGCACAGGGAAATATCTGCTTCTAAATCCAAAACGCAGCTATCTAACAGAACGGTTGTCAATGTGTGCACTCAACTTCCAGAGTTAAACCCGTGTGTGGATTCAGCAGTCTGCAAACACTTTCTCTGCAGAGTCCCAAAACAGGCGTTTTCAGCCCATTACCGGCATATGGAAGAAACAGCAGTAAGCACAGGGAAATATCTGCTTCTAAATCCAAAACGCAGCTATCTAACAGAACGGTTGTCAATGTGTGCACTCAACTTCCAGAGTTAAACCCGTGTGTGGATTCAGCAGTCTGCAAACACTTCCTCTGCAGAGTCCCAAAACAGGCGTTTTCAGCCCATTACCGGCATATGGAAGAAACAGCAGTCAGCACAGGGAAATATCTGCTTCTAAATCCAAAACGCAGCTATCTAACAGAACGGTTGTCAATGTGTGCACTCAACTTCCAGAGTTAAACCCGTGTGTGGATTCAGCAGTCTGCAAACACTTTCTCTGCAGAGTCCCAAAGCAGGCGTTTTCAGCCCATTACCGGCATATGGAAGAAACAGCAGTAAGCCCAGGGAAATATCTGCTTCTAAATCCAAAACGCAGCTATCTAACAGAACGGTTGTCAATGTGTGCACTCAACTTCCAGAGTTAAACCCGTGTGTGGATTCAGCAGTCTGCAAACACTTTCTCTGCAGAGTCCCAAAGCAGGCGTTTTCAGCCCATTACCGGCATATGGAAGAAACAGCAGTAAGCCCAGGGAAATATCTGCTTCTAAATCCAAAACGCAGCTATCTAACAGAACGGTTGTCAATGTGTGCACTCAACTTCCAGAGTTAAACCCGTGTGTGGATTCAGCAGTCTGCAAACACTTTCTCTGCAGAGTCCCAAAACAGGCGTTTTCAGCCCATTACCGGCATATGGAAGAAACAGCAGTAAGCACAGGGAAATATCTGCTTCTAAATCCAAAACGCAGCTATCTAACAGAACGGTTGTCAATGTGTGCACTCAGCTTCCAGAGTTAAACCCGGGTGTGGATTCAGCAGTCTGCAAACACTTTCTCTGCAGAGTCCCAAAACAGGCGTTTTCAGCCCATTACGGGCATATGGAAGAAACTGCAGTAAGCACAGGGAAATATCTGCTTCTAAATCCAAAACGCAGCTATCTAACAGAACGGTTGTCAATGTGTGCACTCAACTTCCAGAGTTAAACCCGTGTGTGGATTCAGCAGTCTGCAAACACTTTCTGTGCAGAGTCTCAAAACAGGCCTTTCCGGCCCAGTACCGGCATATATAAGAAAGAGCATTAAGACTGCGTCTAAAACTCAGAAGAAACGTTTCTTTCAAACTGCTCGGCCTTGTGTTCTTTGGCCTAAGGGAGTTGAAACTATGTTTAGATTCAGCGAGATAGAAACACGTTTATTCTCGGAGCTGTCTTTGGATATTCCAGATTGAATGGGAGTATATGCTGTAAAGAGAAATATCTGTTTCTAAAACCAAAATGGATCTATCTAGCAGAGTGGTTGTGAATGTGTGCCTTCTGCTTAAAGAGGTAAACTGCTCTTCTCATGCAGCACTTTAGAAACCCTTTCTATGCAAATTCTCATACAGACCTTTCCAGCGAAACACCAGCCTGTAGGAAATAGCAGTAAGACTGCATCTTTAACATGGAAGAAACTGTTTTCAAACTGCTCTGCTGTGTGTTCATTCATATAAGAGACTTGAATATATGTTCAGTTTCAGCTAGTTAGCAACACGTTTCTTCCAGGAGCTGTGTTTGCCTATTCCAGAGTATACTGGAGTATAAGATGTAAAGACAAATGTCTCGTTCCAAAAGAAAAACGGATGATCTAATGGAATGGTTGTCAATGTGTGCATTCAACTTACTGAGCTAAACTGCTGTTTGTATGCAGCAGTTTAGAAAACATTTCTGTGTAGATTCTCAAACAGACATTTCCAGCAAAATACCGGCCTATAAGAAATAGCAGTAAGACTGCGTCTAAAACTCAGAGGGAACGTTTCTTTCAAACTGCTCTGCAGTGTGTTCGTTCACCAAAGGTCGTTGACTCTAAGTTTGGATTCAGCGAGTTTGAAACACGTTTATTCTAGGAGCTGCATTTCGATATTCCAGAGTGTATGGGAGTAAATGCTGTAAAGAGAAATATCTGTTTCTAAAACCAAAACGGAGCTATCTAACAGAATGGTTGTGAATGTGTGCATTCAACTTAAAGGGTTAATCTGCTCTTCTTAGGCAGCAGTTTAGAAACCCTTTATATGCAAATTCTAAAATCAACATTTGCAGCAAAACACCAGCCTAAAAGAAGTAGCAGTAAGACTGCATCTATAACATAGAAGAAACGTTTTCTTCAAAATGCTCTGCTCTGTGTTCATTCACCTAAGAGTCTTGAGTATATGTTCAGATTCAGCGAGTAAGAAACACGTTTCTTCCAGGAGCTGCATTTGCATATTCCAGAGTGTACTGGAGTATAAGGTTTAAAGTGAAATATCTGGTTCTAAAACAAACACGGAGCCATCTAACAGAATGGTTGTCACTGTGTGCATTCAGCTTATTGAGATAAACTGTTGTTTCTATGCAGCAGTTTAGAAAAGATTTTTGTGCAGATTCTAACACAGACATTCCCAGCAAAATACTGGCCTCTAAGAAATAGCAATAAGACTGCGTCTAAAACTCAAATAAAACGTTTCTTTCAAACTGCTGTGCTGTGTGTTCGTTCACCTAAGGGAGTTGAATCTATGTTTAGATTCAGCGACTTAGAAACACGTCTATTCTGGGAGCTGCGTTTGGCTATTCCAGAATGAATGGGAGTATATGCTGTAACTAGAAACACAGGCTTCTAAAACCAAAACGGAGCTAGCTAACAGAATGATTGTGAATGAGGGCATTCAACTTAACGAATTAAACTGCTCCACTTAAGCAGCAGTTTACAAACCATTTATATGGAAATTCTAAAACCAACATTTCCAGGAAAACACCAGCCTAAAAACAATAGCAGTAACAGGGCATCTATAACATGGAAGAAATGTTTTTTTCAAACTCCTCTGCTGTGTGTTCATTCACCTAAGAGACTTCAATATATGCACAGATTCAGCGAGTTACAAACACGTTTCTTCCAGGAGCTGCGTATGCATATATCAGAGTGTACTGGGGTACAAGATGTAAAGAGAAATATCTGATTATACTTAGAAACCCGTTTCTTTCAGGAGCTGTGTTTGGATATTCCGGAGTGAATGAGAGTATATGCTGTAAAGAGAAATAACTGCTTCTAAAACCAAAAGGCAGCTATCTAACTGAATGGTTGTCAATGCGTGCACTCAACTTCCAGAGATAAACCCGTGTGTGGATTCAGCAGTCTGCAAACACTTTCTCTGCAGAGTCCCAAAACAGGCGTTTTCAGCCCATTACCGGCATATGGAAGAAACAGCCGTAAGCACAGGGAAATATCTGCTTCTAAATCCAAAACGCAGCTATCTAACAGAACGGTTGTCAATGTGTGCACTCAACTTCCAGAGTTAAACCCGTGTGTGGATTCAGCAGTCTGCAAACACTTTCTCTGCAGAGTCCCAAAACAGGCGTTTTCAGCCCATTACCGGCATATGGAAGAAACAGCAGTCAGCACAGGGAAATATCTGCTTCTAAATCCAAAACGCAGCTATCTAACAGAACGGTTGTCAATGTGTGCACTCAACTTCCAGAGTTAAACCCGTGTGTGGATTCAGCAGTCTGCAAACATCTTCTCTGCAGGGTCCCAAAACAGGCGTTTTCAGCCCATTACCGGCATATGGAAGAAACAGCAGTAAGCCCAGGGAAATATCTGCTTCTAAATCCAAAACGCAGCTATCTAACAGAACGGTTGTCAATGTGTGCACTCAACTTCCAGAGATAAACCCGTGTGTGGATTCAGCAGTCTGCAAACACTTTCTCTGCAGAGTCCCAAAACAGGCGTTTTCAGCCCATTACCGGCATATGGAAGAAACAGCAGTAAGCACAGGGAAATATCTGTTTCTAAATCCAAAACGCAGCTATCTAACAGAACGGTTGTCAATGTGTGCACTCAACTTCCAGAGTTAAACCCGTGTGTGGATTCAGCAGTCTGCAAACACTTTCTCTGCAGAGTCCCAAAACAGGCGTTTTCAGCCCATTACCGGCATATGGAAGAAACTGCAGTAAGCACAGGGAAATATCTGCTTCTAAATCCAAAACGCAGCTATCTAACAGAACGGTTGTCAATGTGTGCACTCAACTTCCAGAGTTAAACCCGTGTGTGGATTCAGCAGTCTGCAAACATCTTCTCTGCAGAGTCCCAAAACAGGCGTTTTCAGCCCATTACCGGCATATGGAAGAAACAGAAGTAAGCACAGGGAAATATCTGCTTCTAAATCCAAAACGCAGCTATCTAACAGAACGGTTGTCAATGTGTGCACTCAACTTCCAGAGTTAAACCCGTGTGTGGATTCAGCAGTCTGCAAACATCTTCTCTGCAGAGTCCCAAACCAGGCGTTTTCAGCCCATTACCGGCATATGGAAGAAACAGCAGTAAGCACAGGGAAATATCTGCTTTTAAATCCAAAACGCAGCTATCTAACAGAACGGTTGTCAATGTGTGCACTCAACTTCCAGAGTTAAACCCGTGTGTGGATTCAGCAGTCTGCAAACATCTTCTCTGCAGAGTCCCAAACCAGGCGTTTTCAGCCCATTACCGGCATATGGAAGAAACAGCAGTAAGCACAGGGAAATATCTGCTTCTAAATCCAAAACGCAGCTATCTAACAGAACGGTTGTCAATGTGTGCACTCAACTTCCAGAGTTAAACCCGTGTGTGGATTCAGCAGTCTGCAAACACTTTCTCTGCAGAGTCCCAAAACAGGCGTTTTCAGCCCATTACCGGCATATGGAAGAAACAGCAGTAAGCACAGGGAAATATCTGCTTCTAAATCCAAAACGCAGCTATCTAACAGAACGGTTGTCAATGTGTGCACTCAACTTCCAGAGTTAAACCCGTGTGTGGATTCAGCAGTCTGCAAACACTTTCTCTGCAGAGTCCCAAAACAGGCGTTTTCAGCCCATTACCGGCATATGGAAGAAACTGCAGTAAGCACAGGGAAATATCTGCTTCTAAATCCAAAACGCAGCTATCTAACAGAACGGTTGTCAATGTGTGCACTCAACTTCCAGAGTTAAACCCGTGTGTGGATTCAGCAGTCTGCAAACATCTTCTCTGCAGAGTCCCAAACCAGGCGTTTTCAGCCCATTACCGGCATATGGAAGAAACAGCAGTAAGCACAGGGAAATATCTGCTTCTAAATCCAAAACGCAGCTATCTAACAGAACGGTTGTCAATGTGTGCACTCAACTTCCAGAGTTAAACCCGTGTGTGGATTCAGCAGTCTGCAAACATCTTCTCTGCAGAGTCCCAAACCAGGCGTTTTCAGCCCATTACCGGCATATGGAAGAAACAGCAGTAAGCCCAGGGAAATATCTGCTTCTAAATCCAAAACGCAGCTATCTAACAGAACGGTTGTCAATGTGTGCACTCAACTTCCAGAGTTAAACCCGTGTGTGGATTCAGCAGTCTGCAAACACTTTGTCTGCAGAGTCCCAAAAGAGGCGATTTCAGCCCATTACCGGCATATGGAAAAAACAGCAGTAAACACAGGGAAATATCTGCTTCTAAATCCAAAACGCAGCTATCTAACAGAACGGTTGTCAATGTGTGCACTCAACTTGCAGAGTTAAACCCGTGTGTGGATTCAGCAGTCTGCAAACATCTTCTCTGCAGAGTCCCAAACCAGGCGTTTTCAGCCCATTACCGGCATATGGAAGAAACAGCAGTAAGCCCAGGGAAATATCTGCTTCTAAATCCAAAACGCAGCTATCTAACAGAACGGTTGTCAATGTGTGCACTCAACTTCCAGAGTTAAACCCGTGTGTGGATTCAGCAGTCTGCAAACACTTTCTCTTCAGAGTCCCAAAACAGGCGTTTTCAGCCCATTACCGGCATATGGAAGAAACTGCAGTAAGCACAGGGAAATATCTGCTTCTAAATCCAAAACGCAGCTATCTAACAGAACGGTTGTCAATGTGTGCACTCAACTTGCAGAGTTAAACCCGTGTGTGGATTCAGCAGTCTGCAAACACTTTCTCTGCAGAGTCCCAAAACAGGCGTTTTCAGCCCATTACCGGCATATGGAAGAAACAGCAGTAAGCACAGGGAAATATCTGCTTCTAAATCCAAAACGCACCTATCTAACAGAACGGTTGTCAATGTGTGCACTCAACTTCCAGAGTTAAACCCGTGTGTGGATTCAGCAGTCTGCAAACACTTTCTCTGCAGAGTCCCAAAACAGGCGTTTTCAGCCCATTACCGGCATATGGAAGAAACAGCAGTAAGCCCAGGGAAATATCTGCTTCTAAATCCAAAACGCAGCTATCTAACAGAACGGTTGTCAATGTGTGCACTCAACTTCCAGAGTTAAACCCGTGTGTGGATTCAGCAGTCTGCAAACACTTTCTCTGCAGAGTGCCAAAGCAGGCGTTTTCAGCCCATTACCGGCATATGGAAGAAACAGCAGTAAGCACAGGGAAATATCTGCTTCTAAATCCAAAACGCAGCTATCTAACAGAACGGTTGTCAATGTGTGCACTCAACTTCCAGAGTTAAACCCGTGTGTGGATTCAGCAGTCTGCAAACACTTTCTCTGCAGAGTCCCAAAACAGGCGTTTTCAGCCCATTACCGGCATATGGAAGAAACAGCAGTAAGCACAGGGAAATATCTGCTTCTAAATCCAAAACGCAGCTATCTAACAGAACGGTTGTCAATGTGTGCACTCAACTTCCAGAGTTAAACCCGTGTGTGGATTCAGCAGTCTGCAAACACTTTCTCTGCAGAGTGCCAAAGCAGGCGTTTTCAGCCCATTACCGGCATATGGAAGAAACAGCAGTAAGCACAGGGAAATATCTGCTTCTAAATCCAAAACGCAGCTATCTAACAGAACGGTTGTCAATGTGTGCACTCAACTTCCAGAGTTAAACCCGTGTGTGGATTCAGCAGTCTGCAAACACTTTCTCTGCAGAGTCCCAAAACAGGCGTTTTCAGCCCATTACCGGCATATGGAAGAAACAGCAGTAAGCACAGGGAAATATCTGCTTCTAAATCCAAAACGCAGCTATCTAACAGAACGGTTGTCAATGTGTGCACTCAACTTCCAGAGTTAAACCCGTGTGTGGATTCAGCAGTCTGCAAACACTTTCTCTGCAGAGTCCCAAAACAGGCGTTTTCAGCCCATTACCGGCATATGGAAGAAACAGCAGTAAGCAAAGGGAAATATCTGCTTCTAAATCCAAAACGCAGCTATCTAACAGAACGGTTGTCAATGTGTGCACTCAACTTCCAGAGTTAAACCCGTGTGTGGATTCAGCAGTCTGCAAACACTTTCTCTGCAGAGTCCCAAAACAGGCGTTTTCAGCCCATTACCGGCATATGGAAGAAACAGCAGTAAGCACAGGGAAATATCTGCTTCTAAATCCAAAACGCAGCTATCTAACAGAACGGTTGTCAATGTGTGCACTCAACTTCCAGAGTTAAACCCGTGTGTGGATTCAGCAGTCTGCAAACACTTTCTCTGCAGAGTCCCAAAACAGGCGTTTTCAGCCCATTACCGGCATATGGAAGATACAGCAGTAAGCCCAGGGAAATATCTGCTTCTAAATCCAAAACGCAGCTATCTAACAGAACGGTTGTCAATGTGTGCACTCAACTTCCAGAGTTAAACCCGTGTGTGGATTCAGCAGTCTGCAAACATCTTCTCTGCAGAGTCCCAAACCAGGGGTTTTCAGCCCATTACCGGCATATGGAAGAAAATGCAGTAAGCAAAGGGAAATATCTGCTTCTAAATCCTAAACGCAGCTATCTAACAGAACGGTTGTCAATGTGTGCACTCAACTTCCAGAGTTAAACCCGTATGTGGATTCAGCAGTCTGCAAACACTTTCTCTGCAGGGTCCCAAAACAGGCGTTTTCAGCCCATTACCGGCATATGGAAGAAACAGCAGTCAGCACAGGGAAATATCTGCTTCTAAATCCAAAACGCAGCTATCTAACAGAACGGTTGTCAATGTGTGCACTCAACTTCCAGAGTTAAACCCGTGTGTGGATTCAGCAGTCTGCAAACATCTTCTCTGCAGGGTCCCAAAACAGGCGTTTTCAGCCCATTACCGGCATATGGAAGAAACAGCAGTAAGCCCAGGGAAATATCTGCTTCTAAATCCAAAACGCAGCTATCTAACAGAACGGTTGTCAATGTGTGCACTCAACTTCCAGAGATAAACCCGTGTGTGGATTCAGCAGTCTGCAAACACTTTCTCTGCAGAGTCCCAAAACAGGCGTTTTCAGCCCATTACCGGCATATGGAAGAAACAGCAGTAAGCACAGGGAAATATCTGTTTCTAAATCCAAAACGCAGCTATCTAACAGAACGGTTGTCAATGTGTGCACTCAACTTCCAGAGTTAAACCCGTGTGTGGATTCAGCAGTCTGCAAACACTTTCTCTGCAGAGTCCCAAAACAGGCGTTTTCAGCCCATTACCGGCATATGGAAGAAACTGCAGTAAGCACAGGGAAATATCTGCTTCTAAATCCAAAACGCAGCTATCTAACAGAACGGTTGTCAATGTGTGCACTCAACTTCCAGAGTTAAACCCGTGTGTGGATTCAGCAGTCTGCAAACATCTTCTCTGCAGAGTCCCAAACCAGGCGTTTTCAGCCCATTACCGGCATATGGAAGAAACAGCAGTAAGCACAGGGAAATATCTGCTTCTAAATCCAAAACGCAGCTATCTAACAGAACGGTTGTCAATGTGTGCACTCAACTTCCAGAGTTAAACCCGTGTGTGGATTCAGCAGTCTGCAAACATCTTCTCTGCAGAGTCCCAAACCAGGCGTTTTCAGCCCATTACCGGCATATGGAAGAAACAGCAGTAAGCCCAGGGAAATATCTGCTTCTAAATCCAAAACGCAGCTATCTAACAGAACGGTTGTCAATGTGTGCACTCAACTTCCAGAGTTAAACCCGTGTGTGGATTCAGCAGTCTGCAAACACTTTGTCTGCAGAGTCCCAAAAGAGGCGATTTCAGCCCATTACCGGCATATGGAAAAAACAGCAGTAAACACAGGGAAATATCTGCTTCTAAATCCAAAACGCAGCTATCTAACAGAACGGTTGTCAATGTGTGCACTCAACTTGCAGAGTTAAACCCGTGTGTGGATTCAGCAGTCTGCAAACATCTTCTCTGCAGAGTCCCAAACCAGGCGTTTTCAGCCCATTACCGGCATATGGAAGAAACAGCAGTAAGCCCAGGGAAATATCTGCTTCTAAATCCAAAACGCAGCTATCTAACAGAACGGTTGTCAATGTGTGCACTCAACTTCCAGAGTTAAACCCGTGTGTGGAGTCAGCAGTCTGCAAACACTTTCTCTGCAGAGTCCCAAAACAGGCGTTTTCAGCCCATTACCGGCATATGGAAGAAACAGCAGTAAGCACAGGGAAATATCTGCTTCTAAATCCAAAACGCAGCTATCTAACAGAACGGTTGTCAATGTGTGCACTCAACTTCCAGAGTTAAACCCGTGTGTGGATTCAGCAGTCTGCAAACACTTTCTCTTCAGAGTCCCAAAACAGGCGTTTTCAGCCCATTACCGGCATATGGAAGAAACAGCAGTAAGCACAGGGAAATATCTGCTTCTAAATCCAAAACGCAGCTATCTAACAGAACGGTTGTCAATGTGTGCACTCAACTTGCAGAGTTAAACCCGTGTGTGGATTCAACAGTCTGCAAACACTTTCTCTGCAGAGTCCCAAAACAGGCGTTTTCAGCCCATTACCGGCATATGGAAGAAACAGCAGTAAGCACAGGGAAATATCTGCTTCTAAATCCAAAACGCAGCTATCTAACAGAACGGTTGTCAATGTGTGCACTCAACTTCCAGAGTTAAACCCGTGTGTGGATTCAGCAGTCTGCAAACACTTTCTCTGCAGAGTCCCAAAACAGGCGTTTTCAGCCCATTACCGGCATATGGAAGAAACAGCAGTAAGCCCAGGGAAATATCTGCTTCTAAATCCAAAACGCAGCTATCTAACAGAACGGTTGTCAATGTGTGCACTCAACTTCCAGAGTTAAACCCGTGTGTGGATTCAGCAGTCTGCAAACACTTTCTCTGCAGAGTGCCAAAGCAGGCGTTTTCAGCCCATTACCGGCATATGGAAGAAACAGCAGTAAGCACAGGGAAATATCTGCTTCTAAATCCAAAACGCAGCTATCTAACAGAACGGTTGTCAATGTGTGCACTCAACTTCCAGAGTTAAACCCGTGTGTGGATTCAGCAGTCTGCAAACACTTTCTCTGCAGAGTCCCAAAACAGGCGTTTTCAGCCCATTACCGGCATATGGAAGAAACAGCAGTAAGCACAGGGAAATATCTGCTTCTAAATCCAAAACGCAGCTATCTAACAGAACGGTTGTCAATGTGTGCACTCAACTTCCAGAGTTAAACCCGTGTGTGGATTCAGCAGTCTGCAAACACTTTCTCTGCAGAGTCCCAAAACAGGCGTTTTCAGCCCATTACCGGCATATGGAAGAAACAGCAGTAAGCCCAGGGAAATATCTGCTTCTAAATCCAAAACGCAGTTATCTAACAGAACGGTTGTCAATGTGTGCACTCAACTTCCAGAGTTAAACCCGTGTGTGGATTCAGCAGTCTGCAAACACTTTCTCTGCAGAGTGCCAAAGCAGGCGTTTTCAGCCCATTACCGGCATATGGAAGAAACAGCAGTAAGCACAGGGAAATATCTGCTTCTAAATCCAAAACGCAGCTATCTAACAGAACGGTTGTCAATGTGTGCACTCAACTTCCAGAGTTAAACCCGTGTGTGGATTCAGCAGTCTGCAAACACTTTCTCTGCAGAGTCCCAAAACAGGCGTTTTCAGCCCATTACCGGCATATGGAAGAAACAGCAGTAAGCACAGGGAAATATCTGCTTCTAAATCCAAAACGCAGCTATCTAACAGAACGGTTGTCAATGTGTGCACTCAACTTCCAGAGTTAAACCCGTGTGTGGATTCAGCAGTCTGCAAACACTTTCTCTGCAGAGTCCCAAAACAGGCGTTTTCAGCCCATTACCGGCATATGGAAGAAACAGCAGTAAGCAAAGGGAAATATCTGCTTCTAAATCCAAAACGCAGCTATCTAACAGAACGGTTGTCAATGTGTGCACTCAACTTCCAGAGTTAAACCCGTGTGTGGATTCAGCAGTCTGCAAACACTTTCTCTGCAGAGTCCCAAAACAGGCGTTTTCAGCCCATTACCGGCATATGGAAGAAACAGCAGTAAGCCCAGGGAAATATCTGCTTCTAAATCCAAAACGCAGCTATCTAACAGAACGGTTGTCAATGTGTGCACTCAACTTCCAGAGTTAAACCCGTGTGTGGATTCAGCAGTCTGCAAACACTTTCTCTGCAGAGTCCCAAAACAGGCGTTTTCAGCCCATTACCGGCATATGGAAGAAACAGCAGTAAGCACAGGGAAATATCTGCTTCTAAATCCAAAACGCAGCTATCTAACAGAACGGTTGTCAATGTGTGCACTCAACTTCCAGAGTTAAACCCGTGTGTGGATTCAGCAGTCTGCAAACATCTTCTCTGCAGAGTCCCAAACCAGGCGTTTTCAGCCCATTACCGGCATATGGAAGAAACAGCAGTAAGCACAGGGAAATATCTGCTTCTAAATCCAAAACGCAGCTATCTAACACAACGATTGTCAATGTGTGCACTCAACTTCCAGAGTTAAACCCGTGTGTGGATTCAGCAGTCTGCAAACACTTTCTCTGCAGAGTCCCAAAACAGGCGTTTTCAGCCCATTACCGGCATATGGAAGAAACTGCAGTAAGCAAAGGGAAATATCTGCTTCTAAATCCAAAACGCAGCTATCTAACAGAACGGTTGTCAATGTGTGCACTCAACTTCCAGAGTTAAACCCGTGTGTGGATTCAGCAGTCTGCAAACATCTTCTCTGCAGGGTCCCAAACCAGGCGTTTTCAGCCCATTACCGGCTTATGGAAGAAACAGCAGTAAGCCCAGGGAAATATCTGCTTCTAAATCCAAAACGCAGCTATCTAACAGAACGGTTGTCAATGTGTGCACTCAACTTCCAGAGTTAAACCCGTGTGTGGATTCAGCAGTCTGCAAACACTTTCTCTGCAGAGTCCCAAACCAGGCGTTTTCAGCCCATTCCCGGCATATGGAAGAAACAGCAGTAAGCCCAGGGAAATATCTGCTTCTAAATCCAAAACGCAGCTATCTAACAGAACGGTTGTCAATGTGTGCACTCAACTTCCAGAGTTAAACCCGTGTGTGGATTCAGCAGTCTGCAAACACTTTCTCTGCAGAGTCCCAAAACAGGCGATTTCAGCCCATTACCGGCATATGGAAAAAACAGCAGTAAGCACAGGGAAATATCTGCTTCTAAATCCAAAACGCAGCTATCTAACAGAACGGTTGTCAATGTGTGCACTCAACTTCCAGAGTTAAACCCGTGTGTGGATTCAGCAGTCTGCAAACACTTTCTCTGCAGAGTCCCAAAACAGGCGTTTTCAGCCCATTACCGGCATATGGAAGAAACAGCCGTAAGCACAGGGAAATATCTGCTTCTAAATCCAAAACGCAGCTATCTAACAGAACGGTTGTCAATGTGTGCACTCAACTTCCAGAGTTAAACCCGTGTGTGGATTCAGCAGTCTGCAAACATCTTCTCTGCAGAGTCCCAAACCAGGGGTTTTCAGCCCATTACCGGCATATGGAAGAAACAGCAGTAAGCCCAGGGAAATATCTGCTTCTAAATCCAAAACGCAGCTATCTAACAGAACGGTTGTCAATGTGTGCACTCAACTTCCAGAGTTAAACCCGTGTGTGGATTCAGCAGTCTGCAAACACTTTCTCTGCAGAGTCCCAAAACAGGCGTTTTCAGCCCATTACCGGCATATGGAAGAAACAGCAGACAGCACAGGGAAATATCTGCTTCTAAATCCAAAACGCAGCTATCTAACAGAACGGTTGTCAATGTGTGCACTCAACTTCCAGAGTTAAACCCGTGTGTGGATTCAGCAGTCTGCAAACATCTTCTCTGCAGGGTACCAAAACAGGCGTTTTCAGCCCAATACCGGCATATGTAAGAAACAGCAGTAAGCCCAGGGAAATATCTGCTTCTAAATCCAAAACGCAGGTATCTAACAGAACGGTTGTCAATGTGTGCACTCAACTTCCAGAGATAAACCCGTGTGTGGATTCAGCAGTCTGCAAACACTTTCTCTGCAGAGTCCCAAAACAGGCGTTTTCAGCCCATTACCGGCATATGGAAGAAACAGCAGTCAGCACAGGGAAATATCTGCTTCTAAATCCAAAACGCAGCTATCTAACAGAACGGTTGTCAATGTGTGCACTCAACTTCCAGAGTTAAACCCGTGTGTGGATTCAGCAGTCTGCAAACATCTTCTCTGCAGAGTCCCAAACCAGGGGTTTTCAGCCCATTACCGGCATATGGAAGAAACAGCAGTAAGCACAGGGAAATATCTGCTTCTAAATCCAAAACGCAGCTATCTAACAGAACGGTTGTCAATGTGTGCACTCAACTTCCAGAGTTAAACCCGTGTGTGGATTCAGCAGTCTGCAAACATCTTCTCTGCAGAGTCCCAAACCAGGCGTTTTCAGCCCATTACCGGCATATGGAAGAAACAGCAGTAAGCCCAGGGAAATATCTGCTTCTAAATCCAAAACGCAGCTATCTAACAGAACGGTTGTCAGTGTGTGTACTCAACTTCCAGAGTTAAACCCGTGTGTGGATTCAGCAGTCTGCAAACACTTTGTCTGCAGAGTCCCAAAAGAGGCGATTTCAGCCCATTACCGGCATATGGAAAAAACAGCAGTAAACACAGGGAAATATCTGCTTCTAAATCCAAAACGCAGCTATCTAACAGAACGGTTGTCAATGTGTGCACTCAACTTGCAGAGTTAAACCCGTGTGTGGATTCAGCAGTCTGCAAACACTTTCTCTGCAGAGTCCCAAAACAGGCGTTTTCAGCCCATTACCGGCATATGGAAGAAACAGCAGTAAGCCCAGGGAAATATCTGCTTCTAAATCCAAAACGCAGCTATCTAACAGAACGGTTGTCAATGTGTGCACTCAACTTCCAGAGTTAAACCCGTGTGTGGATTCAGCAGTCTGCAAACATCTTCTCTGCAGAGTCCCAAACCAGGGGTTTTCAGCCCATTACCGGCATATGGAAGAAACAGCAGTAAGCACAGGGAAATATCTGCTTCTAAATCCAAAACGCAGCTATCTAACAGAACGGTTGTCAATGTGTGCACTCAACTTCCAGAGTTAAACCCGTGTGTGGATTCAGCAGTCTGCAAACATCTTCTCTGCAGAGTCCCAAACCAGGCGTTTTCAGCCCATTACCGGCATATGGAAGAAACAGCAGGAAGCCCAGGGAAATATCTGCTTCTAAATCCAAAACGCAGCTATCTAACAGAACGGTTGTCAATGTGTGCACTTAACTTCCAGAGTTAAACCCGTGTGTGGATTCAGCAGTCTGCAAACACTTTCTCTGCAGAGTCCCAAAACAGGCGTTTTCAGCCCATTACCGGCATATGGAAGAAACAGCAGTAAGCACAGGGAAATATCTGCTTCTAAATCCAAAACGCAGCTATCTGACAGAACGGTTGTCAATGTGTGCACTCAACTTCCAGAGTTAAACCCGTGTGTGGATTCAGCAGTCTGCAAACACTTTCTCTTCAGAGTCCCAAAACAGGCGTTTTCAGCCCATTACCGGCATATGGAAGAAACAGCAGTAAGCACAGGGAAATATCTGCTTCTAAATCCAAAACGCAGCTATCTAACAGAACGGTTGTCAATGTGTGCACTCAACTTGCAGAGTTAAACCCGTGTGTGGATTCAGCAGTCTGCAAACACTTTCTCTGCAGAGTCCCAAAACAGGCGTTTTCAGCCCATTACCGGCATATGGAAGAAACAGCAGTAAGCACAGGGAAATATCTGCTTCTAAATCCAAAACGCAGCTATCTAACAGAACGGTTGTCAATGTGTGCACTCAACTTCCAGAGTTAAACCCGTGTGTGGATTCAGCAGTCTGCAAACACTTTCTCTGCAGAGTGCCAAAGCAGGCGTTTTCAGCCCATTACCGGCATACGGAAGAAACAGCAGTAAGCACAGGGAAATATCTGCTTCTAAATCCAAAACGCAGCTATCTAACAGAACGGTTGTCAATGTGTGCACTCAACTTCCAGAGTTAAACCCGTGTGTGGATTCAGCAGTCTGCAAACACTTTCTCTGCAGAGTCCCAAAACAGGCGTTTTCAGCCCATTACCGGCATATGGAAGAAACAGCAGTAAGCCCAGGGAAATATCTGCTTCTAAATCCAAAACGCAGCTATCTAACAGAACGGTTGTCAATGTGTGCACTCAACTTCCAGAGTTAAACCCGTGTGTGGATTCAGCAGTCTGCAAACACTTTCTCTGCAGAGTCCCAAAACAGGCGTTTTCAGCCCATTACCGGCATATGGAAGAAACAGCAGTAAGCCCAGGGAAATATCTGCTTCTAAATCCAAAACGCAGCTATCTAACAGAACGGTTGTCAATGTGTGCACTCAACTTCCAGAGTTAAACCCGTGTGTGGATTCAGCAGTCTGCAAACATCTTCTCTGCAGAGTCCCAAACCAGGCGTTTTCAGCCCATTACCGGCATATGGAAGAAACAGCAGTAAGCCCAGGGAAATATCTGCTTCTAAATCCAAAACGCAGCTATCTAACAGAACGGTTGTCAATGTGTGCACTCAACTTCCAGAGTTAAACCCGTGTGTGGATTCAGCAGTCTGCAAACATCTTCTCTGCAGAGTCCCAAACCAGGGGTTTTCAGCCCATTACCGGCATATGGAAGAAACAGCAGTAAGCACAGGGAAATATCTGCTTCTAAATCCAAAACGCAGCTATCTAACAGAACGGTTGTCAATGTGTGCACTCAACTTCCAGAGTTAAACCCGTGTGTGGATTCAGCAGTCTGCAAACATCTTCTCTGCAGAGTCCCAAACCAGGCGTTTTCAGCCCATTACCGGCATATGGAAGAAACAGCAGTAAGCCCAGGGAAATATCTGCTTCTAAATCCAAAACGCAGCTATCTAACAGAACGGTTGTCAATGTGTGTACTCAACTTCCAGAGTTAAACCCGTGTGTGGATTCAGCAGTCTGCAAACACTTTGTCTGCAGAGTCCCAAAAGAGGCGATTTCAGCCCATTACCGGCATATGGAAAAAACAGCAGTAAACACAGGGAAATATCTGCTTCTAAATCCAAAACGCAGCTATCTAACAGAACGGTTGTCAATGTGTGCACTCAACTTGCAGAGTTAAACCCGTGTGTGGATTCAGCAGTCTGCAAACACTTTCTCTGCAGAGTCCCAAAACAGGCGTTTTCAGCCCATTACCGGCATATGGAAGAAACAGCAGTAAGCCCAGGGAAATATCTGCTTCTAAATCCAAAACGCAGCTATCTAACAGAACGGTTGTCAATGTGTGCACTCAACTTCCAGAGTTAAACCCGTGTGTGGATTCAGCAGTCTGCAAACATCTTCTCTGCAGAGTCCCAAAACAGGCGTTTTCAGCCCATTACCGGCATATGGAAGAAACAGCAGGAAGCCCAGGGAAATATCTGCTTCTAAATCCAAAACGCAGCTATCTAACAGAACGGTTGTCAATGTGTGCACTTAACTTCCAGAGTTAAACCCGTGTGTGGATTCAGCAGTCTGCAAACACTTTCTCTGCAGAGTCCCAAAACAGGCGTTTTCAGCCCATTACCGGCATATGGAAGAAACAGCAGTAAGCACAGGGAAATATCTGCTTCTAAATCCAAAACGCAGCTATCTGACAGAACGGTTGTCAATGTGTGCACTCAACTTCCAGAGTTAAACCCGTGTGTGGATTCAGCAGTCTGCAAACACTTTCTCTTCAGAGTCCCAAAACAGGCGTTTTCAGCCCATTACCGGCATATGGAAGAAACAGCAGTAAGCACAGGGAAATATCTGCTTCTAAATCCAAAACGCAGCTATCTAACAGAACGGTTGTCAATGTGTGCACTCAACTTCCAGAGTTAAACCCGTGTGTGGATTCAGCAGTCTGCAAACACTTTCTCTGCAGAGTCCCAAAACAGGCGTTTTCAGCCCATTACCGGCATATGGAAGAAACAGCAGTAAGCCCAGGGAAATATCTGCTTCTAAATCCAAAACGCAGCTATCTAACAGAACGGTTGTCAATGTGTGCACTCAACTTCCAGAGTTAAACCCGTGTGTGGATTCAGCAGTCTGCAAACACTTTCTCTGCAGAGTCCCAAAACAGGCGTTTTCAGCCCATTACCGGCATATGGAAGAAACAGCAGTAAGCACAGGGAAATATCTGCTTCTAAATCCAAAACGCAGCTATCTAACAGAACGGTTGTCAATGTGTCCACTCAACTTCCAGAGTTAAACGCGTGTGTGGATTCAGCAGTCTGCAAACATCTTCTCTGCAGAGTCCCAAACCAGGCGTTTTCAGCCCATTACCGGCATATGGAAGAAACAGCAGTAAGCACAGGGAAATATCTGCTTCTAAATCCAAAACGCAGCTATCTAACAGAACGGTTGTCAATGTGTGCACTCAACTTCCAGAGTTAAACCCGTGTGTGGATTCAGCAGTCTGCAAACACTTTCTCTGCAGAGTCCCAAAACAGGCGTTTTCAGCCCATTACCGGCATACGGAAGAAACAGCAGTAAGCACAGGGAAATACCTGCTTCTAAATCCAAAACTCAGCTATCTAACAGAACCGTTGTCAATGTGTGCACTCAACTTCCAGAGTTAAACCCGTGTGTGGATTCAGCAGTCTGCAAACACTTTCTCTGCAGAGTCCCAAAACAGGCCTTTTCAGCCCATTACCGGCATATGGAAGAAACCGCAGTAAGCACAGGGAAATATCTGCTTCTAAATCCAAAACGCAGCTATCTAACAGAACGGTTGTCAATGTGTGCACTCAACTTCCAGAGTTAAACCCGTGTGTGGATTCAGCAGTCTGCAAACACTTTCTCTGCAGAGTCCCAAAACAGGCGTTTTCAGCCCATTACCGGCATATGGAAGAAACAGCAGTAAGCACAGGGAAATATCTGCTTCTAAATCCAAAACGCAGCTATCTAACAGAACGGTTGTCAATGTGTGCACTCAACTTCCAGAGTTAAACCCGTGTGTGGATTCAGCAGTCTGCAAACATCTTCTCTGCAGAGTCCCAAACCAGGCGTTTTCAGCCCATTACCGGCATATGGAAGAAACAGCAGTAAGCACAGGGAAATATCTGCTTCTAAATCCAAAACGCAGCTATCTAACAGAACGGTTGTCAATGTGTGCACTCAACTTCCAGAGTTAAACCCGTGTGTGGATTCAGCAGTCTGCAAACACTTTCTCTGCAGAGTCCCAAAACAGGCGTTTTCAGCCCATTACCGGCATATGGAAGAAACAGCAGTAAGCACAGGGAAATATCTGCTTCTAAATCCAAAACGCAGCTATCTAACAGAACGGTTGTCAATGTGTGCACTCAACTTCCAGAGTTAAACCCGTGTGTGGATTCAGCAGTCTGCAAACACTTTCTCTGCAGAGTCCCAAAACAGGCGTTTTCAGCCCATTACCGGCATATGGAAGAAACAGCAGTAAGCACAGGGAAATATCTGCTTCTAAATCCAAAACGCAGCTATCTAACAGAACGGTTGTCAATGTGTGCACTCAACTTCCAGAGTTAAACCCGTGTGTGGATTCAGCAGTCTGCAAACACTTTCTCTGCAGAGTCCAAAAACAGGCGTTTTCAGCCCATTACCGGCATATGGAAGAAACTGCAGTAAGCACAGGGAAATATCTGCTTCTAAATCCAAAACGCAGCTATCTAACAGAACGGTTGTCAATGTGTGCACTCAACTTCCAGAGTTAAACCCGTGTGTGGATTCAGCAGTCTGCAAACATCTTCTCTGCAGAGTCCCAAACCAGGCGTTTTCAGCCCTTTACCGGCATATGGAAGAAACAGCAGTAAGCCCAGGGAAATATCTGCTTCTAAATCCAAAACGCAGCTATCTAACAGAACGGTTGTCAATGTGTGCACTCAACTTCCAGAGTTAAACCCGTGTGTGGATTCAGCAGTCTGCAAACACTTTCTCTGCAGAGTCCCAAAACAGGCGTTTTCAGCCCATTACCGGCATATGGAAGAAACAGCAGTAAGCACAGGGAAATATCTGCTTCTAAATCCAAAAGGCAGCTATCTAACAGAACGGTTGTCAATGTGTGCACTCAACTTCCAGAGTTAAACCCGTGTGTGGATTCAGCAGTCTGCAAACACTTTCTCTGCAGAGTCCCAAAACAGGCGTTTTCAGCCCATTACCGGCATATGGAAGAAACAGCAGTAAGCACAGGGAAATATCTGCTTCTAAATCCAAAACGCAGCTATCTAACAGAACGGTTGTCAATGTGTGCACTCAACTTCCAGAGTTAAACCCGTGTGTGGATTCAGCAGTCTGCAAACACTTTCTCTGCAGAGTCCCAAAACAGGCGTTTTCAGCCCATTACCGGCATATGGAAGAAACAGCAGTAAGCACAGGGAAATATCTGCTTCTAAATCCAAAACGCAGCTATCTGACAGAACGGTTGTCAATGTGTGCACTCAACTTCCAGAGTTAAACCCGTGTGTGGATTCAGCAGTCTGCAAACACTTTCTCTTCAGAGTCCCAAAGCAGGCGTTTTCAGCCCATTAACGGCATACGGAAGAAACAGCAGTAAGCACAGGGAAATATCTGCTTCTAAATCCAAAACGCAGCTATCTAACAGAACGGTTGTCAATGTGTGCACTCAACTTCCAGAGTTAAACCCGTGTGTGGATTCAGCAGTCTGCAAACACTTTCTCTGCAGAGTCCCAAAACAGGCGTTTTCAGCCCATTACCGGCATATGGAAGAAACAGCAGTAAGCACAGGGAAATATCTGCTTCTAAATCCAAAACGCAGCTATCTAACAGAACGGTTGTCAATGTGTGCACTCAACTTCCAGAGTTAAACCCGTGTGTGGATTCAGCAGTCTGCAAACACTTTCTCTGCAGAGTCCCAAAACAGGCGTTTTCAGCCCATTACTGGCATATGGAAGAAACAGCAGTAAGCAAAGGGAAATATCTGCTTCTAAATCCAAAACGCAGCTATCTAACAGAACGGTTGTCAATGTGTGCACTCAACTTCCAGAGTTAAACCCGTGTGTGGATTCAGCAGTCTGCAAACACTTTCTCTGCAGAGTCCCAAAACAGGCGTTTTCAGCCCATTACCGGCATATGGAAGAAACAGCAGTAAGCCCAGGGAAATATCTGCTTCTAAATCCAAAACGCAGCTATCTAACAGAACGGTTGTCAATGTGTGCACTCAACTTCCAGAGTTAAACCCGTGTGTGGATTCAGCAGTCTGCAAACACTTTCTCTGCAGAGTCCCAAAACAGGCGTTTTCAGCCCATTACCGGCATATGGAAGAAACAGCAGTAAGCACAGGGAAATATCTGCTTCTAAATCCAAAACGCAGCTATCTGACAGAACGGTTGTCAATGTGTGCACTCAACTTCCAGAGTTAAACCCGTGTGTGGATTCAGCAGTCTGCAAACACTTTCTCTGCAGAGTCCCAAAACAGGCGTTTTCAGCCCATTACCGGCATATGGAAGAAACAGCAGTAAGCACAGGGAAATATCTGCTTCTAAATCCAAAACGCAGCTATCTAACAGAACGGTTGTCAATGTGTGCACTCAACTTCCAGAGTTAAACCCGTGTGTGGATTCAGCAGTCTGCAAACACTTTCTCTGCAGAGTCCCAAAACAGGCGTTTTCAGCCCATTACCGGCATATGGAAGAAACAGCAGTAAGCACAGGGAAATATCTGCTTCTAAATCCAAAACGCAGCTATCTGACAGAACGGTTGTCAATGTGTGCACTCAACTTCCAGAGTTAAACCCGTGTGTGGATTCAGCAGTCTGCAAACACTTTCTCTGCAGAGTCCCAAAACAGGCGTTTTCAGCCCATTACTGGCATATGGAAGAAACAGCAGTAAGCAAAGGGAAATATCTGCTTCTAAATCCAAAACGCAGCTATCTAACAGAACGGTTGTCAATGTGTGCACTCAACTTCCAGAGTTAAACCCGTGTGTGGATTCAGCAGTCTGCAAACATCTTCTCTGCAGGGTCCCAAACCAGGCGTTTTCAGCCCATTACCGGCATATGGAGGAAACAGCAGTAAGCCCAGGGAAATATCTGCTTCTAAATCCAAAACGCAGCTATCTAACAGAACGGTTGTCAATGTGCGCACTCAACTTCCAGAGTTAAACCCGTGTGTGGATTCAGCAGTCTGCAAACACTTTCTCTGCAGAGTCCCAAACCAGGCGTTTTCAGCCCATTACCGGCATATGGAAGAAACAGCAGTAAGCACAGGGAAATATCTGCTTCTAAATCCAAAACGCAGCTATCTAACAGAACGGTTGTCAATGTGTGCACTCAACTTCCAGAGTTAAACCCGTGTGTGGATTCAGCAGTCTGCAAACATCTTCTCTGCAGAGTCCCAAACCAGGCGTTTTCAGCCCATTACCGGCATATGGAAGAAACAGCAGTAAGCCCAGGGAAATATCTGCTTCTAAATCCAAAACGCAGCTATCTAACAGAACGGTTGTCAATGTGTGCACTCAACTTCCAGAGTTAAACCCGTGTGTGGATTCAGCAGTCTGCAAACACTTTCTCTGCAGAGTCCCAAAACAGGCGTTTTCAGCCCATTACCGGCATATGGAAGAAACAGCAGTAAGCAAAGGGAAATATCTGCTTCTAAATCCAAAACGCAGCTATCTAACAGAACGGTTGTCAATGTGTGCACTCAACTTCCAGAGTTAAACCCGTGTGTGGATTCAGCAGTCTGCAAACATCTTCTCTGCAGGGTCCCAAACCAGGCGTTTTCAGCCCATTACCGGCATATGGAGGAAACAGCAGTAAGCCCAGGGAAATATCTGCTTCTAAATCCAAAACGCAGCTATCTAACAGAACGGTTGTCAATGTGTGCACTCAACTTCCAGAGTTAAACCCGTGTGTGGATTCAGCAGTCTGCAAACACTTTCTCTGCAGAGTCCCAAAACAGGCGTTTTCAGCCCATTACCGGCATATGGAAGAAACAGCAGTAAGCACAGGGAAATATCTGCTTCTAAATCCAAAACGCAGCTATCTAACAGAACGGTTGTCAATGTGTGCACTCAACTTCCAGAGTTAAACCCGTGTGTGGATTCAGCAGTCTGCAAACACTTTCTCTGCAGAGTCCCAAAACAGGCGTTTTCAGCCCATTACCGGCATATGTAAGAAACAGCAGTAAGCACAGGGAAATATCTGCTTCTAAATCCAAAACGCAGCTATCTAACAGAACGGTTGTCAATGTGTGCACTCAACTTCCAGAGTTAAACCCGTGTGTGGATTCAGCAGTCTGCAAACACTTTCTCTGCAGAGTCCCAAAACAGGCGTTTTCAGCCCATTACCGGCATATGGAAGAAACAGCCATAAGCACAGGGAAATATCTGCTTCTAAATCCAAAACGCAGCTATCTAACAGAACGGTTGTCAATGTGTGCACTCAACTTCCAGAGTTAAACCCGTGTGTGGATTCAGCAGTCTGCAAACATCTTCTCTGCAGAGTCCCAAACCAGGGGTTTTCAGCCCATTACCGGCATATGGAAGAAACAGCAGTAAGCACAGGGAAATATCTGCTTCTAAATCCAAAACGCAGCTATCTAACAGAACGGTTGTCAATGTGTGCACTCAACTTCCAGAGTTAAACCCGTGTGTGGATTCAGCAGTCTGCAAACATCTTCTCTGCAGAGTCCCAAACCAGGTGTTTTCAGCCCATTACCGGCATATGGAAGAAACAGCAGTAAGCACAGGGAAATATCTGCTTCTAAATCCAAAACGCAGCTATCTAACAGAACGGTTGTCAATGTGTGCACTCAACTTCCAGAGTTAAACCCGTGTGTGGATTCAGCAGTCTGCAAACACTTTCTCTGCAGAGTCCCAAACCAGGCGTTTTCAGCCCATTACCGGCATATGGAAGAAACAGCAGTAAGCACAGGGAAATATCTGCTTCTAAATCCAAAACGCAGCTATCTAACAGAACGGTTGTCAATGTGTGCACTCAACTTCCAGAGTTAAACCCGTGTGTGGATTCAGCAGTCTGCAAACACTTTCTCTGCAGAGTCCCAAAACAGGCGTTTTCAGCCCATTACCGGCATATGGAAGAAACAGCAGTAAGCACAGGGAAATATCTGCTTCTAAATCCAAAACGCAGCTATCTAACAGAACGGTTGTCAATGTGTGCACTCAACTTCCAGAGTTAAACCCGTGTGTGGATTCAGCAGTCTGCAAACATCTTCTCTGCAGAGTCCCAAACCAGGCGTTTTCAGCCCATTACCGGCATATGGAAGAAACAGCAGTAAGCACAGGGAAATATCTGCTTCTAAATCCAAAACGCAGCTATCTAACAGAACGGTTGTCAATGTGTGCACTCAACTTCCAGAGTTAAACCCGTGTGTGGATTCAGCAGTCTGCAAACATCTTCTCTGCAGAGTCCCAAACCAGGCGTTTTCAGCCCATTACCGGCATATGGAAGAAACAGCAGTAAGCCCAGGGAAATATCTGCTTCTAAATCCAAAACGCAGCTATCTAACAGAACGGTTGTCAATGTGTGCACTCAACTTCCAGAGTTAAACCCGTGTGTGGATTCAGCAGTCTGCAAACACTTTCTCTGCAGAGTCCCAAACCAGGCGTTTTCAGCCCATTACCGGCATATGGAAGAAACAGCAGTAAGCACAGGGAAATATCTGCTTCTAAATCCAAAACGCAGCTATCTAACAGAACGGTTGTCAATGTGTGCACTCAACTTCCAGAGTTAAACCCGTGTGTGGATTCAGCAGTCTGCAAACACTTTCTCTGCAGAGTCCCAAAACAGGCGTTTTCAGCCCATTACCGGCATATGGAAGAAACAGCAGTAAGCACAGGGAAATATCTGCTTCTAAATCCAAAACGCAGCTATCTAACAGAACGGTTGTCAATGTGTGCACTCAACTTCCAGAGTTAAACCCGTGTGTGGATTCAGCAGTCTGCAAACATCTTCTCTGCAGAGTCCCAAACCAGGCGTTTTCAGCCCATTACCGGCATATGGAAGAAACAGCAGTAAGCACAGGGAAATATCTGCTTCTAAATCCAAAACGCAGCTATCTAACAGAACGGTTGTCAATGTGTGCACTCAACTTCCAGAGTTAAACCCGTGTGTGGATTCAGCAGTCTGCAAACACTTTCTCTGCAGAGTCCCAAAACAGGCGTTTTCAGCCCATTACCGGCATATGGAAGAAACAGCAGTAAGCCCAGGGAAATATCTGCTTCTAAATCCAAAACGCAGCTATCTAACAGAACGGTTGTCAATGTGTGCACTCAACTTCCAGAGTTAAACCCGTGTGTGGATTCAGCAGTCTGCAAACACTTTCTCTGCAGAGTCCCAAAACAGGCGTTTTCAGCCCATTACCGGCATATGGAAGAAACAGCAGTAAGCACAGGGAAATATCTGCTTCTAAATCCAAAACGCAGCTATCTAACAGAACGGTTGTCAATGTGTGCACTCAACTTCCAGAGTTAAACCCGTGTGTGGATTCAGCAGTCTGCAAACATCTTCTCTGCAGAGTCCCAAACCAGGCGTTTTCAGCCCATTACCGGCATATGGAAGAAACAGCAGTAAGCACAGGGAAATATCTGCTTCTAAATCCAAAACGCAGCTATCTAACAGAACGGTTGTCAATGTGTGCACTCAACTTCCAGAGTTAAACCCGTGTGTGGATTCAGCAGTCTGCAAACACTTTCTCTGCAGAGTCCCAAAACAGGCGTTTTCAGCCCATTACCGGCATATGGAAGAAACAGCAGTAAGCCCAGGGAAATATCTGCTTCTAAATCCAAAACGCAGCTATCTAACAGAACGGTTGTCAATGTGTGCACTCAACTTCCAGAGTTAAACCCGTGTGTGGATTCAGCAGTCTGCAAACACTTTCTCTGCAGAGTCCCAAAACAGGCGTTTTCAGCCCATTACCGGCATATGGAAGAAACAGCAGTAAGCACAGGGAAATATCTGCTTCTAAATCCAAAACGCAGCTATCTAACAGAACGGTTGTCAATGTGTGCACTCAACTTCCAGAGTTAAACCCGTGTGTGGATTCAGCAGTCTGCAAACACTTTCTCTGCAGAGTCCCAAAACAGGCGTTTTCAGCCCATTACCGGCATATGGAAGAAACTGCAGTAAGCACAGGGAAATATCTGCTTCTAAATCCAAAACGCAGCTATCTAACAGAACGGTTGTCAATGTGTGCACTCAACTTCCAGAGTTAAACCCGTGTGTGGATTCAGCAGTCTGCAAACATCTTCTCTGCAGAGTCCCAAACCAGGCGTTTTCAGCCCTTTACCGGCATATGGAAGAAACAGCAGTAAGCCCAGGGAAATATCTGCTTCTAAATCCAAAACGCAGCTATCTAACAGAACGGTTGTCAATGTGTGCACTCAACTTCCAGAGTTAAACCCGTGTGTGGATTCAGCAGTCTGCAAACACTTTCTCTGCAGAGTCCCAAACCAGGCGTTTTCAGCCCATTACCGGCTTATGGAAAAAACAGCAGTAAGCACAGGGAAATATCTGCTTCTAAATCCAAAACGCAGCTATCTAACAGAACGGTTGTCAATGTGTGCACTCAACTTCCAGAGTTAAACCCGTGTGTGGATTCAGCAGTCTGCAAACACTTTCTCTGCAGAGTCCCAAAACAGGCGTTTTCAGCCCATTACCGGCATATGGAAGAAACAGCAGTAAGCCCAGGGAAATATCTGCTTCTAAATCCAAAACGCAGCTATCTAACAGAACGGTTGTCAATGTGTGCACTCAACTTCCAGAGTTAAACCCGTGTGTGGATTCAGCAGTCTGCAAACACTTTCTCTGCAGAGTCCCAAAACAGGCGTTTTCAGCCCATTACCGGCATATGGAAGAAACAGCAGTAAGCACAGGGAAATATCTGCTTCTAAATCCAAAAGGCAGCTATCTAACAGAACGGTTGTCAATGTGTGCACTCAACTTCCAGAGTTAAACCCGTGTGTGGATTCAGCAGTCTGCAAACACTTTCTCTGCAGAGTCCCAAAACAGGCGTTTTCAGCCCATTACCGGCATATGGAAGAAACAGCAGTAAGCACAGGGAAATATCTGCTTCTAAATCCAAAACGCAGCTATCTAACAGAACGGTTGTCAATGTGTTCACTCAACTTCCAGAGTTAAACCCGTGTGTGGATTCAGCAGTCTGCAAACACTTTCTCTGCAGAGTCCCAAAACAGGCGTTTTCAGCCCATTACCGGCATATGGAAGAAACAGCAGTAAGCACAGGGAAATATCTGCTTCTAAATCCAAAACGCAGCTATCTGACAGAACGGTTGTCAATGTGTGCACTCAACTTCCAGAGTTAAACCCGTGTGTGGATTCAGCAGTCTGCAAACACTTTCTCTTCAGAGTCCCAAAGCAGGCGTTTTCAGCCCATTACCGGCATACGGAAGAAACAGCAGTAAGCACAGGGAAATATCTGCTTCTAAATCCAAAACGCAGCTATCTAACAGAACGGTTGTCAATGTGTGCACTCAACTTCCAGAGTTAAACCCGTGTGTGGATTCAGCAGTCTGCAAACACTTTCTCTGCAGAGTCCCAAAACAGGCGTTTTCAGCCCATTACCGGCATATGGAAGAAACAGCAGTAAGCCCAGGGAAATATCTGCTTCTAAATCCAAAACGCAGCTATCTAACAGAACGGTTGTCAATGTGTGCACTCAACTTCCAGAGTTAAACCCGTGTGTGGATTCAGCAGTCTGCAAACACTTTCTCTGCAGAGTCCCAAAACAGGCGTTTTCAGCCCATTACCGGCATATGGAAGAAACAGCAGTAAGCACAGGGAAATATCTGCTTCTAAATCCAAAACGCAGCTATCTAACAGAACGGTTGTCAATGTGTGCACTCAACTTCCAGAGTTAAACCCGTGTGTGGATTCAGCAGTCTGCAAACATCTTCTCTGCAGGGTCCCAAACCAGGCGTTTTCAGCCCATTACCGGCATATGGAGGAAACAGCAGTAAGCCCAGGGAAATATCTGCTTCTAAATCCAAAACGCAGCTATCTAACAGAACGGTTGTCAATGTGTGCACTCAACTTCCAGAGTTAAACCCGTGTGTGGATTCAGCAGTCTGCAAACACTTTCTCTGCAGAGTCCCAAAACAGGCGTTTTCAGCCCATTACCGGCATGTGGAAGAAACAGCAGTAAGCACAGGGAAATATCTGCTTCTAAATCCAAAACGCAGCTATCTAACAGAACGGTTGTCAATGTGTGCACTCAACTTCCAGAGTTAAACCCGTGTGTGGATTCAGCAGTCTGCAAACACTTTCTCTGCAGAGTCCCAAAACAGGCGTTTTCAGCCCATTACCGGCATATGTAAGAAACAGCAGTAAGCACAGGGAAATATCTGCTTCTAAATCCAAAACGCAGCTATCTAACAGAACGGTTGTCAATGTGTGCACTCAACTTCCAGAGTTAAACCCGTGTGTGTATTCAGCAGTCTGCAAACACTTTCTCTGCAGAGTGCCAAAGCAGGCGTTTTCAGCCCATTACCGGCATGTGGAAGAAACAGCAGTAAGCACAGGGAAATATCTGCTTCTAAATCCAAAACGCAGCTATCTAACAGAACGGTTGTCAATGTGTGCACTCAACTTCCAGAGTTAAACCCGTGTGTGGATTCAGCAGTCTGCAAACACTTTCTCTGCAGAGTCCCAAAACAGGCGTTTTCAGCCCATTACCGGCATATGGAAGAAACAGCAGTAAGCCCAGGGAAATATCTGCTTCTAAATCGAAAACGCAGCTATCTAACAGAACGGTTGTCAATGTGTGCACTCAACTTCCAGAGTTAAACCCGGGTGTGGATTCAGCAGTCTGCAAACACTTTCTCTGCACAGTCCCAAAACAGGCGTTTTCAGCCCATTACCGGCATATGGAAGAAACAGCAGTAAGCACAGGGAAATATCTGCTTCTAAATCCAAAACGCAGCTATCTAACAGAACGGTTGTCAATGTGTGCACTCAACTTCCAGAGTTAAACCCGTGTGTGGATTCAGCAGTCTGCAAACAACTTCTCTGCAGAGTCCCAAACCAGGCGTTTTCAGCCCATTACCGGCATATGGAAGAAACAGCAGTAAGCACAGGGAAATATCTGCTTCTAAATCCAAAACGCAGCTATCTAACAGAACGATTGTCAATGTGTGCACTCAACTTCCAGAGTTAAACCCGTGTGTGGATTCAGCAGTCTGCAAACACTTTTTCTGCTGAGTCCCAAAACAGGCGTTTTCAGCCCATTACCGGCATATGGAAGAAACAGCAGTAAGCCCAGGGAAATATCTGCTTCTAAATCCAAAACGCAGCTATCTAACAGAACGGTTGTCAATGTGTGCACTCAACTTCCAGAGTTAAACCCGTGTGTGGATTCAGCAGTCTGCAAACACTTTCTCTGCAGAGTCCCAAAACAGGCGTTTTCAGCCCATTACCGGCATATGGAAGAAACAGCAGTAAGCAAAGGGAAATATCTGCTTCTAAATCCAAAACGCAGCTATCTAACAGAACGGTTGTCAATGTGTGCACTCAACTTCCAGAGTTAAACCCGTGTGTGGATTCAGCAGTCTGCAAACACTTTCTCTGCAGAGTCCCAAAACAGGCGTTTTCAGCCCATTACCGGCATATGGAAGAAACAGCAGTAAGCACAGGGAAATATCTGCTTCTAAATCCAAAACGCAGCTATCTGACAGAACGGTTGTCAATGTGTGCACTCAACTTCCAGAGTTAAACCCGTGTGTGGATTCAGCAGTCTGCAAACACTTTCTCTTCAGAGTCCCAAAGCAGGCGTTTTCAGCCCATTACCGGCATACGGAAGAAACAGCAGTAAGCACAGGGAAATATCTGCTTCTAAATCCAAAACGCAGCTATCTAACAGAACGGTTGTCAATGTGTGCACTCAACTTCCAGAGTTAAACCCGTGTGTGGATTCAGCAGTCTGCAAACACTTTCTCTGCAGAGTCCCAAAACAGGCGTTTTCAGCCCATTACCGGCATATGGAAGAAACAGCAGTAAGCCCAGGGAAATATCTGCTTCTAAATCCAAAACGCAGCTATCTAACAGAACGGTTGTCAATGTGTGCACTCAACTTCCAGAGTTAAACCCGTGTGTGGATTCAGCAGTCTGCAAACAACTTCTCTGCAGAGTCCCAAACCAGGCGTTTTCAGCCCATTACCGGCATATGGAAGAAACAGCAGTAAGCACAGGGAAATATCTGCTTCTAAATCCAAAACGCAGCTATCTAACAGAACGGTTGTCAATGTGTGCACTCAACTTCCAGAGTTAAACCCGTGTGTGGATTCAGCAGTCTGCAAACACTTTCTCTGCAGAGTCCCAAAACAGGCGTTTTCAGCCCATTACCGGCATGTGGAAGAAACAGCAGTAAGCACAGGGAAATATCTGCTTCTAAATCCAAAACGCAGCTATCTAACAGAACGGTTGTCAATGTGTGCACTCAACTTCCAGAGTTAAACCCGTGTGTGGATTCAGCAGTCTGCAAACACTTTCTCTGCAGAGTCCCAAAACAGGCGTTTTCAGCCCATTACCGGCATATGGAAGAAACAGCAGTAAGCACAGGGAAATATCTGCTTCTAAATCCAAAACGCAGCTATCTAACAGAACGGTTGTCAATGTGTGCACTCAACTTCCAGAGTTAAACCCGTGTGTGGATTCAGCAGTCTGCAAACACTTTCTCTGCAGAGTCCCAAAACAGGCGTTTTCAGCCCATTACCGGCATATGGAAGAAACAGCAGTAAGCCCAGGGAAATATCTGCTTCTAAATCCAAAACGCAGCTATCTGACAGAACGGTTGTCAATGTGTGCACTCAACTTCCAGAGTTAAACCCGTGTGTGGATTCAGCAGTCTGCAAACACTTTCTCTTCAGAGTCCCAAAGCAGGCGTTTTCAGCCCATTACCGGCATACGGAAGAAACAGCAGTAAGCACAGGGAAATATCTGCTTCTAAATCCAAAACGCAGCTATCTAACAGAACGGTTGTCAATGTGTGCACTCAACTTCCAGAGTTAAACCCGTGTGTGGATTCAGCAGTCTGCAAACACTTTCTCTGCAGAGTCCCAAAACAGGCGTTTTCAGCCCATTACCGGCATATGGAAGAAACAGCAGTAAGCCCAGGGAAATATCTGCTTCTAAATCCAAAACGCAGCTATCTAACAGAACGGTTGTCAATGTGTGCACTCAACTTCCAGAGTTAAACCCGTGTGTGGATTCAGCAGTCTGCAAACACTTTCTCTGCAGAGTCCCAAAACAGGCGTTTTCAGCCCATTACCGGCATATGGAAGAAACAGCAGTAAGCACAGGGAAATATCTGCTTCTAAATCCAAAACGCAGCTATCTAACAGAACGGTTGTCAATGTGTGCACTCAACTTCCAGAGTTAAACCCGTGTGTGGATTCAGCAGTCTGCAAACATCTTCTCTGCAGGGTCCCAAACCAGGCGTTTTCAGCCCATTACCGGCATATGGAGGAAACAGCAGTAAGCCCAGGGAAATATCTGCTTCTAAATCCAAAACGCAGCTATCTAACAGAACGGTTGTCAATGTGTGCACTCAACTTCCAGAGTTAAACCCGTGTGTGGATTCAGCAGTCTGCAAACACTTTCTCTGCAGAGTCCCAAAACAGGCGTTTTCAGCCCATTACCGGCATATGGAAGAAACAGCAGTAAGCACAGGGAAATATCTGCTTCTAAATCCAAAACGCAGCTATCTAACAGAACGGTTGTCAATGTGTGCACTCAACTTCCAGAGTTAAACCCGTGTGTGGATTCAGCAGTCTGCAAACACTTTCTCTGCAGAGTCCCAAAACAGGCGTTTTCAGCCCATTACCGGCATATGTAAGAAACAGCAGTAAACACAGGGAAATATCTGCTTCTAAATCCAAAACGCAGCTATCTAACAGAACGGTTGTCAATGTGTGCACTCAACTTCCAGAGTTAAACCCGTGTGTGGATTCAGCAGTCTGCAAACACTTTCTCTGCAGAGTCCCAAAACAGGCGTTTTCAGCCCATTACCGGCATATGGAAGAAACAGCCATAAGCACAGGGAAATATCTGCTTCTAAATCCAAAACGCAGCTATCTAACAGAACGGTTGTCAATGTGTGCACTCAACTTCCAGAGTTAAACCCGTGTGTGGATTCAGCAGTCTGCAAACATCTTCTCTGCAGAGTCCCAAACCAGGGGTTTTCAGCCCATTACCGGCATATGGAAGAAACAGCAGTAAGCACAGGGAAATATCTGCTTCTAAATCCAAAACGCAGCTATCTAACAGAACGGTTGTCAATGTGTGCACTCAACTTCCAGAGTTAAACCCGTGTGTGGATTCAGCAGTCTGCAAACACTTTCTCTGCAGAGTCCCAAAACAGGCGTTTTCAGCCCATTACCGGCATATGGAAGAAACAGCAGTAAGCACAGGGAAATACCTGCTTCTAAATCCAAAACGCAGCTATCTAACAGAACCGTTGTCAATGTGTGCACTCAACTTCCAGAGTTAAACCCGTGTGTGGATTCAGCAGTCTGCAAACACTTTCTCTGCAGAGTCCCAAAACAGGCGTTTTCAGCCCATTACCGGCATATGGAAGAAACAGCAGTAAGCACAGGGAAATATCTGCTTCTAAATCCAAAACGCAGCTATCTAACAGAACGGTTTTCAATGTGTGCACTCAACTTCCAGAGTTAAACCCGTGTGTGGATTCAGCAGTCTGCAAACACTTTCTCTGCAGAGTCCCAAAACAGGCGTTTTCAGCCCATTACCGGCATATGGAAGAAACAGCAGTAAGCACAGGGAAATATCTGCTTCTAAATCCAAAACGCAGCTATCTAACAGAACGGATGTCAATGTGTGCACTCAACTTCCAGAGTTAAACCCGTGTGTGGATTCAGCAGTCTGCAAACACTTTCTCTGCAGAGTCCCAAAACAGGCGTTTTCAGCCCATTACCGGCATATGGAAGAAACAGCAGTAAGCAAAGGGAAATATCTGCTTCTAAATCCAAAACGCAGCTATCTAACAGAACGGTTGTCAATGTGTGCACTAACTTCCAGAGTTAAACCCGTGTGGGGATTCAGCAGTCTGCAAACATCTTCTCTGCAGAGTCCCAAACCAGGCGTTTTCAGCCCATTACCGGCATATGGAAGAAACAGCAGTAAGCCCAGGGAAATATCTGCTTCTAAATCCAAAACGCAGCTATCTAACAGAACGGTTGTCAATGTGTGCACTCAACTTCCAGAGTTAAACCCGTGTGTGGATTCAGCAGTCTGCAAACACTTTCTCTGCAGAGTCCCAAAACAGGCGTTTTCAGCCCATTACCGGCATATGGAAGAAACAGCAGTAAGCACAGGGAAATATCTCCTTCTAAATCCAAAACGCAGCTATCTAACAGAACGGTTGTCAATGTGTGCACTCAACTTCCAGAGTTAAACCCGTGTGTGGATTCAGCAGTCTGCAAACATCTTCTCTGCAGAGTCCCAAACCAGGCGTTTTCAGCCCATTACCGGCATATGGAAGACACAGCAGTAAGCCCAGGGAAATATCTGCTTCTAAATCCAAAATGCAGCTATCTAACAGAACGGTTGTCAATGTGTGCACTCAACTTCCAGAGTTAAACCCGTGTGTGGATTCAGCAGTCTGCAAACATCTTCTCTGCAGAGTCCCAAACCAGGCGTTTTCAGCCCTTTACCGGCATATGGAAGAAACAGCAGTAAGCCCAGGAAAATATCTGCTTCTAAATCCAAAACGCAGCTATCTAACAGAACGGTTGTCAATGTGTGCACTCAACTTCCAGAGTTAAACCCGTGTGTGGATTCAGCAGTCTGCAAACACTTTCTCTGCAGAGTCCCAAAACAGGCGTTTTCAGCCCATTACCGGCATATGGAAGAAACAGCAGTAAGCACAGGGAAATATCTGCTTCTAAATCCAAAACGCAGCTATCTAACAGAACGGTTGTCAATGTGTGCACTCAACTTCCAGAGTTAAACCCGTGTGTGGATTCAGCAGTCTGCAAACATCTTCTCTGCAGAGTCCCAAACCAGGCGTTTTCAGCCCATTACCGGCATATGGAAGAAACAGCAGTAAGCCCAGGGAAATATCTGCTTCTAAATCCAAAACGCAGCTATCTAACAGAACGGTTGTCAATGTGTGCACTCAACTTCCAGAGTTAAACCCGTGTGTGGATTCAGCAGTCTGCAAACACTTTCTCTGCAGAGTCCCAAACCAGGCGTTTTCAGCCCATTACCGGCATATGGAAGAAACAGCAGTAAGCACAGGGAAATATCTGCTTCTAAATCCAAAACGCAGCTATCTAACAGAACGGTTGTCAATGTGTGCACTCAACTTCCAGAGTTAAACCCGTGTGTGGATTCAGCAGTCTGCAAACACTTTCTCTGCAGAGTCCCAAAACAGGCGTTTTCAGCCCATTACCGGCATATGGAAGAAACAGCAGTAAGCACAGGGAAATATCTGCTTCTAAATCCAAAACGCAGCTATCTAACAGAACGGTTGTCAATGTGTGCACTCAACTTCCAGAGTTAAACCCGTGTGTGGATTCAGCAGTCTGCAAACATCTTCTCTGCAGAGTCCCAAACCAGGCGTTTTCAGCCCATTACCGGCATATGGAAGAAACAGCAGTAAGCACAGGGAAATATCTGCTTCTAAATCCAAAACGCAGCTATCTAACAGAACGGTTGTCAATGTGTGCACTCAACTTCCAGAGTTAAACCCGTGTGTGGATTCAGCAGTCTGCAAACACTTTCTCTGCAGAGTCCCAAAACAGGCGTTTTCAGCCCATTACCGGCATATGGAAGAAACAGCAGTAAGCCCAGGGAAATATCTGCTTCTAAATCCAAAACGCAGCTATCTAACAGAACGGTTGTCAATGTGTGCACTCAACTTCCAGAGTTAAACCCGTGTGTGGATTCAGCAGTCTGCAAACACTTTCTCTGCAGAGTCCCAAAACAGGCGTTTTCAGCCCATTACCGGCATATGGAAGAAACAGCAGTAAGCACAGGGAAATATCTGCTTCTAAATCCAAAACGCAGCTATCTAACAGAACGGTTGTCAATGTGTGCACTCAACTTCCAGAGTTAAACCCGTGTGTGGATTCAGCAGTCTGCAAACACTTTCTCTGCAGAGTCCCAAAACAGGCGTTTTTGGCCCATTACCGGCATATGGAAGAAACTGCAGTAAGCACAGGGAAATATCTGCTTCTAAATCCAAAACGCAGCTATCTAACAGAACGGTTGTCAATGTGTGCACTCAACTTCCAGAGGTAAACCCGTGTGTGGATTCAGCAGTCTGCAAACATCTTCTCTGCAGAGTCCCAAACCAGGCGTTTTCAGCCCTTTACCGGCATATGGAAGAAACAGCAGTAAGCCCAGGGAAATATCTGCTTCTAAATCCAAAACGCAGCTATCTAACAGAACGGTTGTCAATGTGTGCACTCAACTTCCAGAGTTAAACCCGTGTGTGGATTCAGCAGTCTGCAAACACTTTCTCTGCAGAGTCCCAAACCAGGCGTTTTCAGCCCATTACCGGCATATGGAAAAAACAGCAGTAAGCACAGGGAAATATCTGCTTCTAAATCCAAAACGCAGCTATCTAACAGAACGGTTGTCAATGTGTGCACTCAACTTCCAGAGTTAAACCCGTGTGTGGATTCAGCAGTCTGCAAACACTTTCTCTGCAGAGTCCCAAAACAGGCGTTTTCAGCCCATTACCGGCATATGGAAGAAACAGCAGTAAGCACAGGGAAATATCTGCTTCTAAATCCAAAACGCAGCTATCTAACAGAACGGTTGTCAATGTGTGCACTCAACTTCCAGAGTTAAACCCGTGTGTGGATTCAGCAGTCTGCAAACACTTTCTCTGCAGAGTCCCAAAACAGGCGTTTTCAGCCCATTACCGGCATATGGAAGAAACAGCAGTAAGCACAGGGAAATATCTGCTTCTAAATCCAAAAGGCAGCTATCTAACAGAACGGTTGTCAATGTGTGCACTCAACTTCCAGAGTTAAACCCGTGTGTGGATTCAGCAGTCTGCAAACACTTTCTCTGCAGAGTTCCAAAACAGGCGTTTTCAGCCCATTACCGGCATATGGAAGAAACAGCAGTAAGCACAGGGAAATATCTGCTTCTAAATCCAAAACGCAGCTATCTAACAGAACGGTTGTCAATGTGTGCACTCAACTTCCAGAGTTAAACCCGTGTGTGGATTCAGCAGTCTGCAAACACTTTCTCTGCAGAGTCCCAAAGCAGGCGTTTTCAGCCCATTACCGGCATATGGAAGAAACAGCAGTAAGCACAGGGAAATATCTGCTTCTAAATCCAAAACGCAGCTATCTGACAGAACGGTTGTCAATGTGTGCACTCAACTTCCAGAGTTAAACCCGTGTGTGGATTCAGCAGTCTGCAAACACTTTCTCTTCAGAGTCCCAAAGCAGGCGTTTTCAGCCCATTACCGGCATACGGAAGAAACAGCAGTAAGCACAGGGAAATATCTGCTTCTAAATCCAAAACGCAGCTATCTGACAGAACGGTTGTCAATGTGTGCACTCAACTTCCAGAGTTAAACCCGTGTGTGGATTCAGCAGTCTGCAAACACTTTCTCTGCAGAGTCCCAAAACAGGCGTTTTCAGCCCATTACCGGCATATGGAAGAAACAGCAGTAAGCCCAGGGAAATATCTGCTTCTAAATCCAAAACGCAGCTATCTAACAGAACGGTTGTCAATGTGTGCACTCAACTTCCAGAGTTAAACCCGTGTGTGGATTCAGCAGTCTGCAAACACTTTCTCTGCAGAGTCCCAAAACAGGCGTTTTCAGCCCATTACCGGCATATGGAAGAAACAGCAGTAAGCCCAGGGAAATATCTGCTTCTAAATCCAAAACGCAGCTATCTAACAGAACGGTTGTCAATGTGTGCACTCAACTTCCAGAGTTAAACCCGTGTGTGGATTCAGCAGTCTGCAAACACTTTCTCTGCAGAGTCCCAAAACAGGCGTTTTCAGCCCATTACCGGCATACGGAAGAAACAGCAGTAAGCACAGGGAAATACCTGCTTCTAAATCCAAAACGCAGCTATCTAACAGAACCGTTGTCAATGTGTGCACTCAACTTCCAGAGTTAAACCCGTGTGTGGATTCAGCAGTCTGCAAACACTTTCTCTGCAGAGTCCCAAAACAGGCGTTTTCAGCCCATTACCGGCATATGGAAGAAACAGCAGTAAGCACAGGGAAATATCTGCTTCTAAATCCAAAACGCAGCTATCTAACAGAACGGTTGTCAATGTGTGCACTCAACTTCCAGAGTTAAACCCGTGTGTGGATTCAGCAGTCTGCAAACAGTTTCTCTGCAGAGTCCCAAAACAGGCGTTTTCAGCCCATTACCGGCATATGGAAGAAACAGCAGTAAGCACAGGGAAATATCTGCTTCTAAATCCAAAACGCAGCTATCTAACAGAACGGATGTCAATGTGTGCACTCAACTTCCAGAGTTAAACCCGTGTGTGGATTCAGCAGTCTGCAAACACTTTCTCTGCAGAGTCGCAAAACAGGCGTTTTCAGCCCATTACCGGCATATGGAAGAAACAGCAGTAAGCACAGGGAAATATCTGCTTCTAAATCCAAAACGCAGCTATCTAACAGAACGGTTGTCAATGTGTGCACTCAACTTCCAGAGTTAAACCCGTGTGTGGATTCAGCAGTCTGCAAACATCTTCTCTGCAGAGTCCCAAACCAGGCGTTTTCAGCCCATTACCGGCATATGGAAGAAACAGCAGTAAGCACAGGGAAATATCTGCTTCTAAATCCAAAACGCAGCTATCTAACAGAACGGTTGTCAATGTGTGCACTCAACTTCCAGAGTTAAACCCGTGTGTGGATTCAGCAGTCTGCAAACACTTTCTCTGCAGAGTCCCAAAACAGGCGTTTTCAGCCCATTACCGGCATATGGAAGAAACAGCAGTAAGCACAGGGAAATATCTGCTTCTAAATCCAAAACGCAGCTATCTAACAGAACGGTTGTCAATGTTTGCACTCAACTTCTAGAGTTAAACCCGTGTGTGGATTCAGCAGTCTGCAAACACTTTCTCTGCAGAGTCCCAAAACAGGCGTTTTCAGCCCATTACCGGCATACGGAAGAAACAGCAGTAAGCAGAGGGAAATATCTGCTTCTAAATCCAAAACGCAGCTATCTAACAGAACGGTTGTCAATGTGTGCACTCAACTTCCAGAGTTAAACCCGTGTGTGGATTCAGCAGTCTGCAAACACTTTCTCTGCAGAGTCCCAAAACAGGCGTTTTCAGCCCATTACCGGCATATGGAAGAAACAGCAGTAAGCACAGGGAAATATCTGCTTCTAAATCCAAAACGCAGCTATCTAACAGAACGGTTGTCAATGTGTGCACTCAACTTCCAGAGTTAAACCCGTGTGTGGATTCAGCAGTCTGCAAACATCTTCTCTGGAGAGTCCCAAACCAGGCGTTTTCAGCCCATTACCGGCATATGGAAGAAACAGCAGTAAGCCCAGGGAAATATCTGCTTCTAAATCCAAAACGCAGCTATCTAACAGAACGGTTGTCAATGTGTGCACTCAACTTCCAGAGTTAAACCCGTGTGTGGATTCAGCAGTCTGCAAACACTTTCTCTGCAGAGTCCCAAACCAGGCGTTTTCAGCCCATTACCGGCATATGGAAGAAACAGCAGTAAGCACAGGGAAATATCTGCTTCTAAATCCAAAACGCAGCTATCTAACAGAACGGTTGTCAATGTGTGCACTCAACTTCCAGAGTTAAACCCGTGTGTGGATTCAGCAGTCTGCAAACACTTTCTCTGCAGAGTCCCAAAACAGGCGTTTTCAGCCCATTACCGGCATATGGAAGAAACAGCAGTAAGCACAGGGAAATATCTGCTTCTAAATCCAAAACGCAGCTATCTAACAGAACGGTTGTCAATGTGTGCACTCAACTTCCAGAGTTAAACCCGTGTGTGGATTCAGCAGTCTGCAAACATCTTCTCTGCAGAGTCCCAAACCAGGCGTTTTCAGCCCATTACCGGCATATGGAAGAAACAGCAGTAAGCCCAGGGAAATATCTGCTTCTAAATCCAAAACGCAGCTATCTAACAGAACGGTTGTCAATGTGTGCACTCAACTTCCAGAGTTAAACCCGTGTGTGGATTCAGCAGTCTGCAAACACTTTCTCTGCAGAGTCCCAAAACAGGCGTTTTCAGCCCATTACCGGCATATGGAAGAAACAGCAGTAAGCCCAGGGAAATATCTGCTTCTAAATCCAAAACGCAGCTATCTAACAGAACGGTTGTCAATGTGTGCACTCAACTTCCAGAGTTAAACCCGTGTGTGGATTCAGCAGTCTGCAAACACTTTCTCTGCAGAGTCCCAAAACAGGCGTTTTCAGCCCATTACCGGCATATGGAAGAAACAGCAGTAAGCACAGGGAAATATCTGCTTCTAAATCCAAAACGCAGCTATCTAACAGAACGGTTGTCAATGTGTGCACTCAACTTCCAGAGTTAAACCCGTGTGTGGATTCAGCAGTCTGCAAACACTTTCTCTGCAGAGTCCCAAAACAGGCGTTTTCAGCCCATTACCGGCATATGGAAGAAACTGCAGTAAGCACAGGGAAATATCTGCTTCTAAATCCAAAACGCAGCTATCTAACAGAACGGTTGTCAATGTGTGCACTCAACTTCCAGAGTTAAACCCGTGTGTGGATTCAGCAGTCTGCAAACATCTTCTCTGCAGAGTCCCAAACCAGGCGTTTTCAGCCCTTTACCGGCATATGGAAGAAACAGCAGTAAGCCCAGGGAAATATCTGCTTCTAAATCCAAAACGCAGCTATCTAACAGAACGGTTGTCAATGTGTGCACTCAACTTCCAGAGTTAAACCCGTGTGTGGATTCAGCAGTCTGCAAACACTTTCTCTGCAGAGTCCCAAAACAGGCGTTTTCAGCCCATTACCGGCATATGGAAGAAACAGCAGTAAGCACAGGGAAATATCTGCTTCTAAATCCAAAACGCAGCTATCTAACAGAACGGTTGTCAATGTGTGCACTCAACTTCCAGAGTTACACCCGTGTGTGGATTCAGCAGTCTGCAAACACTTTCTCTGCAGAGTCCCAAAACAGGCGTTTTCAGCCCATTACCGGCATATGGAAGAAACAGCAGTAAGCACAGGGAAATATCTGCTTCTAAATCCAAAACGCAGCTATCTAACAGAACGGTTGTCAATGTGTGCACTCAACTTCCAGAGTTAAACCCGTGTGTGGATTCAGCAGTCTGCAAACACTTTGTCTGCAGAGTCCCAAAGCAGGCGTTTTCAGCCCTTTACCGGCATATGGAAGAAAAAGCAGTAAGCCCAGGGAAATATCTGCTTCTAAATCCAAAACGCAGCTATCTAACAGAACGGTTGTCAATGTGTGCACTCAACTTCCAGAGTTAAACCCGTGTGTGGATTCAGCAGTCTGCAAACACTTTCTCTGCAGAGTCCCAAAACAGGCGTTTTCAGCCCATTACCGGCATATGGAAGAAACAGCAGTAAACACAGGGAAATATCTGCTTCTAAATCCAAAACGCAGCTATCTAACAGAACGGTTGTCAATGTGTGCACTCAACTTCCAGAGTTAAACCCGTGTGTGGATTCAGCAGTCTGCAAACACTTTCTCTGCAGAGTCCCAAAACAGGCGTTTTCAGCCCATTACCGGCATATGGAAGAAACAGCAGTAAGCACAGGGAAATATCTGCTTCTAAATCCAAAACGCAGCTATCTAACAGAACGGTTGTCAATGTGTGCACTCAACTTCCAGAGTTAAACCCGTGTGTGGATTCAGCAGTCTGCAAACACTTTCTCTGCAGAGTGCCAAAACAGGCGTTTTCAGCCCATTACCGGCATATGGAAGAAACAGCAGTAAGCACAGGGAAATATCTGCTTCTAAATCCAAAACGCAGCTATCTAACAGAACGGTTGTCAATGTGTGCACTCAACTTCCAGAGTTAAACCCGTGTGTGGATTCAGCAGTCTGCAAACACTTTCTCTGCAGAGTCCCAAAACAGGCGTCTTCAGCCCATTACCGGCATATGGAAGAAACAGCAGTAAGCACAGGGAAATATCTGCTTCTAAATCCAAAACGCAGCTATCTAACAGAACGGTTGTCAATGTGTGCACTCAACTTCCAGAGTTAAACCCGTGTGTGGATTCAGCAGTCTGCAAACACTTCCTCTGCAGAGTCCCAAAACAGGCGTTTTCAGCCCATTACCGGCATATGGAAGAAACAGCAGTAAGCACAGGGAAATATCTGCTTCTAAATCCAAAACGCAGCTATCTAACAGAACGGTTGTCAATGTGTGCACTCAACTTCCAGAGTTAAACCCGTGTGTGGATTCAGCAGTCTGCAAACACTTTGTCTGCAGAGTCCCAAAGCAGGCGTTTTCAGCCCATTACCGGCATATGGAAGAAACAGCAGTAAGCCCAGGGAAATATCTGCTTCTAAATCCAAAACGCAGCTATCTAACAGAACGGTTGTCAATGTGTGCACTCAACTTCCAGAGTTAAACCAGTGTGTGGATTCAGCAGTCTGCAAACACTTTCTCTGCAGAGTCCCAAAACAGGCGTTTTCAGCCCATTACCGGCATATGGAAGAAACAGCAGTAAGCCCAGGGAAATATCTGCTTCTAAATCCAAAACGCAGCTATCTAACAGAACGGTTGTCAATGTGTGCACTCAACTTCCAGAGTTAAACCCGTGTGTGGATTCAGCAGTCTGCAAACACTTTGTCTGCAGAGTCCCAAAGCAGGCGTTTTCAGCCCATTACCGGCATATGGAAGAAACAGCAGTAAGCCCAGGGAAATATCTGCTTCTAAATCCAAAACGCAGCTATCTAACAGAACGGTTGTCAATGTGTGCACTCAACTTCCAGAGTTAAACCCGTGTGTGGATTCAGCAGTCTGCAAACACTTTCTCTGCAGAGTCCCAAAACAGGCGTTTTCAGCCCATTACCGGCATATGGAAGAAACAGCAGTAAGCACAGGGAAATATCTGCTTCTAAATCCAAAACGCAGCTATCTAACAGAACGGTTGTCAATGTGTGCACTCAACTTCCAGAGTTAAAACCGTGTGTGGATTCAGCAGTCTGCAAACATCTTCTCTGCAGAGTCCCAAACCAGGCGTTTTCAGCCCATTACGGGCATATGGAAGAAACTGCAGTAAGCACAGGGAAATATCTGCTTCTAAATCCAAAACGCAGCTATCTAACAGAACGGTTGTCAATGTGTGCACTCAACTTCCAGAGTTAAACCCGTGTGTGGATTCAGCAGTCTGCAAACATCTTCTCTGCAGAGTCCCAAACCAGGCGTTTTCAGCCCATTACCGGCATATGGAAGAAACAGCAGTAAGCACAGGGAAATATCTGCTTCTAAATCCAAAACGCAGCTATCTAACAGAACGGTTGTCAATGTGTGCACTCAACTTCCAGAGTTAAACCCGTGTGTGGATTCAGCAGTCTGCAAACACTTTCTCTGCAGAGTCCCAAAGCAGGCGTTTTCAGCCCATTACCGGCATATGGAAGAAACAGCAGTAAGCACAGGGAAATATCTGCTTCTAAATCCAAAACGCAGCTATCTAACAGAACGGTTGTCAATGTGTGCACTCAACTTCCAGAGTTAAACCCGTGTGTGGATTCAGCAGTCTGCAAATACTTTCTGTGCAGAGTCTCAAAACAGGCCTTTCCGGCCCAGTACCGGCATATATAAGAAAGAGCATTAAGACTGCGTCTAAAACTCAGAAGAAACGTTTCTTTCAAACTGCTCGGCCTTGTGTTCTTTGGCCTAAGGGTGTTGAAACTATGTTTAGATTCAGCGAGATAGAAACACGTTTATTCTCGGAGCTGTCTTTGGATATTCCAGATTGAATGGGAGTATATGCTGTAAAGAGAAATATCTGTTTCTAAAACCAAAATGGATCTATCTAGCAGAGTGGTTGTGAATGTGTGCCTTCTGCTTAAAGAGGTAAACTGCTCTTCTCATGCAGCACTTTAGAAACCCTTTCTATGCAAATTCTCATACAGACCTTTCCAGCGAAACACCAGCCTGTAGGAAATAGCAGTAAGACTGCATCTTTAACATGGAAGAAACTGTTTTCAAACTGCTCTGCTGTGTGTTCATTCATATAAGAGACTTGAATATATGTTCAGTTTCAGCTAGTTAGCAACACGTTTCTTCCAGGAGCTGTGTTTGCCTATTCCAGAGTATACTGGAGTATAAGATGTAAAGACAAATGTCTCGTTCCAAAAGAAAAACGGATGATCTAATGGAATGGTTGTCAATGTGTGCATTCAACTTACTGAGCTAAACTGCTGTTTGTATGCAGCAGTTTAGAAAACATTTCTGTGTAGATTCTCAAACAGACATTTCCAGCAAAATACCGGCCTATAAGAAATAGCAGTAAGACTGCGTCTAAAACTCAGAGGGAACGTTTCTTTCAAACTGCTCTGCAGTGTGTTCGTTCACCAAAGGTCGTTGACTCTAAGTTTGGATTCAGCGAGTTTGAAACACGTTTATTCTAGGAGCTGCATTTCGATATTCCAGAGTGTATGGGAGTAAATGCTGTAAAGAGAAATATCTGTTTCTAAAACCAAAACGGAGCTATCTAACAGAATGGTTGTGAATGTGTGCATTCAACTTAAAGGGTTAATCTGCTCTTCTTAGGCAGCAGTTTAGAAACCCTTTATATGCAAATTCTAAAATCAACATTTGCAGCAAAACACCAGCCTAAAAGAAGTAGCAGTAAGACTGCATCTATAACATAGAAGAAACGTTTTCTTCAAAATGCTCTGCTCTGTGTTCATTCACCTAAGAGTCTTGAGTATATGTTCAGATTCAGCGAGTAAGAAACACGTTTCTTCCAGGAGCTGCATTTTCATATTCCAGAGTGTACTGGAGTATAAGGTTTAAAGTGAAATATCTGGTTCTAAAACAAACACGGAGCCATCTAACAGAATGGTTGTCACTGTGTGCATTCAGCTTATTGAGATAAACTGTTGTTTCTATGCAGCAGTTTAGAAAAGATTTTTGTGCAGATTCTAACACAGACATTCCCAGCAAAATACTGGCCTCTAAGAAATAGCAATAAGACTGCGTCTAAAACTCAAATAAAACGTTTCTTTCAAACTGCTGTGCTGTGTGTTCGTTCACCTAAGGGAGTTGAATCTATGTTTAGATTCAGCGACTTAGAAACACGTCTATTCTGGGAGCTGCGTTTGGCTATTCCAGAATGAATGGGAGTATATGCTGTAACTAGAAACACAGGCTTCTAAAACCAAAACGGAGCTAGCTAACAGAATGATTGTGAATGAGGGCATTCAACTTAACGAATTAAACTGCTCCACTTAAGCAGCAGTTTACAAACCATTTATATGGAAATTCTAAAACCAACATTTCCAGGAAAACACCAGCCTAAAAACAATAGCAGTAACAGGGCATCTATAACATGGAAGAAATGTTTTTTTCAAACTCCTCTGCTGTGTGTTCATTCACCTAAGAGACTTCAATATATGCACAGATTCAGCGAGTTACAAACACGTTTCTTCCAGGAGCTGCGTATGCATATATCAGAGTGTACTGGGGTACAAGATGTAAAGAGAAATATCTGATTATACTTAGAAACCCGTTTCTTTCAGGAGCTGTGTTTGGATATTCCGGAGTGAATGAGAGTATATGCTGTAAAGAGAAATAACTGCTTCTAAAACCAAAAGGCAGCTATCTAACTGAATGGTTGTCAATGCGTGCACTCAACTTCCAGAGATAAACCCGTGTGTGGATTCAGCAGTCTGCAAACACTTTCTCTGCAGAGTCCCAAAACAGGCGTTTTCAGCCCATTACCGGCATGTGGAAGAAACAGCAGTAAGCACAGGGAAATATCTGCTTCTAAATCCAAAACGCAGCTATCTAACAGAACGGTTGTCAATGTGTGCACTCAACTTCCAGAGTTAAACCCGTGTGTGGATTCAGCAGTCTGCAAACACTTTCTCTGCAGAGTCCCAAAACAGGCGTTTTCAGCCCATTACCGGCATATGGAAGAAACAGCCATAAGCAGAGGGAAATATCTGCTTCTAAATCCAAAACGCAGCTATCTAACAGAACGGTTGTCAATGTGTGCACTCAACTTCCAGAGTTAAACCCGTGTGTGGATTCAGCAGTCTGCAAACATCTTCTCTGCAGAGTCCCAAACCAGGCGTTTTCAGCCCATTACCGGCATATGGAAGAAACAGCAGTAAGCACAGGGAAATATCTGCTTCTAAATCCAAAACGCAGCTATCTAACAGAACGGTTGTCAATGTGTGCACTCAACTTCCAGAGTTAAACCCGTGTGTGGATTCAGCAGTCTGCAAACACTTTCTCTGCAGAGTCCCAAAACAGGCGTTTTCAGCCCATTACCGGCATATGGAAGAAACAGCAGTAAGCACAGGGAAATATCTGCTTCTAAATCCAAAACGCAGCTATCTAACAGAACGGTTGTCAATGTGTGCACTCAACTTCCAGAGTTAAACCCGTGTGTGGATTCAGCAGTCTGCAAACACTTCCTCTGCAGAGTCCCAAAACAGGTGTTTTCAGCCCATTACCGGCATATGGAAGAAACAGCAGTCAGCACAGGGAAATATCTGCTTCTAAATCCAAAACGCAGCTATCTAACAGAACGGTTGTCAATGTGTGCACTCAACTTCCAGAGTTAAACCCGTGTGTGGATTCAGCAGTCTGCAAACACTTTCTCTGCAGAGTCCCAAAGCAGGCGTTTTCAGCCCATTACCGGCATATGGAAGAAACAGCAGTAAGCCCAGGGAAATATCTGCTTCTAAATCCAAAACGCAGCTATCTAACAGAACGGTTGTCAATGTGTGCACTCAACTTCCAGAGTTAAACCCGTGTGTGGATTCAGCAGTCTGCAAACACTTTCTCTGCAGAGTCCCAAAACAGGCGTTTTCAGCCCATTACCGGCATATGGAAGAAACAGCAGTAAGCCCAGGGAAATATCTGCTTCTAAATCCAAAACGCAGCTATCTAACAGAACGGTTGTCAATGTGTGCACTCAACTTCCAGAGTTAAACCCGTGTGTGGATTCAGCAGTCTGCAAACACTTTCTCTGCAGAGTCCCAAAACAGGCGTTTTCAGCCCATTACCGGCATATGGAAGAAACAGCAGTAAGCACAGGGAAATATCTGCTTCTAAATCCAAAACGCAGCTATCTAACAGAACGGTTGTCAATGTGTGCACTCAGCTTCCAGAGTTAAACCCGTGTGTGGATTCAGCAGTCTGCAAACACTTTCTCTGCAGAGTCCCAAAACAGGCGTTTTCAGCCCATTACGGGCATATGGAAGAAACTGCAGTAAGCACAGGGAAATATCTGCTTCTAAATCCAAAACGCAGCTATCTAACAGAACGGTTGTCAATGTGTGCACTCAACTTCCAGAGTTAAACCCGTGTGTGGATTCAGCAGTCTGCAAACATCTTCTCTGCAGAGTCCCAAACCAGGCGTTTTCAGCCCATTACCGGCATATGGAAGAAACAGCAGTAAGCACAGGGAAATATCTGCTTCTAAATCCAAAACGCAGCTATCTAACAGAACGGTTGTCAATGTGTGCACTCAACTTCCAGAGTTAAACCCGTGTGTGGATTCAGCAGTCTGCAAACACTTTCTCTGCAGAGTCCCAAAACAGGCGTTTTCAGCCCATTACCGGCATATGGAGGAAACAGCAGTAAGCCCAGGGAAATATCTGCTTCTAAATCCAAAACGCAGCTATCTAACAGAACGGTTGTCAATGTGTGCACTCAACTTCCAGAGTTAAACCCGTGTGTGGATTCAGCAGTCTGCAAACACTTTCTCTGCAGAGTCCCAAAGCAGGCGTTTTCAGCCCATTACCGGCATATGGAAGAAACAGCAGTAAGCACAGGGAAATATCTGCTTCTAAATCCAAAACGCAGCTATCTAACAGAACGGTTGTCAATGTGTGCACTCAACTTCCAGAGTTAAACCCGTGTGTGGATTCAGCAGTCTGCAAACACTTTCTGTGCAGAGTCTCAAAACAGGCCTTTCCGGCCCAGTACCGGCATATATAAGAAAGAGCATTAAGACTGCGTCTAAAACTCAGAAGAAACGTTTCTTTCAAACTGCTCGGCCTTGTGTTCTTTGGCCTAAGGGAGTTGAAACTATGTTTAGATTCAGCGAGATAGAAACACGTTTATTCTCGGAGCTGTCTTTGGATATTCCAGATTGAATGGGAGTATATGCTGTAAAGAGAAATATCTGTTTCTAAAACCAAAATGGATCTATCTAGCAGAGTGGTTGTGAATGTGTGCCTTCTGCTTAAAGAGGTAAACTGCTCTTCTCATGCAGCACTTTAGAAACCCTTTCTATGCAAATTCTCATACAGACCTTTCCAGCGAAACACCAGCCTGTAGGAAATAGCAGTAAGACTGCATCTTTAACATGGAAGAAACTGTTTTCAAACTGCTCTGCTGTGTGTTCATTCATATAAGAGACTTGAATATATGTTCAGTTTCAGCTAGTTAGCAACACGTTTCTTCCAGGAGCTGTGTTTGCCTATTCCAGAGTATACTGGAGTATAAGATGTAAAGACAAATGTCTCGTTCCAAAAGAAAAACGGATGATCTAATGGAATGGTTGTCAATGTGTGCATTCAACTTACTGAGCTAAACTGCTGTTTGTATGCAGCAGTTTAGAAAACATTTCTGTGTAGATTCTCAAACAGACATTTCCAGCAAAATACCGGCCTATAAGAAATAGCAGTAAGACTGCGTCTAAAACTCAGAGGGAACGTTTCTTTCAAACTGCTCTGCAGTGTGTTCGTTCACCAAAGGTCGTTGACTCTAAGTTTGGATTCAGCGAGTTTGAAACACGTTTATTCTAGGAGCTGCATTTCGATATTCCAGAGTGTATGGGAGTAAATGCTGTAAAGAGAAATATCTGTTTCTAAAACCAAAACGGAGCTATCTAACAGAATGGTTGTGAATGTGTGCATTCAACTTAAAGGGTTAATCTGCTCTTCTTAGGCAGCAGTTTAGAAACCCTTTATATGCAAATTCTAAAATCAACATTTGCAGCAAAACACCAGCCTAAAACAAGTAGCAGTAAGACTGCATCTATAACATAGAAGAAACGTTTTCTTCAAAATGCTCTGCTCTGTGTTCATTCACCTAAGAGTCTTGAGTATATGTTCAGATTCAGCGAGTAAGAAACACGTTTCTTCCAGGAGCTGCATTTGCATATTCCAGAGTGTACTGGAGTATAAGGTTTAAAGTGAAATATCTGGTTCTAAAACAAACACGGAGCCATCTAACAGAATGGTTGTCACTGTGTGCATTCAGCTTATTGAGATAAACTGTTGTTTCTATGCAGCAGTTTAGAAAAGATTTTTGTGCAGATTCTAACACAGACATTCCCAGCAAAATACTGGCCTCTAAGAAATAGCAATAAGACTGCGTCTAAAACTCAAATAAAACGTTTCTTTCAAACTGCTGTGCTGTGTGTTCGTTCACCTAAGGGAGTTGAATCTATGTTTAGATTCAGCGACTTAGAAACACGTCTATTCTGGGAGCTGCGTTTGGCTATTCCAGAATGAATGGGAGTATATGCTGTAACTAGAAACACAGGCTTCTAAAACCAAAACGGAGCTAGCTAACAGAATGATTGTGAATGAGGGCATTCAACTTAACGAATTAAACTGCTCCACTTAAGCAGCAGTTTACAAACCATTTATATGGAAATTCTAAAACCAACATTTCCAGGAAAACACCAGCCTAAAAACAATAGCAGTAACAGGGCATCTATAACATGGAAGAAATGTTTTTTTCAAACTCCTCTGCTGTGTGTTCATTCACCTAAGAGACTTCAATATATGCACAGATTCAGCGAGTTACAAACACGTTTCTTCCAGGAGCTGCGTATGCATATATCAGAGTGTACTGGGGTACAAGATGTAAAGAGAAATATCTGATTATACTTAGAAACCCGTTTCTTTCAGGAGCTGTGTTTGGATATTCCGGAGTGAATGAGAGTATATGCTGTAAAGAGAAATAACTGCTTCTAAAACCAAAAGGCAGCTATCTAACTGAATGGTTGTCAATGCGTGCACTCAACTTCCAGAGATAAACCCGTGTGTGGATTCAGCAGTCTGCAAACACTTTCTCTGCAGAGTCCCAAAACAGGCGTTTTCAGCCCATTACCGGCATGTGGAAGAAACAGCAGTAAGCACAGGGAAATATCTGCTTCTAAATCCAAAACGCAGCTATCTAACAGAACGGTTGTCAATGTGTGCACTCAACTTCCAGAGTTAAACCCGTGTGTGGATTCAGCAGTCTGCAAACATCTTCTCTGCAGAGTCCCAAACCAGGCGTTTTCAGCCCATTACCGGCATATGGAAGAAACAGCAGTAAGCCCAGGGAAATATCTGCTTCTAAATCCAAAACGCAGCTATCTAACAGAACGGTTGTCAATGTGTGCACTCAACTTCCAGAGTTAAACCCGTGTGTGGATTCAGCAGTCTGCAAACACTTCCTCTGCAGAGTCCCAAAACAGGCGTTTTCAGCCCATTACCGGCATATGGAAGAAACAGCAGTCAGCACAGGGAAATATCTGCTTCTAAATCCAAAACGCAGCTATCTAACAGAACGGTTGTCAATGTGTGCACTCAACTTCCAGAGTTAAACCCGTGTGTGGATTCAGCAGTCTGCAAACACTTTCTCTGCAGAGTCCCAAAGCAGGCGTTTTCAGCCCATTACCGGCATATGGAAGAAACAGCAGTAAGCCCAGGGAAATATCTGCTTCTAAATCCAAAACGCAGCTATCTAACAGAACGGTTGTCAATGTGTGCACTCAACTTCCAGAGTTAAACCCGTGTGTGGATTCAGCAGTCTGCAAACACTTTCTCTGCAGAGTCCCAAAACAGGCGTTTTCAGCCCGTTACCGGCATATGGAAGAAACAGCAGTAAGCACAGGGAAATATCTGCTTCTAAATCCAAAACGCAGCTATCTAACAGAACGGTTGTCAATGTGTGCACTCAGCTTCCAGAGTTAAACCCGTGTGTGGATTCAGCAGTCTGCAAACACTTTCTCTGCAGAGTCCCAAAACAGGCGTTTTCAGCCCATTACGGGCATATGGAAGAAACTGCAGTAAGCACAGGGAAATATCTGCTTCTAAATCCAAAACGCAGCTATCTAACAGAACGGTTGTCAATGTGTGCACTCAACTTCCAGAGTTAAACCCGTGTGTGGATTCAGCAGTCTGCAAACATCTTCTCTGCAGAGTCCCAAACCAGGCGTTTTCAGCCCATTACCGGCATATGGAGGAAACAGCAGTAAGCCCAGGGAAATATCTGCTTCTAAATCCAAAACGCAGCTATCTAACAGAACGGTTGTCAATGTGTGCACTCAACTTCCAGAGTTAAACCCGTGTGTGGATTCAGCAGTCTGCAAACACTTTCTCTGCAGAGTCCCAAAGCAGGCGTTTTCAGCCCATTACCGGCATATGGAAGAAACAGCAGTAAGCACAGGGAAATATCTGCTTCTAAATCCAAAACGCAGCTATCTAACAGAACGGTTGTCAATGTGTGCACTCAACTTCCAGAGTTAAACCCGTGTGTGGATTCAGCAGTCTGCAAACACTTTCTGTGCAGAGTCTCAAAACAGGCCTTTCCGGCCCAGTACCGGCATATATAAGAAAGAGCATTAAGACTGCGTCTAAAACTCAGAAGAAACGTTTCTTTCAAACTGCTCGGCCTTGTGTTCTTTGGCCTAAGGGAGTTGAAACTATGTTTAGATTCAGCGAGATAGAAACACGTTTATTCTCGGAGCTGTCTTTGGATATTCCAGATTGAATGGGAGTATATGCTGTAAAGAGAAATATCTGTTTCTAAAACCAAAATGGATCTATCTAGCAGAGTGGTTGTGAATGTGTGCCTTCTGCTTAAAGAGGTAAACTGCTCTTCTCATGCAGCACTTTAGAAACCCTTTCTATGCAAATTCTCATACAGACCTTTCCAGCGAAACACCAGCCTGTAGGAAATAGCAGTAAGACTGCATCTTTAACATGGAAGAAACTGTTTTCAAACTGCTCTGCTGTGTGTTCATTCATATAAGAGACTTGAATATATGTTCAGTTTCAGCTAGTTAGCAACACGTTTCTTCCAGGAGCTGTGTTTGCCTATTCCAGAGTATACTGGAGTATAAGATGTAAAGACAAATGTCTCGTTCCAAAAGAAAAACGGATGATCTAATGGAATGGTTGTCAATGTGTGCATTCAACTTACTGAGCTAAACTGCTGTTTGTATGCAGCAGTTTAGAAAACATTTCTGTGTAGATTCTCAAACAGACATTTCCAGCAAAATACCGGCCTATAAGAAATAGCAGTAAGACTGCGTCTAAAACTCAGAGGGAACGTTTCTTTCAAACTGCTCTGCAGTGTGTTCGTTCACCAAAGGTCGTTGACTCTAAGTTTGGATTCAGCGAGTTTGAAACACGTTTATTCTAGGAGCTGCATTTCGATATTCCAGAGTGTATGGGAGTAAATGCTGTAAAGAGAAATATCTGTTTCTAAAACCAAAACGGAGCTATCTAACAGAATGGTTGTGAATGTGTGCATTCAACTTAAAGGGTTAATCTGCTCTTCTTAGGCAGCAGTTTAGAAACCCTTTATATGCAAATTCTAAAATCAACATTTGCAGCAAAACACCAGCCTAAAAGAAGTAGCAGTAAGACTGCATCTATAACATAGAAGAAACGTTTTCTTCAAAATGCTCTGCTCTGTGTTCATTCACCTAAGAGTCTTGAGTATATGTTCAGATTCAGCGAGTAAGAAACACGTTTCTTCCAGGAGCTGCATTTGCATATTCCAGAGTGTACTGGAGTATAAGGTTTAAAGTGAAATATCTGGTTCTAAAACAAACACGGAGCCATCTAACAGAATGGTTGTCACTGTGTGCATTCAGCTTATTGAGATAAACTGTTGTTTCTATGCAGCAGTTTAGAAAAGATTTTTGTGCAGATTCTAACACAGACATTCCCAGCAAAATACTGGCCTCTAAGAAATAGCAATAAGACTGCGTCTAAAACTCAAATAAAACGTTTCTTTCAAACTGCTGTGCTGTGTGTTCGTTCACCTAAGGGAGTTGAATCTATGTTTAGATTCAGCGACTTAGAAACACGTCTATTCTGGGAGCTGCGTTTGGCTATTCCAGAATGAATGGGAGTATATGCTGTAACTAGAAACACAGGCTTCTAAAACCAAAACGGAGCTAGCTAACAGAATGATTGTGAATGAGGGCATTCAACTTAACGAATTAAACTGCTCCACTTAAGCAGCAGTTTACAAACCATTTATATGGAAATTCTAAAACCAACATTTCCAGGAAAACACCAGCCTAAAAACAATAGCAGTAACAGGGCATCTATAACATGGAAGAAATGTTTTTTTCAAACTCCTCTGCTGTGTGTTCATTCACCTAAGAGACTTCAATATATGCACAGATTCAGCGAGTTACAAACACGTTTCTTCCAGGAGCTGCGTATGCATATATCAGAGTGTACTGGGGTACAAGATGTAAAGAGAAATATCTGATTATACTTAGAAACCCGTTTCTTTCAGGAGCTGTGTTTGGATATTCCGGAGTGAATGAGAGTATATGCTGTAAAGAGAAATAACTGCTTCTAAAACCAAAAGGCAGCTATCTAACTGAATGGTTGTCAATGCGTGCACTCAACTTCCAGAGATAAACCCGTGTGTGGATTCAGCAGTCTGCAAACACTTTCTCTGCAGAGTCCCAAAACAGGCGTTTTCAGCCCATTACCGGCATGTGGAAGAAACAGCAGTAAGCACAGGGAAATATCTGCTTCTAAATCCAAAACGCAGCTATCTAACAGAACGGTTGTCAATGTGTGCACTCAACTTCCAGAGTTAAACCCGTGTGTGGATTCAGCAGTCTGCAAACATCTTCTCTGCAGAGTCCCAAACCAGGCGTTTTCAGCCCATTACCGGCATATGGAAGAAACAGCAGTAAGCACAGGGAAATATCTGCTTCTAAATCCAAAACGCAGCTATCTAACAGAACGGTTGTCAATGTGTGCACTCAACTTCCAGAGTTAAACCCGTGTGTGGATTCAGCAGTCTGCAAACACTTCCTCTGCAGAGTCCCAAAACAGGCGTTTTCAGCCCATTACCGGCATATGGAAGAAACAGCAGTAAGCACAGGGAAATATCTGCTTCTAAATCCAAAACGCAGCTATCTAACAGAACGGTTGTCAATGTGTGCACTCAACTTCCAGAGTTAAACCCGTGTGTGGATTCAGCAGTCTGCAAACACTTTCTCTGCAGAGTCCCAAAGCAGGCGTTTTCAGCCCATTACCGGCATATGGAAGAAACAGCAGTAAGCCCAGGGAAATATCTGCTTCTAAATCCAAAACGCAGCTATCTAACAGAACGGTTGTCAATGTGTGCACTCAACTTCCAGAGTTAAACCCGTGTGTGGATTCAGCAGTCTGCAAACACTTTCTCTGCAGAGTCCCAAAACAGGCGTTTTCAGCCCATTACCGGCATATGGAAGAAACAGCAGTAAGCCCAGGGAAATATCTGCTTCTAAATCCAAAACGCAGCTATCTAACAGAACGGTTGTCAATGTGTGCACTCAACTTCCAGAGTTAAACCCGTGTGTGGATTCAGCAGTCTGCAAACACTTTCTCTGCAGAGTCCCAAACCAGGCGTTTTCAGCCCATTACCGGCATATGGAAGAAACAGCAGTAAGCACAGGGAAATATCTGCTTCTAAATCCAAAACGCAGCTATCTAACAGAACGGTTGTCAATGTGTGCACTCAACTTCCAGAGTTAAACCCGTGTGTGGATTCAGCAGTCTGCAAACACTTTCTCTGCAGAGTCCCAAAACAGGCGTTTTCAGCCCATTACCGGCATATGGAAGAAACTGCAGTAAGCACAGGGAAATATCTGCTTCTAAATCCAAAACGCAGCTATCTAACAGAACGGTTGTCAATGTGTGCACTCAACTTCCAGAGTTAAACCCGTGTGTGGATTCAGCAGTCTGCAAACATCTTCTCTGCAGAGTCCCAAACCAGGCGTTTTCAGCCCATTACCGGCATATGGAAGAAACAGCAGTAAGCACAGGGAAATATCTGCTTCTAAATCCAAAACGCAGCTATCTAACAGAACGGTTGTCAATGTGTGCACTCAACTTCCAGAGTTAAACCCGTGTGTGGATTCAGCAGTCTGCAAACATCTTCTCTGCAGAGTCCCAAACCAGGCGTTTTCAGCCCATTACCGGCATATGGAAGAAACAGCAGTAAGCCCAGGGAAATATCTGCTTCTAAATCCAAAACGCAGCTATCTAACAGAACGGTTGTCAATGTGTGCACTCAACTTCCAGAGTTAAACCCGTGTGTGGATTCAGCAGTCTGCAAACACTTTGTCTGCAGAGTCCCAAAAGAGGCGATTTCAGCCCATTACCGGCATATGGAAAAAACAGCAGTAAACACAGGGAAATATCTGCTTCTAAATCCAAAACGCAGCTATCTAACAGAACGGTTGTCAATGTTTGCACTCAACTTGCAGAGTTAAACCCGTGTGTGGATTCAGCAGTCTGCAAACATCTTCTCTGCAGAGTCCCAAACCAGGCGTTTTCAGCCCATTACCGGCATATGGAAGAAACAGCAGTAAGCCCAGGGAAATATCTGCTTCTAAATCCAAAACGCAGCTATCTAACAGAACGGTTGTCAATGTGTGCACTCAACTTCCAGAGTTAAACCCGTGTGTGGATTCAGCAGTCTGCAAACACTTTCTCTGCAGAGTGCCAAAACAGGCGTTTTCAGCCCATTACCGGCATATGGAAGAAACAACAGTAAGCACAGGGAAATATCTGCTTCTAAATCCAAAACGCAGCTATCTAACAGAACGGTTGTCAATGTGTGCACTCAACTTCCAGAGTTAAACCCGTGTGTGGATTCAGCAGTCTGCAAACACTTTCTCTGCAGAGTCCCAAAACAGGCGTTTTCAGCCCATTACCGGCATATGGAAGAAACAGCAGTAAGCACAGGGAAATATCTGCTTCTAAATCCAAAACGCAGCTATCTAACAGAACGGTTGTCAATGTGTGCACTCAACTTCCAGAGTTAAACCCGTGTGTGGATTCAGCAGTCTGCAAACACTTTCTCTGCAGAGTCCCAAAACAGGCGTTTTCAGCCCATTACCGGCATATGGAAGAAACAGCAGTAAGCACAGGGAAATATCTGCTTCTAAATCCAAAAGGCAGCTATCTAACAGAACGATTGTCAATGTGTGCACTCAACTTCCAGAGTTAAACCCGTGTGTGGATTCAGCAGTCTGCAAACACTTTCTCTGCAGAGTCCCAAAAGAGGAGTTTTCAGCCCATTACCGGCATATGGAAGAAACAGCAGTAAGCACAGGGAAATATCTGCTTCTAAATCCAAAACGCAGCTATCTAACAGAACGGTTGTCAATGTGTGCACTCAACTTCCAGAGTTAAACCCGTGTGTGGATTCAGCAGTCTGCAAACACTTTCTCTGCAGAGTCCCAAAACAGGCGTTTTCAGCCCATTACCGGCATATGGAAGAAACAGCAGTAAGCACAGGGAAATATCTGCTTCTAAATCCAAAACGCAGCTATCTGACAGAACGGTTGTCAATGTGTGCACTCAACTTCCAGAGTTAAACCCGTGTGTGGATTCAGCAGTCTGCAAACACTTTCTCTGCAGAGTCCCAAAGCAGGCGTTTTCAGCCCATTACCGGCATACGGAAGAAACAGCAGTAAGCACAGGGAAATATCTGCTTCTAAATCCAAAACGCAGCTATCTAACAGAACGGTTGTCAATGTGTGCACTCAACTTCCAGAGTTAAACCCGTGTGTGGATTCAGCAGTCTGCAAACACTTTCTCTGCAGAGTCCCAAAACAGGCGTTTTCAGCCCATTACCGGCATATGGAAGAAACAGCAGTAAGCACAGGGAAATATCTGCTTCTAAATCCAAAACGCAGCTATCTAACAGAACGGTTGTCAATGTGTGCACTCAACTTCCAGAGTTAAACCCGTGTGTGGATTCAGCAGTCTGCAAACACTTTCTCTGCAGAGTCCCAAAGCAGGCGTTTTCAGCCCATTACCGGCATATGGAAGAAACAGCAGTAAGCACAGGGAAATATCTGCTTCTAAATCCAAAACGCAGCTATCTAACAGAACGGTTGTCAATGTGTGCACTCAACTTCCAGAGTTAAACCCGTGTGTGGATTCAGCAGTCTGCAAACACTTTCTGTGCAGAGTCTCAAAACAGGCCTTTCCGGCCCAGTACCGGCATATATAAGAAAGAGCATTAAGACTGCGTCTAAAACTCAGAAGAAACGTTTCTTTCAAACTGCTCGGCCTTGTGTTCTTTGGCCTAAGGGAGTTGAAACTATGTTTAGATTCAGCGAGATAGAAACACGTTTATTCTCGGAGCTGTCTTTGGATATTCCAGATTGAATGGGAGTATATGCTGTAAAGAGAAATATCTGTTTCTAAAACCAAAATGGATCTATCTAGCAGAGTGGTTGTGAATGTGTGCCTTCTGCTTAAAGAGGTAAACTGCTCTTCTCATGCAGCACTTTAGAAACCCTTTCTATGCAAATTCTCATACAGACCTTTCCAGCGAAACACCAGCCTGTAGGAAATAGCAGTAAGACTGCATCTTTAACATGGAAGAAACTGTTTTCAAACTGCTCTGCTGTGTGTTCATTCATATAAGAGACTTGAATATATGTTCAGTTTCAGCTAGTTAGCAACACGTTTCTTCCAGGAGCTGTGTTTGCCTATTCCAGAGTATACTGGAGTATAAGATGTAAAGACAAATGTCTCGTTCCAAAAGAAAAACGGATGATCTAATGGAATGGTTGTCAATGTGTGCATTCAACTTACTGAGCTAAACTGCTGTTTGTATGCAGCAGTTTAGAAAACATTTCTGTGTAGATTCTCAAACAGACATTTCCAGCAAAATACCGGCCTATAAGAAATAGCAGTAAGACTGCGTCTAAAACTCAGAGGGAACGTTTCTTTCAAACTGCTCTGCAGTGTGTTCGTTCACCAAAGGTCGTTGACTCTAAGTTTGGATTCAGCGAGTTTGAAACACGTTTATTCTAGGAGCTGCATTTCGATATTCCAGAGTGTATGGGAGTAAATGCTGTAAAGAGAAATATCTGTTTCTAAAACCAAAACGGAGCTATCTAACAGAATGGTTGTGAATGTGTGCATTCAACTTAAAGGGTTAATCTGCTCTTCTTAGGCAGCAGTTTAGAAACCCTTTATATGCAAATTCTAAAATCAACATTTGCAGCAAAACACCAGCCTAAAAGAAGTAGCAGTAAGACTGCATCTATAACATAGAAGAAACGTTTTCTTCAAAATGCTCTGCTCTGTGTTCATTCACCTAAGAGTCTTGAGTATATGTTCAGATTCAGCGAGTAAGAAACACGTTTCTTCCAGGAGCTGCATTTGCATATTCCAGAGTGTACTGGAGTATAAGGTTTAAAGTGAAATATCTGGTTCTAAAACAAACACGGAGCCATCTAACAGAATGGTTGTCACTGTGTGCATTCAGCTTATTGAGATAAACTGTTGTTTCTATGCAGCAGTTTAGAAAAGATTTTTGTGCAGATTCTAACACAGACATTCCCAGCAAAATACTGGCCTCTAAGAAATAGCAATAAGACTGCGTCTAAAACTCAAATAAAACGTTTCTTTCAAACTGCTGTGCTGTGTGTTCGTTCACCTAAGGGAGTTGAATCTATGTTTAGATTCAGCGACTTAGAAACACGTCTATTCTGGGAGCTGCGTTTGGCTATTCCAGAATGAATGGGAGTATATGCTGTAACTAGAAACACAGGCTTCTAAAACCAAAACGGAGCTAGCTAACAGAATGATTGTGAATGAGGGCATTCAACTTAACGAATTAAACTGCTCCACTTAAGCAGCAGTTTACAAACCATTTATATGGAAATTCTAAAACCAACATTTCCAGGAAAACACCAGCCTAAAAACAATAGCAGTAACAGGGCATCTATAACATGGAAGAAATGTTTTTTTCAAACTCCTCTGCTGTGTGTTCATTCACCTAAGAGACTTCAATATATGCACAGATTCAGCGAGTTACAAACACGTTTCTTCCAGGAGCTGCGTATGCATATATCAGAGTGTACTGGGGTACAAGATGTAAAGAGAAATATCTGATTATACTTAGAAACCCGTTTCTTTCAGGAGCTGTGTTTGGATATTCCGGAGTGAATGAGAGTATATGCTGTAAAGAGAAATAACTGCTTCTAAAACCAAAAGGCAGCTATCTAACTGAATGGTTGTCAATGCGTGCACTCAACTTCCAGAGATAAACCCGTGTGTGGATTCAGCAGTCTGCAAACACTTTCTCTGCAGAGTCCCAAAACAGGCGTTTTCAGCCCATTACCGGCATGTGGAAGAAACAGCAGTAAGCACAGGGAAATATCTGCTTCTAAATCCAAAACGCAGCTATCTAACAGAACGGTTGTCAATGTGTGCACTCAACTTCCAGAGTTAAACCCGTGTGTGGATTCAGCAGTCTGCAAACATCTTCTCTGCAGAGTCCCAAACCAGGCGTTTTCAGCCCATTACCGGCATATGGAAGAAACAGCAGTAAGCACAGGGAAATATCTGCTTCTAAATCCAAAACGCAGCTATCTAACAGAACGGTTGTCAATGTGTGCACTCAACTTCCAGAGTTAAACCCGTGTGTGGATTCAGCAGTCTGCAAACACTTCCTCTGCAGAGTCCCAAAACAGGCGTTTTCAGCCCATTACCGGCATATGGAAGAAACAGCAGTAAGCACAGGGAAATATCTGCTTCTAAATCCAAAACGCAGCTATCTAACAGAACGGTTGTCAATGTGTGCACTCAACTTCCAGAGTTAAACCCGTGTGTGGATTCAGCAGTCTGCAAACACTTTCTCTGCAGAGTCCCAAAGCAGGCGTTTTCAGCCCATTACCGGCATATGGAAGAAACAGCAGTAAGCCCAGGGAAATATCTGCTTCTAAATCCAAAACGCAGCTATCTAACAGAACGGTTGTCAATGTGTGCACTCAACTTCCAGAGTTAAACCCGTGTGTGGATTCAGCAGTCTGCAAACACTTTCTCTGCAGAGTCCCAAAACAGGCGTTTTCAGCCCATTACCGGCATATGGAAGAAACAGCAGTAAGCCCAGGGAAATATCTGCTTCTAAATCCAAAACGCAGCTATCTAACAGAACGGTTGTCAATGTGTGCACTCAACTTCCAGAGTTAAACCCGTGTGTGGATTCAGCAGTCTGCAAACACTTTCTCTGCAGAGTCCCAAAACAGGCGTTTTCAGCCCATTACCGGCATATGGAAGAAACAGCAGTAAGCACAGGGAAATATCTGCTTCTAAATCCAAAACGCAGCTATCTAACAGAATGGTTGTCAATGTGTGCACTCAGCTTCCAGAGTTAAAACCGTGTGTGGATTCAGCAGTCTGCAAACACTTTCTCTGCAGAGTCCCAAAACAGGCGTTTTCAGCCCATTACCGGCATATGGAAGAAACTGCAGTAAGCACAGGGAAATATCTGCTTCTAAATCCAAAACGCAGCTATCTAACAGAACGGTTGTCAATGTGTGCACTCAACTTCCAGAGTTAAACCCGTGTGTGGATTCAGCAGTCTGCAAACATCTTCTCTGCAGAGTCCCAAACCAGGCGTTTTCAGCCCATTACCGGTATATGGAAGAAACAGCAGTAAGCACAGGGAAATATCTGCTTCTAAATCCAAAACGCAGCTATCTAACAGAACGGTTGTCAATGTGTGCACTCAACTTCCAGAGTTAAACCCGTGTGTGGATTCAGCAGTCTGCAAACACTTTCTCTGCAGAGTCCCAAAACAGGCGTTTTCAGCCCATTACCGGCATATGGAGGAAACAGCAGTAAGCCCAGGGAAATATCTGCTTCTAAATCCAAAACGCAGCTATCTAACAGAACGGTTGTCAATGTGTGCACTCAACTTCCAGAGTTAAACCCGTGTGTGGATTCAGCAGTCTGCAAACACTTTCTCTGCAGAGTCCCAAAGCAGGCGTTTTCAGCCCATTACCGGCATATGGAAGAAACAGCAGTAAGCACAGGGAAATATCTGCTTCTAAATCCAAAACGCAGCTATCTAACAGAACGGTTGTCAATGTGTGCACTCAACTTCCAGAGTTAAACCCGTGTGTGGATTCAGCAGTCTGCAAACACTTTCTGTGCAGAGTCTCAAAACAGGCCTTTCCGGCCCAGTACCGGCATATATAAGAAAGAGCATTAAGACTGCGTCTAAAACTCAGAAGAAACGTTTCTTTCAAACTGCTCGGCCTTGTGTTCTTTGGCCTAAGGGAGTTGAAACTATGTTTAGATTCAGCGAGATAGAAACACGTTTATTCTCGGAGCTGTCTTTGGATATTCCAGATTGAATGGGAGTATATGCTGTAAAGAGAAATATCTGTTTCTAAAACCAAAATGGATCTATCTAGCAGAGTGGTTGTGAATGTGTGCCTTCTGCTTAAAGAGGTAAACTGCTCTTCTCATGCAGCACTTTAGAAACCCTTTCTATGCAAATTCTCATACAGACCTTTCCAGCGAAACACCAGCCTGTAGGAAATAGCAGTAAGACTGCATCTTTAACATGGAAGAAACTGTTTTCAAACTGCTCTGCTGTGTGTTCATTCATATAAGAGACTTGAATATATGTTCAGTTTCAGCTAGTTAGCAACACGTTTCTTCCAGGAGCTGTGTTTGCCTATTCCAGAGTATACTGGAGTATAAGATGTAAAGACAAATGTCTCGTTCCAAAAGAAAAACGGATGATCTAATGGAATGGTTGTCAATGTGTGCATTCAACTTACTGAGCTAAACTGCTGTTTGTATGCAGCAGTTTAGAAAACATTTCTGTGTAGATTCTCAAACAGACATTTCCAGCAAAATACCGGCCTATAAGAAATAGCAGTAAGACTGCGTCTAAAACTCAGAGGGAACGTTTCTTTCAAACTGCTCTGCAGTGTGTTCGTTCACCAAAGGTCGTTGACTCTAAGTTTGGATTCAGCGAGTTTGAAACACGTTTATTCTAGGAGCTGCATTTCGATATTCCAGAGTGTATGGGAGTAAATGCTGTAAAGAGAAATATCTGTTTCTAAAACCAAAACGGAGCTATCTAACAGAATGGTTGTGAATGTGTGCATTCAACTTAAAGGGTTAATCTGCTCTTCTTAGGCAGCAGTTTAGAAACCCTTTATATGCAAATTCTAAAATCAACATTTGCAGCAAAACACCAGCCTAAAAGAAGTAGCAGTAAGACTGCATCTATAACATAGAAGAAACGTTTTCTTCAAAATGCTCTGCTCTGTGTTCATTCACCTAAGAGTCTTGAGTATATGTTCAGATTCAGCGAGTAAGAAACACGTTTCTTCCAGGAGCTGCATTTGCATATTCCAGAGTGTACTGGAGTATAAGGTTTAAAGTGAAATATCTGGTTCTAAAACAAACACGGAGCCATCTAACAGAATGGTTGTCACTGTGTGCATTCAGCTTATTGAGATAAACTGTTGTTTCTATGCAGCAGTTTAGAAAAGATTTTTGTGCAGATTCTAACACAGACATTCCCAGCAAAATACTGGCCTCTAAGAAATAGCAATAAGACTGCGTCTAAAACTCAAATAAAACGTTTCTTTCAAACTGCTGTGCTGTGTGTTCGTTCACCTAAGGGAGTTGAATCTATGTTTAGATTCAGCGACTTAGAAACACGTCTATTCTGGGAGCTGCGTTTGGCTATTCCAGAATGAATGGGAGTATATGCTGTAACTAGAAACACAGGCTTCTAAAACCAAAACGGAGCTAGCTAACAGAATGATTGTGAATGAGGGCATTCAACTTAACGAATTAAACTGCTCCACTTAAGCAGCAGTTTACAAACCATTTATATGGAAATTCTAAAACCAACATTTCCAGGAAAACACCAGCCTAAAAACAATAGCAGTAACAGGGCATCTATAACATGGAAGAAATGTTTTTTTCAAACTCCTCTGCTGTGTGTTCATTCACCTAAGAGACTTCAATATATGCACAGATTCAGCGAGTTACAAACACGTTTCTTCCAGGAGCTGCGTATGCATATATCAGAGTGTACTGGGGTACAAGATGTAAAGAGAAATATCTGATTATACTTAGAAACCCGTTTCTTTCAGGAGCTGTGTTTGGATATTCCGGAGTGAATGAGAGTATATGCTGTAAAGAGAAATAACTGCTTCTAAAACCAAAAGGCAGCTATCTAACTGAATGGTTGTCAATGCGTGCACTCAACTTCCAGAGATAAACCCGTGTGTGGATTCAGCAGTCTGCAAACACTTTCTCTGCAGAGTCCCAAAACTGGCGTTTTCAGCCCATTACCGGCATATGGAAGAAACAGCAGTAAGCACAGGGAAATATCTGCTTCTAAATCCAAAACGCAGCTATCTAACAGAACGGTTGTCAATGTGTGCACTCAACTTCCAGAGTTAAACCCGTGTGTGGATTCAGCAGTCTGCAAACATCTTCTCTGCAGAGTCCCAAACCAGGCGTTTTCAGCCCAATACCGGCATATGGAAGAAACTGCAGTAAGCACAGGGAAATATCTGCTTCTAAATCCAAAACGCAGCTATCTAACAGAACGGTTGTCAATGTGTGCACTCAACTTCCAGAGTTAAACCCGTGTGTGGATTCAGCAGTCTGCAAACACTTTCTCTGCAGAGTCCCAAAACAGGCGTTTTCAGCCCATTACCGGCATATGGAAGAAACAGCAGTAAGCACAGGGAAATATCTGCTTCTAAATCCAAAACGCAGCTATCTAACAGAACGGTTGTCAATGTGTGCACTCAACTTCCAGAGATAAACCCGTGTGTGGATTCAGCAGTCTGCAAACACTTTCTCTGCAGAGTGCCAAAGCAGGCGTTTTCAGCCCATTACCGGCATGTGGAAGAAACAGCAGTAAGCACAGGGAAATATCTGCTTCTAAATCCAAAACGCAGCTATCTAACAGAACGGTTGTCAATGTGTGCACTCAACTTCCAGAGTTAAACCCGTGTGTGGATTCAGCAGTCTGCAAACACTTTCTCTGCAGAGTCCCAAAGCAGGCGTTTTCAGCCCATTACCGGCATATGGAAGAAACAGCAGTAAGCCCAGGGAAATATCTGCTTCTAAATCCAAAACGCAGCTATCTAACAGAACGGTTGTCAATGTGTGCACTCAACATGCAGAGTTAAACCCGTGTGTGGATTCAGCAGTCTGCAAACACTTTCTCTGCAGAGTCCCAAAACAGGCGTTTTCAGCCCATTACCGGCATATGGAAGAAACAGCACTAAGCACAGGGAAATATCTGCTTCTAAATCCAAAACGCAGCTATCTAACAGAACGGTTGTCAATGTGTGCACTCAACTTCCAGAGTTAAACCCGTGTGTGGATTCAGCAGTCTGCAAACATCTTCTCTGCAGAGTCCCAAAACAGGCGTTTTCAGCCCATTACCGGCATATGGAAGAAACAGCAGTAAGCACAGGGAAATATCTGCTTCTAAATCCAAAACGCAGCTATCTAACAGAACGGTTGTCAATGTGTGCACTCAACTTCCAGAGTTAAACCCGTGTGTGGATTCAGCAGTCTGCAAACACTTTCTCTGCAGAGTCCCAAAACAGGCGTTTTCAGCCCATTACCGGCATATGGAAGAAACAGCAGTAAGCACAGGGAAATATCTGCTTCTAAATCCAAAACGCAGCTATCTGACAGAACGGTTGTCAATGTGTGCACTCAACTTCCAGAGTTAAACCCGTGTGTGGATTCCGCAGTCTGCAAACACTTTCTCTTCAGAGTCCCAAAGCAGGCGTTTTCAGCCCATTACCGGCATACGGAAGAAACAGCAGTAAGCACAGGGAAATATCTGCTTCTAAATCCAAAACGCAGCTATCTAACAGAACGGTTGTCAATGTTTGCACTCAACTTCTAGAGTTAAACCCGTGTGTGGATTCAGCAGTCTGCAAACACTTTCTCTGCAGAGTCCCAAAACAGGCGTTTTCAGCCCATTACCGGCATACGGAAGAAACAGCAGTAAGCACAGGGAAATATCTGCTTCTAAATCCAAAACGCAGCTATCTAACAGAACGGTTGTCAATGTGTGCACTCAACTTCCAGAGTTAAACCCGTGTGTGGATTCAGCAGTCTGCAAACACTTTCTCTGCAGAGTCCCAAAACAGGCGTTTTCAGCCCATTACCGGCATATGGAAGAAACAGCAGTAAGCACAGGGAAATATCTGCTTCTAAATCCAAAACGCAGCTATCTGACAGAACGGTTGTCAATGTGTGCACTCAACTTCCAGAGTTAAACCCGTGTGTGGATTCAGCAGTCTGCAAACACTTTCTCTTCAGAGTCCCAAAGCAGGCGTTTTCAGCCCATTACCGGCATACGGAAGAAACAGCAGTAAGCACAGGGAAATATCTGCTTCTAAATCCAAAACGCAGCTATCTAACAGAACGGTTGTCAATGTTTGCACTCAACTTCTAGAGTTAAACCCGTGTGTGGATTCAGCAGTCTGCAAACACTTTCTCTGCAGAGTCCCAAAACAGGCGTTTTCAGCCCATTACCGGCATACGGAAGAAACAGCAGTAAGCACAGGGAAATATCTGCTTCTAAATCCAAAACGCAGCTATCTAACAGAACGGTTGTCAATGTGTGCACTCAACTTCCAGAGTTAAACCCGTGTGTGGATTCAGCAGTCTGCAAACACTTTCTCTGCAGAGTCCCAAAACAGGCGTTTTCAGCCCATTACCGGCATATGGAAGAAACAGCAGTAAGCACAGGGAAATATCTGCTTCTAAATCCAAAACGCAGCTATCTAACAGAACGGTTGTCAATGTGTGCACTCAACTTCCAGAGTTAAACCCGTGTGTGGATTCAGCAGTCTGCAAACATCTTCTCTGCAGGGTCCCAAACCAGGCGTTTTCAGCCCATTACCGGCATATGGAAGAAACAGCAGTAAGCCCAGGGAAATATCTGCTTCTAAATCCAAAACGCAGCTATCTAACAGAACGGTTGTCAATGTGTGCACTCAACTTCCAGAGTTAAACCCGTGTGTGGATTCAGCAGTCTGCAAACACTTTCTCTGCAGAGTCCCAAACCAGGCGTTTTCAGCCCATTACCGGCATATGGAAGAAACAGCAGTAAGCACAGGGAAATATCTGCTTCTAAATCCAAAACGCAGCTATCTAACAGAACGGTTGTCAATGTGTGCACTCAACTTCCAGAGTTAAACCCGTGTGTGGATTCAGCAGTCTGCAAACACTTTCTCTGCAGAGTCCCAAAACAGGCGTTTTCAGCCCATTACCGGCATATGGAAGAAACTGCAGTAAGCACAGGGAAATATCTGCTTCTAAATCCAAAACGCAGCTATCTAACAGAACGGTTGTCAATGTGTGCACTCAACTTCCAGAGTTAAACCCGTGTGTGGATTCAGCAGTCTGCAAACACTTTCTCTGCAGAGTCCCAAAACAGGCGTTTTCAGCCCATTACCGGCATATGGAAGAAACAGCAGTAAGCACAGGGAAATATCTGCTTCTAAATCCAAAACGCAGCTATCTGACAGAACGGTTGTCAATGTGTGCACTCAACTTCCAGAGTTAAACCCGTGTGTGGATTCAGCAGTCTGCAAACACTTTCTCTTCAGAGTCCCAAAGCAGGCGTTTTCAGCCCATTACCGGCATACGGAAGAAACAGCAGTAAGCACAGGGAAATATCTGCTTCTAAATCCAAAACGCAGCTATCTAACAGAACGGTTGTCAATGTTTGCACTCAACTTCTAGAGTTAAACCCGTGTGTGGATTCAGCAGTCTGCAAACACTTTCTCTGCAGAGTCCCAAAACAGGCGTTTTCAGCCCATTACCGGCATACGGAAGAAACAGCAGTAAGCACAGGGAAATATCTGCTTCTAAATCCAAAACGCAGCTATCTAACAGAACGGTTGTCAATGTGTGCACTCAACTTCCAGAGTTAAACCCGTGTGTGGATTCAGCAGTCTGCAAACACTTTCTCTGCAGAGTCCCAAAACAGGCGTTTTCAGCCCATTACCGGCATATGGAAGAAACAGCAGTAAGCACAGGGAAATATCTGCTTCTAAATCCAAAACGCAGCTATCTAACAGAACGGTTGTCAATGTGTGCACTCAACTTCCAGAGTTAAACCCGTGTGTGGATTCAGCAGTCTGCAAACATCTTCTCTGCAGGGTCCCAAACCAGGCGTTTTCAGCCCATTACCGGCATATGGAAGAAACAGCAGTAAGCACAGGGAAATATCTGCTTCTAAATCCAAAACGCAGCTATCTAACAGAACGGTTGTCAATGTGTGCACTCAACTTCCAGAGTTAAACCCGTGTGTGGATTCAGCAGTCTGCAAACACTTTCTCTGCAGAGTCCCAAACCAGGCGTTTTCAGCCCATTACCGGCATATGGAAGAAACAGCAGTAAGCACAGGGAAATATCTGCTTCTAAATCCAAAACGCAGCTATCTAACAGAACGGTTGTCAATGTGTGCACTCAACTTCCAGAGTTAAACCCGTGTGTGGATTCAGCAGTCTGCAAACACTTTCTCTGCAGAGTCCCAAAACAGGCGTTTTCAGCCCATTACCGGCATATGGAAGAAACTGCAGTAAGCACAGGGAAATATCTGCTTCTAAATCCAAAACGCAGCTATCTAACAGAACGGTTGTCAATGTGTGCACTCAACTTCCAGAGTTAAACCCGTGTGTGGATTCAGCAGTCTGCAAACATCTTCTCTGCAGAGTCCCAAACCAGGCGTTTTCAGCCCATTACCGGCATATGGAAGAAACAGCAGTAAGCACAGGGAAATATCTGCTTCTAAATCCAAAACGCAGCTATCTAACAGAACGGTTGTCAATGTGTGCACTCAACTTCCAGAGTTAAACCCGTGTGTGGATTCAGCAGTCTGCAAACATCTTCTCTGCAGAGTCCCAAACCAGGCGTTTTCAGCCCATTACCGGCATATGGAAGAAACAGCAGTAAGCCCAGGGAAATATCTGCTTCTAAATCCAAAACGCAGCTATCTAACAGAACGGTTGTCAATGTGTGCACTCAACTTCCAGAGTTAAACCCGTGTGTGGATTCAGCAGTCTGCAAACACTTTGTCTGCAGAGTCCCAAAAGAGGCGATTTCAGCCCATTACCGGCATATGGAAAAAACAGCAGTAAACACAGGGAAATATCTGCTTCTAAATCCAAAACGCAGCTATCTAACAGAACGGTTGTCAATGTTTGCACTCAACTTGCAGAGTTAAACCCGTGTGTGGATTCAGCAGTCTGCAAACATCTTCTCTGCAGAGTCCCAAACCAGGCGTTTTCAGCCCATTACCGGCATATGGAAGAAACAGCAGTAAGCCCAGGGAAATATCTGCTTCTAAATCCAAAACGCAGCTATCTAACAGAACGGTTGTCAATGTGTGCACTCAACTTCCAGAGTTAAACCCGTGTGTGGATTCAGCAGTCTGCAAACACTTTCTCTGCAGAGTGCCAAAACAGGCGTTTTCAGCCCATTACCGGCATATGGAAGAAACAACAGTAAGCCCAGGGAAATATCTGCTTCTAAATCCAAAACGCAGCTATCTAACAGAACGGTTGTCAATGTGTGCACTCAACTTCCAGAGTTAAACCCGTGTGTGGATTCAGCAGTCTGCAAACACTTTCTCTGCAGAGTCCCAAAACAGGCGTTTTCAGCCCATTACCGGCATATGGAAGAAACAGCAGTAAGCACAGGGAAATATCTGCTTCTAAATCCAAAACGCAGCTATCTAACAGAACGGTTGTCAATGTGTGCACTCAACTTCCAGAGTTAAACCCGTGTGTGGATTCAGCAGTCTGCAAACACTTTCTCTGCAGAGTCCCAAAACAGGCGTTTTCAGCCCATTACCGGCATATGGAAGAAACAGCAGTAAGCACAGGGAAATATCTGCTTCTAAATCCAAAAGGCAGCTATCTAACAGAACGATTGTCAATGTGTGCACTCAACTTCCAGAGTTAAACCCGTGTGTGGATTCAGCAGTCTGCAAACACTTTCTCTGCAGAGTCCCAAAAGAGGAGTTTTCAGCCCATTACCGGCATATGGAAGAAACAGCAGTAAGCACAGGGAAATATCTGCTTCTAAATCCAAAACGCAGCTATCTAACAGAACGGTTGTCAATGTGTGCACTCAACTTCCAGAGTTAAACCCGTGTGTGGATTCAGCAGTCTGCAAACACTTTCTCTGCAGAGTCCCAAAACAGGCGTTTTCAGCCCATTACCGGCATATGGAAGAAACAGCAGTAAGCACAGGGAAATATCTGCTTCTAAATCCAAAACGCAGCTATCTGACAGAACGGTTGTCAATGTGTGCACTCAACTTCCAGAGTTAAACCCGTGTGTGGATTCAGCAGTCTGCAAACACTTTCTCTTCAGAGTCCCAAAGCAGGCGTTTTCAGCCCATTACCGGCATACGGAAGAAACAGCAGTAAGCACAGGGAAATATCTGCTTCTAAATCCAAAACGCAGCTATCTAACAGAACGGTTGTCAATGTGTGCACTCAACTTCCAGAGTTAAACCCGTGTGTGGATTCAGCAGTCTGCAAACACTTTCTCTGCAGAGTCCCAAAACAGGCGTTTTCAGCCCATTACCGGCATATGGAAGAAACAGCAGTAAGCCCAGGGAAATATCTGCTTCTAAATCCAAAACGCAGCTATCTAACAGAACGGTTGTCAATGTGTGCACTCAACTTCCAGAGTTAAACCCGTGTGTGGATTCAGCAGTCTGCAAACACTTTCTCTGCAGAGTCCCAAAACAGGCGTTTTCAGCCCATTACCGGCATATGGAAGAAACAGCAGTAAGCAAAGGGAAATATCTGCTTCTAAATCCAAAACGCAGCTATCTAACAGAACGGTTGTCAATGTGTCCACTCAACTTCCAGAGTTAAACCCGTGTGTGGATTCAGCAGTCTGCAAACATCTTCTCTGCAGGGTCCCAAACCAGGCGTTTTCAGCCCATTACCGGCATATGGAGGAAACAGCAGTAAGCCCAGGGAAATATCTGCTTCTAAATCCAAAACGCAGCTATCTAACAGAACGGTTGTCAATGTGTGCACTCAACTTCCAGAGTTAAACCCGTGTGTGGATTCAGCAGTCTGCAAACACTTTCTCTGCAGAGTCCCAAAACAGGCGTTTTCAGCCCATTACCGGCATATGGAAGAAACAGCAGTAAGCACAGGGAAATATCTGCTTCTAAATCCAAAACGCAGCTATCTAACAGAACGGTTGTCAATGTGTGCACTCAACTTCCAGAGTTAAACCCGTGTGTGGATTCAGCAGTCTGCAAACATCTTCTCTGCAGAGTCCCAAACCAGGCGTTTTCAGCCCATTACCGGCATATGGAAGAAACAGCAGTAAGCCCAGGGAAATATCTGCTTCTAAATCCAAAACGCAGCTATCTAACAGAACGGTTGTCAATGTGTGCACTCAACTTCCAGAGTTAAACCCGTGTGTGGATTCAGCAGTCTGCAAACATCTTCTCTGCAGAGTCCCAAACCAGGCGTTTTCAGCCCATTACCGGCATATGGAAGAAACAGCAGTAAGCCCAGGGAAATATCTGCTTCTAAATCCAAAACGCAGCTATCTAACAGAACGGTTGTCAATGTGTGCACTCAACTTCCAGAGTTAAACCCGTGTGTGGATTCAGCAGTCTGCAAACACTTTCTCTGCAGAGTCCCAAACCAGGCGTTTTCAGCCCATTACCGGCATACGGAAGAAACAGCAGTAAGCACAGGGAAATATCTGCTTCTAAATCCAAAACGCAGCTATCTAACAGAACGGTTGTCAATGTGTGCACTCAACTTCCAGAGTTAAACCCGTGTGTGGATTCAGCAGTCTGCAAACACTTTCTCTGCAGAGTCCCAAAACAGGCGTTTTCAGCCCATTACCGGCATATGGAAGAAACAGCAGTAAGCCCAGGGAAATATCTGCTTCTAAATCCAAAACGCAGCTATCTAACAGAACGGTTGTCAATGTGTGCACTCAACTTCCAGAGTTAAACCCGTGTGTGGATTCAGCAGTCTGCAAACACTTTCTCTGCAGAGTCCCAAAACAGGCGTTTTCAGCCCATTACCGGCATATGGAAGAAACAGCAGTAAGCAAAGGGAAATATCTGCTTCTAAATCCAAAACGCAGCTATCTAACAGGACGGTTGTCAATGTGTGCACTCAACTTCCAGAGTTAAACCCGTGTGTGGATTCAGCAGTCTGCAAACATCTTCTCTGCAGGGTCCCAAACCAGGCGTTTTCAGCCCATTACCGGCATATGGAGGAAACAGCAGTAAGCCCAGGGAAATATCTGCTTCTAAATCCAAAACGCAGCTATCTAACAGAACGGTTGTCAATGTGTGCACTCAACTTCCAGAGTTAAACCCGTGTGTGGATTCAGCAGTCTGCAAACACTTTCTCTGCAGAGTCCCAAACCAGGCGTTTTCAGCCCATTACCGGCATATGGAAGAAACAGCAGTAAGCACAGGGAAATATCTGCTTCTAAATCCAAAACGCAGCTATCTAACAGAACGGTTGTCAATGTGTGCACTCAACTTCCAGAGTTAAACCCGTGTGTGGATTCAGCAGTCTGCAAACACTTTCTCTGCAGAGTCCCAAAACAGGCGTTTTCAGCCCATTACCGGCATATGGAAGAAACAGCAGTAAGCACAGGGAAATATCTGCTTCTAAATCCAAAACGCAGCTATCTAACAGAACGGTTGTCAATGTGTGCACTCAACTTCCAGAGTTAAACCCGTGTGTGGATTCAGCAGTCTGCAAACACTTTCTCTGCAGAGTCCCAAAACAGGCGTTTTCAGCCCATTACCGGCATATGTAAGAAACAGCAGTAAGCACAGGGAAATATCTGCTTCTAAATCCAAAACGCAGCTATCTAACAGAACGGTTGTCAATGTGTGCACTCAACTTCCAGAGTTAAACCCGTGTGTGGATTCAGCAGTCTGCAAACACTTTCTCTGCAGAGTCCCAAAACAGGCGTTTTCAGCCCATTACCGGCATATGGAAGAAACAGCCATAAGCACAGGGAAATATCTGCTTCTAAATCCAAAACGCAGCTATCTAACAGAACGGTTGTCAATGTGTGCACTCAACTTCCAGAGTTAAACCCGTGTGTGGATTCAGCAGTCTGCAAACATCTTCTCTGCAGAGTCCCAAACTAGGGGTTTTCAGCCCATTACCGGCATATGGAAGAAACAGCAGTAAGCACAGGGAAATATCTGCTTCTAAATCCAAAACGCAGCTATCTAACAGAACGGTTGTCAATGTGTGCACTCAACTTCCAGAGTTAAACCCGTGTGTGGATTCAGCAGTCTGCAAACATCTTCTCTGCAGGGTCCCAAACCAGGCGTTTTCAGCCCATTACCGGCATATGGAAGAAACAGCAGTAAGCCCAGGGAAATATCTGCTTCTAAATCCAAAACGCATCTATCTAACAGAACGGTTGTCAATGTGTGCACTCAACTTCCAGAGTTAAACCCGTGTGTGGATTCAGCAGTCTGCAAACACTTTCTCTGCAGAGTCCCAAACCAGGCGTTTTCAGCCCATTACCGGCATATGGAAGAAACAGCAGTAAGCACAGGGAAATATCTGCTTCTAAATCCAAAACGCAGCTATCTAACAGAACGGTTGTCAATGTGTGCACTCAACTTCCAGAGTTAAACCCGTGTGTGGATTCAGCAGTCTGCAAACACTTTCTCTGCAGAGTCCCAAAACAGGCGTTTTCAGCCCATTACCGGCATATGGAAGAAACAGCAGTAAGCACAGGGAAATATCTGCTTCTAAATCCAAAACGCAGCTATCTAACAGAACGGTTGTCAATGTGTGCACTCAACTTCCAGAGTTAAACCCGTGTGTGGATTCAGCAGTCTGCAAACATCTTCTCTGCAGAGTCCCAAACCAGGCGTTTTCAGCCCATTACCGGCATATGGAAGAAACAGCAGTAAGCACAGGGAAATATCTGCTTCTAAATCCAAAACGCAGCTATCTAACAGAACGGTTGTCAATGTGTGCACTCAACTTCCAGAGTTAAACCCGTGTGTGGATTCAGCAGTCTGCAAACATCTTCTCTGCAGAGTCCCAAACCAGGCGTTTTCAGCCCATTACCGGCATATGGAAGAAACAGCAGTAAGCCCAGGGAAATATCTGCTTCTAAATCCAAAACGCAGCTATCTAACAGAACGGTTGTCAATGTGTGCACTCAACTTCCAGAGTTAAACCCGTGTGTGGATTCAGCAGTCTGCAAACACTTTCTCTGCAGAGTCCCAAACCAGGCGTTTTCAGCCCATTACCGGCATATGGAAGAAACAGCAGTAAGCACAGGGAAATATCTGCTTCTAAATCCAAAACGCAGCTATCTAACAGAACGGTTGTCAATGTGTGCACTCAACTTCCAGAGTTAAACCCGTGTGTGGATTCAGCAGTCTGCAAACACTTTCTCTGCAGAGTCCCAAAACAGGCGTTTTCAGCCCATTACCGGCATATGGAAGAAACAGCAGTAAGCACAGGGAAATATCTGCTTCTAAATCCAAAACGCAGCTATCTAACAGAACGGTTGTCAATGTGTGCACTCAACTTCCAGAGTTAAACCCGTGTGTGGATTCAGCAGTCTGCAAACATCTTCTCTGCAGAGTCCCAAACCAGGCGTTTTCAGCCCATTACCGGCATATGGAAGAAACAGCAGTAAGCACAGGGAAATATCTGCTTCTAAATCCAAAACGCAGCTATCTAACAGAACGGTTGTCAATGTGTGCACTCAACTTCCAGAGTTAAACCCGTGTGTGGATTCAGCAGTCTGCAAACATCTTCTCTACAGAGTCCCAAACCAGGCGTTTTCAGCCCATTACCGGCATATGGAAGAAACAGCAGTAAGCCCAGGGAAATATCTGCTTCTAAATCCAAAACGCAGCTATCTAACAGAACGGTTGTCAATGTGTGCACTCAACTTCCAGAGTTAAACCCGTGTGTGGATTCAGCAGTCTGCAAACACTTTCTCTGCAGAGTCCCAAACCAGGCGTTTTCAGCCCATTACCGGCATACGGAAGAAACAGCAGTAAGCACAGGGAAATATCTGCTTCTAAATCCAAAACGCAGCTATCTAACAGAACGGTTGTCAATGTGTGCACTCAACTTCCAGAGTTAAACCCGTGTGTGGATTCAGCAGTCTGCAAACACTTTCTCTGCAGAGTCCCAAAACAGGCGTTTTCAGCCCATTACCGGCATATGGAAGAAACAGCAGTAAGCCCAGGGAAATATCTGCTTCTAAATCCAAAACGCAGCTATCTAACAGAACGGTTGTCAATGTGTGCACTCAACTTCCAGAGTTAAACCCGTGTGTGGATTCAGCAGTCTGCAAACACTTTCTCTGCAGAGTCCCAAACCAGGCGTTTTCAGCCCATTACCGGCATATGGAAGAAACAGCAGTAAGCAAAGGGAAATATCTGCTTCTAAATCCAAAACGCAGCTATCTAACAGAACGGTTGTCAATGTGTGCACTCAACTTCCAGAGTTAAACCCGTGTGTGGATTCAGCAGTCTGCAAACATCTTCTCTGCAGGGTCCCAAACCAGGCGTTTTCAGCCCATTACCGGCATATGGAGGAAACAGCAGTAAGCCCAGGGAAATATCTGCTTCTAAATCCAAAACGCAGCTATCTAACAGAACGGTTGTCAATGTGTGCACTCAACTTCCAGAGTTAAACCCGTGTGTGGATTCAGCAGTCTGCAAACACTTTCTCTGCAGAGTCCCAAACCAGGCGTTTTCAGCCCATTACCGGCATATGGAAGAAACAGCAGTAAGCACAGGGAAATATCTGCTTCTAAATCCAAAACGCAGCTATCTAACAGAACGGTTGTCAATGTGTGCACTCAACTTCCAGAGTTAAACCCGTGTGTGGATTCAGCAGTCTGCAAACATCTTCTCTGCAGAGTCCCAAACCAGGCGTTTTCAGCCCATTACCGGCATATGGAAGAAACAGCAGTAAGCCCAGGGAAATATCTGCTTCTAAATCCAAAACGCAGCTATCTAACAGAACGGTTGTCAATGTGTGCACTCAACTTCCAGAGTTAAACCCGTGTGTGGATTCAGCAGTCTGCAAACACTTTCTCTTCAGAGTCCCAAAGCAGGCGTTTTCAGCCCATTACCGGCATACGGAAGAAACAGCAGTAAGCACAGGGAAATATCTGCTTCTAAATCCAAAACGCAGCTATCTAACAGAACGGTTGTCAATGTGTGCACTCAACTTCCAGAGTTAAACCCGTGTGTGGATTCAGCAGTCTGCAAACACTTTCTCTGCAGAGTCACAAAACAGGCGTTTTCAGCCCATTACCGGCATATGGAAGAAACAGCAGTAAGCCCAGGGAAATATCTGCTTCTAAATCCAAAACGCAGCTATCTAACAGAACGGTTGTCAATGTGTGCACTCAACTTCCAGAGTTAAACCCGTGTGTGGATTCAGCAGTCTGCAAACATCTTCTCTGCAGGGTCCCAAACCAGGCGTTTTCAGCCCATTACCGGCATATGGAGGAAACAGCAGTAAGCCCAGGGAAATATCTGCTTCTAAATCCAAAACGCAGCTATCTAACAGAACGGTTGTCAATGTGTGCACTCAACTTCCAGAGTTAAACTCGTGTGTGGATTCAGCAGTCTGCAAACACTTTCTCTGCAGAGTCCCAAAACAGGCGTTTTCAGCCCATTACCGGCATATGGAAGAAACAGCAGTAAGCACAGGGAAATATCTGCTTCTAAATCCAAAACGCAGCTATCTAACAGAACGGTTGTCAATGTGTGCACTCAACTTCCAGAGTTAAACCCGTGTGTGGATTCAGCAGTCTGCAAACACTTTCTCTGCAGAGTCCCAAAACAGGCGTTTTCAGCCCATTACCGGCATATATAAGAAACAGCAGTAAGCACAGGGAAATATCTGCTTCTAAATCCAAAACGCAGCTATCTAACAGAACGGTTGTCAATGTGTGCACTCAACTTCCAGAGTTAAACCCGTGTGTGGATTCAGCAGTCTGCAAACACTTTCTCTGCAGAGTCCCAAAACAGGCGTTTTCAGCCCATTACCGGCATATGGAAGAAACAGCCATAAGCACAGGGAAATATCTGCTTCTAAATCCAAAACGCAGCTATCTAACAGAACGGTTGTCAATGTGTGCACTCAACTTCCAGAGTTAAACCCGTGTGTGGATTCAGCAGTCTGCAAACATCTTCTCTGCAGAGTCCCAAACCAGGGGTTTTCAGCCCATTACCGGCATATGGAAGAAACAGCAGTAAGCACAGGGAAATATCTGCTTCTAAATCCAAAACGCAGCTATCTAACAGAACGGTTGTCAATGTGTGCACTCAACTTCCAGAGTTAAACCCGTGTGTGGATTCAGCAGTCTGCAAACATCTTCTCTGCAGAGTCCCAAACCAGGCGTTTTCAGCCCATTACCGGCATATGGAAGAAACAGCAGTAAGCACAGGGAAATATCTGCTTCTAAATCCAAAACGCAGCTATCTAACAGAACGGTTGTCAATGTGTGCACTCAACTTCCAGAGTTAAACCCGTGTGTGGATTCAGCAGTCTGCAAACATCTTCTCTGCAGAGTCCCAAACCAGGCGTTTTCAGCCCATTACCGGCATATGGAAGAAACAGCAGTAAGCCCAGGGAAATATCTGCTTCTAAATCCAAAACGCAGCTATCTAACAGAACGGTTGTCAATGTGTGCACTCAACTTCCAGAGTTAAACCCGTGTGTGGATTCAGCAGTCTGCAAACACTTTCTCTGCAGAGTCCCAAACCAGGCGTTTTCAGCCCATTACCGGCATATGGAAGAAACAGCAGTAAGCACAGGGAAATATCTGCTTCTAAATCCAAAACGCAGCTATCTAAAAGAACGGTTGTCAATGTGTGCACTCAACTTCCAGAGTTAAACCCGTGTGTGGATTCAGCAGTCTGCAAACATCTTCTCTGCAGAGTCCCAAACCAGGCGTTTTCAGCCCATTACCGGCATATGGAAGAAACAGCAGTAAGCACAGGGAAATATCTGCTTCTAAATCCAAAACGCAGCTATCTAACAGAACGGTTGTCAATGTGTGCACTCAACTTCCAGAGTTAAACCCGTGTGTGGATTCAGCAGTCTGCAAACATCTTCTCTGCAGAGTCCCAAACCAGGCGTTTTCAGCCCATTACCGGCATATGGAAGAAACAGCAGTAAGCCCAGGGAAATATCTGCTTCTAAATCCAAAACGCAGCTATCTAACAGAACGGTTGTCAATGTGTGCACTCAACTTCCAGAGTTAAACCCGTGTGTGGATTCAGCAGTCTGCAAACACTTTCTCTGCAGAGTCCCAAACCAGGCGTTTTCAGCCCATTACCGGCATATGGAAGAAACAGCAGTAAGCACAGGGAAATATCTGCTTCTAAATCCATAACGCAGCTATCTAACAGAACGGTTGTCAATGTGTGCACTCAACTTCCAGAGTTAAACCCGTGTGTGGATTCAGCAGTCTGCAAACACTTTCTCTGCAGAGTCCCAAAACAGGCGTTTTCAGCCCATTACCGGCATATGGAAGAAACAGCAGTAAGCCCAGGGAAATATCTGCTTCTAAATCCAAAACGCAGCTATCTAACAGAACGGTTGTCAATGTGTGCACTCAACTTCCAGAGTTAAACCCGTGTGTGGATTCAGCAGTCTGCAAACACTTTCTCTGCAGAGTCCCAAAACAGGCGTTTTCAGCCCATTACCGGCATATGGAAGAAACAGCAGTAAGCACAGGGAAATATCTGCTTCTAAATCCAAAACGCAGCTATCTAACAGAACGGTTGTCAATGTGTGCACTCAACTTCCAGAGTTAAACCCGTGTGTGGATTCAGCAGTCTGCAAACACTTTCTCTGCAGAGTCCCAAAACAGGCGTTTTCAGCCCATTACCGGCATATGTAAGAAACAGCAGTAAGCACAGGGAAATATCTGCTTCTAAATCCAAAACGCAGCTATCTAACAGAACGGTTGTCAATGTGTGCACTCAACTTCCAGAGTTAAACCCGTGTGTGGATTCAGCAGTCTGCAAACACTTTCTCTGCAGAGTCCCAAAACAGGCGTTTTCAGCCCATTACCGGCATATGGAAGAAACAGCCATAAGCACAGGGAAATATCTGCTTCTAAATCCAAAACGCAGCTATCTAACAGAACGGTTGTCAATGTGTGCACTCAACTTCCAGAGTTAAACCCGTGTGTGGATTCAGCAGTCTGCAAACATCTTCTCTGCAGAGTCCCAAACCAGGGGTTTTCAGCCCATTACCGGCATATGGAAGAAACAGCAGTAAGCACAGGGAAATATCTGCTTCTAAATCCAAAACGCAGCTATCTAACAGAACGGTTGTCAATGTGTGCACTCAACTTCCAGAGTTCAACCCGTGTGTGGATTCAGCAGTCTGCAAACATCTTCTCTGCAGAGTCCCAAACCAGGCGTTTTCAGCCCATTACCGGCATATGGAAGAAACAGCAGTAAGCCCAGGGAAATATCTGCTTCTAAATCCAAAACGCAGCTATCTAACAGAACGGTTGTCAATGTGTGCACTCAACTTCCAGAGTTAAACCCGTGTGTGGATTCAGCAGTCTGCAAACACTTTCTCTGCAGAGTCCCAAACCAGGCGTTTTCAGCCCATTACCGGCATATGGAAGAAACAGCAGTAAGCACAGGGAAATATCTGCTTCTAAATCCAAAACGCAGCTATCTAACAGAACGGTTGTCAATGTGTGCACTCAACTTCCAGAGTTAAACCCGTGTGTGGATTCAGCAGTCTGCAAACACTTTCTCTGCAGAGTCCCAAAACAGGCGTTTTCAGCCCATTACCGGCATATGGAAGAAACAGCAGTAAGCACAGGGAAATATCTGCTTCTAAATCCAAAACGCAGCTATCTAACAGAACGGTTGTCAATGTGTGCACTCAACTTCCAGAGTTAAACCCGTGTGTGGATTCAGCAGTCTGCAAACATCTTCTCTGCAGAGTCCCAAACCAGGCGTTTTCAGCCCATTACCGGCATATGGAAGAAACAGCAGTAAGCACAGGGAAATATCTGCTTCTAAATCCAAAACGCAGCTATCTAACAGAACGGTTGTCAATGTGTGCACTCAACTTCCAGAGTTAAACCCGTGTGTGGATTCAGCAGTCTGCAAACATCTTCTCTGCAGAGTCCCAAACCAGGCGTTTTCAGCCCATTACCGGCATATGGAAGAAACAGCAGTAAGCCCAGGGAAATATCTGCTTCTAAATCCAAAACGCAGCTATCTAACAGAACGGTTGTCAATGTGTGCACTCAACTTCCAGAGTTAAACCCGTGTGTGGATTCAGCAGTCTGCAAACACTTTCTCTGCAGAGTCCCAAACCAGGCGTTTTCAGCCCATTACCGGCATATGGAAGAAACAGCAGTAAGCACAGGGAAATATCTGCTTCTAAATCCAAAACGCAGCTATCTAACAGAACGGTTGTCAATGTGTGCACTCAACTTCCAGAGTTAAACCCGTGTGTGGATTCAGCAGTCTGCAAACACTTTCTCTGCAGAGTCCCAAAACAGGCGTTTTCAGCCCATTACCGGCATATGGAAGAAACAGCAGTAAGCACAGGGAAATATCTGCTTCTAAATCCAAAACGCAGCTATCTAACAGAACGGTTGTCAATGTGTGCACTCAACTTCCAGAGTTAAACCCGTGTGTGGATTCAGCAGTCTGCAAACATCTTCTCTGCAGAGTCCCAAACCAGGCGTTTTCAGCCCATTACCGGCATATGGAAGAAACAGCAGTAAGCACAGGGAAATATCTGATTCTAAATCCAAAACGCAGCTATCTAACAGAACGGTTGTCAATGTGTGCACTCAACTTCCAGAGTTAAACCCGTGTGTGGATTCAGCAGTCTGCAAACACTTTCTCTGCAGAGTCCCAAAACAGGCGTTTTCAGCCCATTACCGGCATATGGAAGAAACAGCAGTAAGCACAGGGAAATATCTGCTTCTAAATCCAAAACGCAGCTATCTAACAGAACGGTTGTCAATGTGTGCACTCAACTTCCAGAGTTAAACCCGTGTGTGGATTCAGGAGTCTGCAAACACTTTCTCTGCAGAGTCCCAAAACAGGCGTTTTCAGCCCATTACCGGCATATGGAAGAAACAGCAGTAAGCCCAGGGAAATATCTGCTTCTAAATCCAAAACGCAGCTATCTAACAGAACGGTTGTCAATGTTTGCACTCAACTTCTAGAGTTAAACCCGTGTGTGGATTCAGCAGTCTGCAAACACTTTCTCTGCAGAGTCCCAAAACAGGCGTTTTCAGCCCATTACCGGCATACGGAAGAAACAGCAGTAAGCACAGGGAAATATCTGCTTCTAAATCCAAAACGCAGCTATCTAACAGAACGGTTGTCAATGTGTGCACTCAACTTCCAGAGTTAAACCCGTGTGTGGATTCAGCAGTCTGCAAACACTTTCTCTGCAGAGTCCCAAAACAGGCGTTTTCAGCCCATTACCGGCATATGGAAGAAACAGCAGTAAGCACAGGGAAATATCTGCTTCTAAATCCAAAACGCAGCTATCTAACAGAACGGTTGTCAATGTGTGCACTCAACTTCCAGAGTTAAACCCGTGTGTGGATTCAGCAGTCTGCAAACATCTTCTCTGCAGAGTCCCAAACCAGGCGTTTTCAGCCCATTACCGGCATATGGAAGAAACAGCAGTAAGCACAGGGAAATATCTGCTTCTAAATCCAAAACGCAGCTATCTAACAGAACGGTTGTCAATGTGTGCACTCAACTTCCAGAGTTAAACCCGTGTGTGGATTCAGCAGTCTGCAAACATCTTCTCTGCAGAGTCCCAAACCAGGCGTTTTCAGCCCATTACCGGCATATGGAAGAAACAGCAGTAAGCCCAGGGAAATATCTGCTTCTAAATCCAAAACGCAGCTATCTAACAGAACGGTTGTCAATGTGTGCACTCAACTTCCAGAGTTAAACCCGTGTGTGGATTCAGCAGTCTGCAAACACTTTCTCTGCAGAGTCCCAAACCAGGCGTTTTCAGCCCATTACCGGCATACGGAAGAAACAGCAGTAATTACAGGGAAATATCTGCTTCTAAATCCAAAACGCAGCTATCTAACAGAACGGTTGTCAATGTGTGCACTCAACTTCCAGAGTTAAACCCGTGTGTGGATTCAGCAGTCTGCAAACACTTTCTCTGCAGAGTCCCAAAACAGGCGTTTTCAGCCCATTACCGGCATATGGAAGAAACAGCAGTAAGCCCAGGGAAATATCTGCTTCTAAATCCAAAACGCAGCTATCTAACAGAACGGTTGTCAATGTGTGCACTCAACTTCCAGAGTTAAACCCGTGTGTGGATTCAGCAGTCTGCAAACACTTTCTCTGCAGAGTCCCAAAACAGGCGTTTTCAGCCCATTACCGGCATATGGAAGAAACAGCAGTAAGCAAAGGGAAATATCTGCTTCTAAATCCAAAACGCAGCTATCTAACAGAACGGTTGTCAATGTGTGCACTCAACTTCCAGAGTTAAACCCGTGTGTGGATTCAGCAGTCTGCAAACATCTTCTCTGCAGGGTCCCAAACCAGGCGTTTTCAGCCCATTACCGGCATATGGAGGAAACAGCAGTAAGCCCAGGGAAATATCTGCTTCTAAATCCAAAACGCAGCTATCTAACAGAACGGTTGTCAATGTGTGCACTCAACTTCCAGAGTTAAACCCGTGTGTGGATTCAGCAGTCTGCAAACACGTTCTCTGCAGAGTCCCAAACCAGGCGTTTTCAGCCCATTACCGGCATATGGAAGAAACAGCAGTAAGCACAGGGAAATATCTGCTTCTAAATCCAAAACGCAGCTATCTAACAGAACGGTTGTCAATGTGTGCACTCAACTTCCAGAGTTAAACCCGTGTGTGGATTCAGCAGTCTGCAAACATCTTCTCTGCAGAGTCCCAAACCAGGCGTTTTCAGCCCATTACCGGCATATGGAAGAAACAGCAGTAAGCCCAGGGAAATATCTGCTTCTAAATCCAAAACGCAGCTATCTAACAGAACGGTTGTCAATGTGTGCACTCAACTTCCAGAGTTAAACCCGTGTGTGGATTCAGCAGTCTGCAAACACTTTCTCTTCAGAGTCCCAAAGCAGGCGTTTTCAGCCCATTACCGGCATACGGAAGAAACAGCAGTAAGCACAGGGAAATATCTGCTTCTAAATCCAAAACGCAGCTATCTAACAGAACGGTTGTCAATGTGTGCACTCAACTTCCAGAGTTAAACCCGTGTGTGGATTCAGCAGTCTGCAAACACTTTCTCTGCAGAGTCCCAAAACAGGCGTTTTCAGCCCATTACCGGCATATGGAAGAAACAGCAGTAAGCCCAGGGAAATATCTGCTTCTAAATCCAAAACGCAGCTATCTAACAGAACGGTTGTCAATGTGTGCACTCAACTTCCAGAGTTAAACCCGTGTGTGGATTCAGCAGTCTGCAAACACTTTCTCTGCAGAGTCCCAAAACAGGCGTTTTCAGCCCATTACCGGCATATAGAAGAAACAGCAGTAAGCAAAGGGAAATATCTGCTTCTAAATCCAAAACGCAGCTATCTAACAGAACGGTTGTCAATGTGTGCACTCAACTTCCAGAGTTAAACCCGTGTGTGGATTCAGCAGTCTGCAAACATCTTCTCTGCAGGGTCCCAAACCAGGCGTTTTCAGCCCATTACCGGCATATGGAGGAAACAGCAGTAAGCCCAGGGAAATATCTGCTTCTAAATCCAAAACGCAGCTATCTAACAGAACGGTTGTCAATGTGTGCACTCAACTTCCAGAGTTAAACCCGTGTGTGGATTCAGCAGTCTGCAAACACTTTCTCTGCAGAGTCCCAAAACAGCCGTTTTCAGCCCATTACCGGCATAAGGAAGAAACAGCAGTAAGCACAGGGAAATATCTGCTTCTAAATCCAAAACGCAGCTATCTAACAGAACGGTTGTCAATGTGTGCACTCAACTTCCAGAGTTAAACCCGTGTGTGGATTCAGCAGTCTGCAAACACTTTCTCTGCAGAGTCCCAAAACAGGCGTTTTCAGCCCATTACCGGCATATGTAAGAAACAGCAGTAAGCACAGGGAAATATCTGCTTCTAAATCCAAAACGCAGCTATCTAACAGAACGGTTGTCAATGTGTGCACTCAACTTCCAGAGTTAAACCCGTGTGTGGATTCAGCAGTCTGCAAACACTTTCTCTGCAGAGTCCCAAAACAGGCGTTTTCAGCCCATTACCGGCATATGGAAGAAACAGCCATAATCACAGGGAAATATCTGCTTCTAAATCCAAAACGCAGCTATCTAACAGAACGGTTGTCAATGTGTGCACTCAACTTCCAGAGTTAAACCCGTGTGTGGATTCAGCAGTCTGCAAACATCTTCTCTGCAGAGTCCCAAACCAGGGGTTTTCAGCCCATTACCGGCATATGGAAGAAACAGCAGTAAGCACAGGGAAATATCTGCTTCTAAATCCAAAACGCAGCTATCTAACAGAACGGTTGTCAATGTGTGCACTCAACTTCCAGAGTTAAACCCGTGTGTGGATTCAGCAGTCTGCAAACATCTTCTCTGCAGAGTCCCAAACCAGGCGTTTTCAGCCCATTACCGGCATATGGAAGAAACAGCAGTAAGCCCAGGGAAATATCTGCTTCTAAATCCAAAACGCAGCTATCTAACAGAACGGTTGTCAATGTGTGCACTCAACTTCCAGAGTTAAACCCGTGTGTGGATTCAGCAGTCTGCAAACACTTTCTCTGCAGAGTCCCAAACCAGGCGTTTTCAGCCCATTACCGGCATATGGAAGAAACAGCAGTAAGCACAGGGAAATATCTGCTTCTAAATCCAAAACGCAGCTATCTAACAGAACGGTTGTCAATGTGTGCACTCAACTTCCAGAGTTAAACCCGTGTGTGGATTCAGCAGTCTGCAAACACTTTCTCTGCAGAGTCCCAAAACAGGCGTTTTCAGCCCATTACCGGCATATGGAAGAAACAGCAGTAAGCACAGGGAAATATCTGCTTCTAAATCCAAAACGCAGCTATCTAACAGAACGGTTGTCAATGTGTGCACTCAACTTCCAGAGTTAAACCCGTGTGTGGATTCAGCAGTCTGCAAACATCTTCTCTGCAGAGTCCCAAACCAGGCGTTTTCAGCCCATTACCGGCATATGGAAGAAACAGCAGTAAGCACAGGGAAATATCTGCTTCTAAATCCAAAACGCAGCTATCTAACAGAACGGTTGTCAATGTGTGCACTCAACTTCCAGAGTTAAACCCGTGTGTGGATTCAGCAGTCTGCAAACATCTTCTCTGCAGAGTCCCAAACCAGGCGTTTTCAGCCCATTACCGGCATATGGAAGAAACAGCAGTAAGCCCAGGGAAATATCTGCTTCTAAATCCAAAACGCAGCTATCTAACAGAACGGTTGTCAATGTGTGCACTCAACTTCCAGAGTTAAACCCGTGTGTGGATTCAGCAGTCTGCAAACACTTTCTCTGCAGAGTCCCAAACCAGGCGTTTTCAGCCCATTACCGGCATATGGAAGAAACAGCAGTAAGCACAGGGAAATATCTGCTTCTAAATCCAAAACGCAGCTATCTAACAGAACGGTTGTCAATGTGTGCACTCAACTTCCAGAGTTAAACCCGTGTGTGGATTCAGCAGTCTGCAAACACTTTCTCTGCAGAGTCCCAAAACAGGCGTTTTCAGCCCATTACCGGCATATGGAAGAAACAGCAGTAAGCACAGGGAAATATCTGCTTCTAAATCCAAAACGCAGCTATCTAACAGAACGGTTGTCAATGTGTGCACTCAACTTCCAGAGATAAACCCGTGTGTGGATTCAGCAGTCTGCAAACATCTTCTCTGCATAGTCCCAAACCAGGCGTTTTCAGCCCATTACCGGCATATGGAAGAAACAGCAGTAAGCACAGGGAAATATCTGCTTCTAAATCCAAAACGCAGCTATCTAACAGAACGGTTGTCAATGTGTGCACTCAACTTCCAGAGTTAAACCCGTGTGTGGATTCAGCAGTCTGCAAACACTTTCTCTGCAGAGTCCCAAAACAGGCGTTTTCAGCCCATTACCGGCATATGGAAGAAACAGCAGTAAGCCCAGGGAAATATCTGCTTCTAAATCCAAAACGCAGCTATCTAACAGAACGGTTGTCAATGTGTGCACTCAACTTCCAGAGTTAAACCCGTGTGTGGATTCAGCAGTCTGCAAACACTTTCTCTGCAGAGTCCCAAAACAGGCGTTTTCAGCCCATTACCGGCATATGGAAGAAACAGCAGTAAGCACAGGGAAATATCTGCTTCTAAATCCAAAACGCAGCTATCTAACAGAACGGTTGTCAATGTGTGCACTCAACTTCCAGAGTTAAACCCGTGTGTGGATTCAGCAGTCTGCAAACATCTTCTCTGCAGAGTCCCAAACCAGGCGTTTTCAGCCCATTACCGGCATATGGAAGAAACAGCAGTAAGCACAGGGAAATATCTGCTTCTAAATCCAAAACGCAGCTATCTAACAGAACGGTTGTCAATGTGTGCACTCAACTTCCAGAGTTAAACCCGTGTGTGGATTCAGCAGTCTGCAAACACTTTCTCTGCAGAGTCCCAAAACAGGCGTTTTCAGCCCATTACCGGCATATGGAAGAAACAGCAGTAAGCCCAGGGAAATATCTGCTTCTAAATCCAAAACGCAGCTATCTAACAGAACGGTTGTCAATGTGTGCACTCAACTTCCAGAGTTAAACCCGTGTGTGGATTCAGCAGTCTGCAAACACTTTCTCTGCAGAGTCCCAAAACAGGCGTTTTCAGCCCATTACCGGCATATGGAAGAAACAGCAGTAAGCAAAGGGAAATATCTGCTTCTAAATCCAAAACGCAGCTATCTAACAGAACGGTTGTCAATGTGTGCACTCAACTTCCAGAGTTAAACCCGTGTGTGGATTCAGCAGTCTGCAAACACTTTCTCTGCAGAGTCCAAAAACAGGCGTTTTCAGCCCATTACCGGCATATGGAAGAAACTGCAGTAAGCACAGGGAAATATCTGCTTCTAAATCCAAAACGCAGCTATCTAACAGAACGGTTGTCAATGTGTGCACTCAACTTCCAGAGTTAAACCCGTGTGTGGATTCAGCAGTCTGCAACCATCTTCTCTGCAGAGTCCCAAACCAGGCGTTTTCAGCCCTTTACCGGCATATGGAAGAAACAGCAGTAAGCCCAGGGAAATATCTGCTTCTAAATCCAAAACGCAGCTATCTAACAGAACGGTTGTCAATGTGTGCACTCAACTTCCAGAGTTAAACCCGTGTGTGGATTCAGCAGTCTGCAAACACTTTCTCTGCAGAGTCCCAAACCAGGCGTTTTCAGCCCATTACCGGCATATGGAAAAAACAGCAGTAAGCACAGGGAAATATCTGCTTCTAAATCCAAAACGCAGCTATCTAACAGAACGGTTGTCAATGTGTGCACTCAACTTCCAGAGTTAAACCCGTGTGTGGATTCAGCAGTCTGCAAACACTTTCTCTGCAGAGTCCCAAAACAGGCGTTTTCAGCCCATTACCGGCATATGGAAGAAACAGCAGTAAGCCCAGGGAAATATCTGCTTCTAAATCCAAAACGCAGCTATCTAACAGAACGGTTGTCAATGTGTGCACTCAACTTCCAGAGTTAAACCCGTGTGTGGATTCAGCAGTCTGCAAACACTTTCTCTGCAGAGTCCCAAAACAGGCGTTTTCAGCCCATTACCGGCATATGGAAGAAACAGCAGTAAGCACAGGGAAATATCTGCTTCTAAATCCAAAAGGCAGCTATCTAACAGAACGGTTGTCAATGTGTGCACTCAACTTCCAGAGTTAAACCCGTGTGTGGATTCAGCAGTCTGCAAACACTTTCTCTGCAGAGTCCCAAAACAGGCGTTTTCAGCCCATTACCGGCATATGGAAGAAACAGCAGTAAGCACAGGGAAATATCTGCTTCTAAATCCAAAACGCAGCTATCTAACAGAACGGTTGTCAATGTGTGCACTCAACTTCCAGAGTTAAACCCGTGTGTGGATTCAGCAGTCTGCAAACACTTTCTCTGCAGAGTCCCAAAACAGGCGTTTTCAGCCCATTACCGGCATATGGAAGAAACAGCAGTAAGCACAGGGAAATATCTGCTTCTAAATCCAAAACGCAGCTATCTGACAGAACGGTTGTCAATGTGTGCACTCAACTTCCAGAGTTAAACCCGTGTGTGGATTCAGCAGTCTGCAAACACTTTCTCTTCAGAGTCCCAAAGCAGGCGTTTTCAGCCCATTACCGGCATACGGAAGAAACAGCAGTAAGCACAGGGAAATATCTGCTTCTAAATCCAAAACGCAGCTATCTAACAGAACGGTTGTCAATGTGTGCACTCAACTTCCAGAGTTAAAACCCGTGTGTGGATTCAGCAGTCTGCAAACACTTTCTCTGCAGAGTCCCAAAACAGGCGTTTTCAGCCCATTACCGGCATATGGAAGAAACAGCAGTAAGCCCCGGGAAATATCTGCTTCTAAATCCAAAACGCAGCTATCTAACAGAACGGTTGTCAATGTGTGCACTCAACTTCCAGAGTTAAACCCGTGTGTGGATTCAGCAGTCTGCAAACACTTTCTCTGCAGAGTCCCAAAACAGGCGTTTTCAGCCCATTACCGGCATATGGAAGAAACAGCAGTAAGCAAAGGGAAATATCTGCTTCTAAATCCAAAACGCAGCTATCTAACAGAACGGTTGTCAATGTGTGCACTCAACTTCCAGAGTTAAACCCGTGTGTGGATTCAGCAGTCTGCAAACATCTTCTCTGCAGGGTCCCAAACCAGGCGTTTTCAGCCCATTACCGGCATATGGAGGAAACAGCAGTAAGCCCAGGGAAATATCTGCTTCTAAATCCAAAACGCAGCTATCTAACAGAACGGTTGTCAATGTGTGCACTCAACTTCCAGAGTTAAACCCGTGTGTGGATTCAGCAGTCTGCAAACACTTTCTCTGCAGAGTCCCAAACCAGGCGTTTTCAGCCCATTACCGGCATATGGAAGAAACAGCAGTAAGCACAGGGAAATATCTGCTTCTAAATCCAAAACGCAGCTATCTAACAGAACGGTTGTCAATGTGTGCACTCAACTTCCAGAGTTAAACCCGTGTGTGGATTCAGCAGTCTGCAAACATCTTCTCTGCAGAGTCCCAAACCAGGCGTTTTCAGCCCATTACCGGCATATGGAAGAAACAGCAGTAAGCCCAGGGAAATATCTGCTTCTAAATCCAAAACGCAGCTATCTAACAGAACGGTTGTCAATGTGTGCACTCAACTTCCAGAGTTAAAACCCGTGTGTGGATTCAGCAGTCTGCAAACACTTTCTCTTCAGAGTCCCAAAGCAGGCGTTTTCAGCCCATTACCGGCATATGGAAGAAACAGCAGTAAGCCCAGGGAAATATCTGCTTCTAAATCCAAAACGCAGCTATCTAACAGAACGGTTGTCAATGTGTGCACTCAACTTCCAGAGTTAAACCCGTGTGTGGATTCAGCAGTCTGCAAACACTTTCTCTGCAGAGTCCCAAAACAGGCGTTTTCAGCCCATTACCGGCATATGGAAGAAACAGCAGTAAGCAAAGGGAAATATCTGCTTCTAAATCCAAAACGCAGCTATCTAACAGAACGGTTGTCAATGTGTGCACTCAACTTCCAGAGTTAAACCCGTGTGTGGATTCAGCAGTCTGCAAACATCTTCTCTGCAGGATCCCAAACCAGGCGTTTTCAGCCCATTACCGGCATATGGAGGAAACAGCAGTAAGCCCAGGGAAATATCTGCTTCTAAATCCAAAACGCAGCTATCTAACAGAACGGTTGTCAATGTGTGCACTCAACTTCCAGAGTTAAACCCGTGTGTGGATTCAGCAGTCTGCAAACACTTTCTCTGCAGAGTCCCAAAACAGGCGTTTTCAGCCCATTACCGGCATATGGAAGAAACAGCAGTAAGCACAGGGAAATATCTGCTTCTAAATCCAAAACGCAGCTATCTAACAGAACGGTTGTCAATGTGTGCACTCAACTTCCAGAGTTAAACCCGTGTGTGGATTCAGCAGTCTGCAAACACTTTCTCTGCAGAGTCCCAAAACAGGCGTTTTCAGCCCATTACCGGCATATGTAAGAAACAGCAGTAAGCACAGGGAAATATCTGCTTCTAAATCCAAAACGCAGCTATCTAACAGAACGGTTGTCAATGTGTGCACTCAACTTCCAGAGTTAAACCCGTGTGTGGATTCAGCAGTCTGCAAACACTTTCTCTGCAGAGTCCCAAAACAGGCGTTTTCAGCCCATTACCGGCATAAGGAAGAAACAGCCATAAGCACAGGGAAATATCTGCTTCTAAATCCAAAACGCACCTATCTAACAGAACGGTTGTCAATGTGTGCACTCAACTTCCAGAGTTAAACCCGTGTGTGGATTCAGCAGTCTGCAAACATCTTCTCTGCAGAGTCCCAAACCAGGGGTTTTCAGCCCATTACCGGCATATGGAAGAAACAGCAGTAAGCACAGGGAAATATCTGCTTCTAAATCCAAAACGCAGCTATCTAACAGAACGGTTGTCAATGTGTGCACTCAACTTCCAGAGTTAAACCCGTGTGTGGATTCAGCAGTCTGCAAACATCTTCTCTGCAGAGTCCCAAACCAGGCGTTTTCAGCCCATTACCGGCATATGGAAGAAACAGCAGTAAGCCCAGGGAAATATCTGCTTCTAAATCCAAAACGCAGCTATCTAACAGAACGGTTGTCAATGTGTGCACTCAACTTCCAGAGTTAAACCCGTGTGTGGATTCAGCAGTCTGCAAACACTTTCTCTGCAGAGTCCCAAACCAGGCGTTTTCAGCCCATTACCGGCATATGGAAGAAACAGCAGTAAGCACAGGGAAATATCTGCTTCTAAATCCAAAACGCAGCTATCTAACAGAACGGTTGTCAATGTGTGCACTCAACTTCCAGAGTTAAACCCGTGTGTGGATTCAGCAGTCTGCAAACACTTTCTCTGCAGAGTCCCAAAACAGGCGTTTTCAGCCCATTACCGGCATATGGAAGAAACAGCAGTAAGCACAGGGAAATATCTGCTTCTAAATCCAAAACGCAGCTATCTAACAGAACGGTTGTCAATGTGTGCACTCAACTTCCAGAGTTAAACCCGTGTGTGGATTCAGCAGTCTGCAAACATCTTCTCTGCAGAGTCCCAAACCAGGCGTTTTCAGCCCATTACCGGCATATGGAAGAAACAGCAGTAAGCACAGGGAAATATCTGCTTCTAAATCCAAAACGCAGCTATCTAACAGAACGGTTGTCAATGTGTGCACTCAACTTCCAGAGTTAAACCCGTGTGTGGATTCAGCAGTCTGCAAACATCTTCTCTGCAGAGTCCCAAACCAGGCGTTTTCAGCCCATTACCGGCATATGGAAGAAACAACAGTAAGCCCAGGGAAATATCTGCTTCTAAATCCAAAACGCAGCTATCTAACAGAACGGTTGTCAATGTGTGCACTCAACTTCCAGAGTTAAACCCGTGTGTGGATTCAGCAGTCTGCAAACACTTTCTCTGCAGAGTCCCAAACCAGGCGTTTTCAGCCCATTACCGGCATATGGAAGAAACAGCAGTAAGCACAGGGAAATATCTGCTTCTAAATCCAAAACGCAGCTATCTAACAGAACGGTTGTCAATGTGTGCACTCAACTTCCAGAGTTAAACCCGTGTGTGGATTCAGCAGTCTGCAAACACTTTCTCTGCAGAGTCCCAAAACAGGCGTTTTCAGCCCATTACCGGCATATGGAAGAAACAGCAGTAAGCACAGGGAAATATCTGCTTCTAAATCCAAAACGCAGCTATCTAACAGAACGGTTGTCAATGTGTGCACTCAACTTCCAGAGTTAAACCCGTGTGTGGATTCAGCAGTCTGCAAACATCTTCTCTGCAGAGTCCCAAACCAGGCGTTTTCAGCCCATTACCGGCATATGGAAGAAACAGCAGTAAGCACAGGGAAATATCTGCTTCTAAATCCAAAACGCAGCTATCTAACAGAACGGTTGTCAATGTGTGCACTCAACTTCCAGAGTTAAACCCGTGTGTGGATTCAGCAGTCTGCAAACACTTTCTCTGCAGAGTCCCAAAACAGGCGTTTTCAGCCCATTACCGGCATATGGAAGAAACAGCAGTAAGCACAGGGAAATATCTGCTTCTAAATCCAAAACGCAGCTATCTAACAGAACGGTTGTCAATGTGTGCACTCAACTTCCAGAGTTAAACCCGTGTGTGGATTCAGCAGTCTGCAAACACTTTCTCTGCAGAGTCCCAAAACAGGCGTTTTCAGCCCATTACCGGCATATGGAAGAAACAGCAGTAAGCACAGGGAAATATCTGCTTCTAAATCCAAAACGCAGCTATCTAACAGAACGGTTGTCAATGTGTGCACTCAACTTCCAGAGTTAAACCCGTGTGTGGATTCAGCAGTCTGCAAACATCTTCTCTGCAGAGTCCCAAACCAGGCGTTTTCAGCCCATTACCGGCATATGGAAGAAACAGCAGTAAGCACAGGGAAATATCTGCTTCTAAATCCAAAACGCAGCTATCTAACAGAACGGTTGTCAATGTGTGCACTCAACTTCCAGAGTTAAACCCGTGTGTGGATTCAGCAGTCTGCAAACACTTTCTCTGCAGAGTCCCAAAACAGGCGTTTTCAGCCCATTACCGGCATATGGAAGAAACAGCAGTAAGCCCAGGGAAATATCTGCTTCTAAATCCAAAACGCAGCTATCTAACAGAACGGTTGTCAATGTGTGCACTCAACTTCCAGAGTTAAACCCGTGTGTGGATTCAGCAGTCTGCAAACACTTTCTCTGCAGAGTCCCAAAACAGGCGTTTTCAGCCCATTACCGGCATATGGAAGAAACTGCAGTAAGCACAGGGAAATATCTGCTTCTAAATCCAAAACGCAGCTATCTAACAGAACGGTTGTCAATGTGTGCACTCAACTTCCAGAGTTAAACCCCGTGTGTGGATTCAGCAGTCTGCAAACATCTTCTCTGCAGAGTCCCAAACCAGGCGTTTTCAGCCCTTTACCGGCATATGGAAGAAACAGCAGTAAGCCCAGGGAAATATCTGCTTCTAAATCCAAAACGCAGCTATCTAACAGAACGGTTGTCAATGTGTGCACTCAACTTCCAGAGTTAAACCCGTGTGTGGATTCAGCAGTCTGCAAACACTTTCTCTGCAGAGTCCCAAAACAGGCGTTTTCAGCCCATTACCGGCATATGGAAGAAACAGCAGTAAGCACAGGGAAATATCTGCTTCTAAATCCAAAACGCAGCTATCTAACAGAACGGTTGTCAATGTGTGCACTCAACTTCCAGAGTTAAACCCGTGTGTGGATTCAGCAGTCTGCAAACACTTTCTCTGCAGAGTCCCAAAACAGGCGTTTTCAGCCCATTACCGGCATATGGAAGAAACAGCAGTAAGCACAGGGAAATATCTGCTTCTAAATCCAAAACGCAGCTATCTAACAGAACGGTTGTCAATGTGTGCACTCAACTTCCAGAGTTAAACCCGTGTGTGGATTCAGCAGTCTGCAAACATCTTCTCTGCAGAGTCCCAAACCAGGCGTTTTCAGCCCATTACCGGCATATGGAAGAAACAGCAGTAAGCACAGGGAAATATCTGCTTCTAAATCCAAAACGCAGCTATCTAACAGAACGGTTGTCAATGTGTGCACTCAACTTCCAGAGTTAAACCCGTGTGTGGATTCAGCAGTCTGCAAACACTTTCTCTGCAGAGTCCCAAAACAGGCGTTTTCAGCCCATTACCGGCATATGGAAGAAACAGCAGTAAGCCCAGGGAAATATCTGCTTCTAAATCCAAAACGCAGCTATCTAACAGAACGGTTGTCAATGTGTGCACTCAACTTCCAGAGTTAAACCCGTGTGTGGATTCAGCAGTCTGCAAACACTTTCTCTGCAGAGTCCCAAAACAGGCGTTTTCAGCCCATTACCGGCATATGGAAGAAACTGCAGTAAGCACAGGGAAATATCTGCTTCTAAATCCAAAACGCAGCTATCTAACAGAACGGTTGTCAATGTGTGCACTCAACTTCCAGAGTTAAACCCGTGTGTGGATTCAGCAGTCTGCAAACATCTTCTCTGCAGAGTCCCAAACCAGGCGTTTTCAGCCCTTTACCGGCATATGGAAGAAACAGCAGTAAGCCCAGGGAAATATCTGCTTCTAAATCCAAAACGCAGCTATCTAACAGAACGGTTGTCAATGTGTGCACTCAACTTCCAGAGTTAAACCCGTGTGTGGATTCAGCAGTCTGCAAATACTTTCTCTGCAGAGTCCCAAACCAGGCGTTTTCAGCCCATTACCGGCATATGGAAAAAACAGCAGTAAGCACAGGGAAATATCTGCTTCTAAATCCAAAACGCAGCTATCTAACAGAACGGTTGTCAATGTGTGCACTCAACTTCCAGAGTTAAACCCGTGTGTGGATTCAGCAGTCTGCAAACACTTTCTCTGCAGAGTCCCAAAACAGGCGTTTTCAGCCCATTACCGGCATATGGAAGAAACAGCAGTAAGCACAGGGAAATATCTGCTTCTAAATCCAAAACGCAGCTATCTAACAGAACGGTTGTCAATGTGTGCACTCAACTTCCAGAGTTAAACCCGTGTGTGGATTCAGCAGTCTGCAAACACTTTCTCTGCAGAGTCCCAAAACAGGCGTTTTCAGCCCATTACCGGCATATGGAAGAAACAGCAGTAAGCACAGGGAAATATCTGCTTCTAAATCCAAAACGCAGCTATCTAACAGAACGGTTGTCAATGTGTGCACTCAACTTCCAGAGTTAAACCCGTGTGTGGATTCAGCAGTCTGCAAACACTTTCTCTGCAGAGTCCCAAAACAGGCGTTTTCAGCCCATTACCGGCATATGGAAGAAACAGCAGTAAGCACAGGGAAATATCTGCTTCTAAATCCAAAACGCAGCTATCTAACAGAACGGTTGTCAATGTGTGCACTCAACTTCCAGAGTTAAACCCGTGTGTGGATTCAGCAGTCTGCAAACACTTTCTCTGCAGAGTCCCAAAACAGGCGTTTTCAGCCCATTACCGGCATATGGAAGAAACAGCAGTAAGCACAGGGAAATATCTGCTTCTAAATCCAAAACGCAGCTATCTAACAGAACGGTTGTCAATGTGTGCACTCAACTTCCAGAGTTAAACCCGTGTGTGGATTCAGCAGTCTGCAAACATCTTCTCTGCAGAGTCCCAAACCAGGCGTTTTCAGCCCATTACCGGCATATGGAAGAAACAGCAGTAAGCACAGGGAAATATCTGCTTCTAAATCCAAAACGCAGCTATCTAACAGAACGGTTGTCAATGTGTGCACTCAACTTCCAGAGTTAAACCCGTGTGTGGATTCAGCAGTCTGCAAACACTTTCTCTGCAGAGTCCCAATACAGGCGTTTTCAGCCCATTACCGGCATATGGAAGAAACAGCAGTAAGCACAGGGAAATATCTGCTTCTAAATCCAAAACGCAGCTATCTAACAGAACGGTTGTCAATGTGTGCACTCAACTTCCAGAGTTAAACCCGTGTGTGGATTCAGCAGTCTGCAAACACTTTCTCTGCAGAGTCCCAAAACAGGCGTTTTCAGCCCATTACCGGCATATGGAAGAAACAGCAGTAAGCACAGGGAAATATCTGCTTCTAAATCCAAAACGCAGCTATCTAACAGAACGGTTGTCAATGTGTGCACTCAACTTCCAGAGTTAAACCCGTGTGTGGATTCAGCAGTCTGCAAACATCTTCTCTGCAGAGTCCCAAACCAGGCGTTTTCAGCCCATTACCGGCATATGGAAGAAACAGCAGTAAGCACAGGGAAATATCTGCTTCTAAATCCAAAACGCAGCTATCTAACAGAACGGTTGTCAATGTGTGCACTCAACTTCCAGAGTTAAACCCGTGTGTGGATTCAGCAGTCTGCAAACACTTTCTCTGCAGAGTCCCAAAACAGGCGTTTTCAGCCCATTACCGGCATATGGAAGAAACAGCAGTAAGCCCAGGGAAATATCTGCTTCTAAATCCAAAACGCAGCTATCTAACAGAACGGTTGTCAATGTGTGCACTCAACTTCCAGAGTTAAACCCGTGTGTGGATTCAGCAGTCTGCAAACACTTTCTCTGCAGAGTCCCAAAACAGGCGTTTTCAGCCCATTACCGGCATATGGAAGAAACTGCAGTAAGCACAGGGAAATATCTGCTTCTAAATCCAAAACGCAGCTATCTAACAGAACGGTTGTCAATGTGTGCACTCAACTTCCAGAGTTAAACCCGTGTGTGGATTCAGCAGTCTGCAAACATCTTCTCTGCAGAGTCCCAAACCAGGCGTTTTCAGCCCTTTACCGGCATATGGAAGAAACAGCAGTAAGCCCAGGGAAATATCTGCTTCTAAATCCAAAACGCAGCTATCTAACAGAACGGTTGTCAATGTGTGCACTCAACTTCCAGAGTTAAACCCGTGTGTGGATTCAGCAGTCTGCAAACACTTTCTCTGCAGAGTCCCAAAACAGGCGTTTTCAGCCCATTACCGGCATATGGAAGAAACAGCAGTAAGCACAGGGAAATATCTGCTTCTAAATCCAAAACGCAGCTATCTAACAGAACGGTTGTCAATGTGTGCACTCAACTTCCAGAGTTAAACCCGTGTGTGGATTCAGCAGTCTGCAAACACTTTCTCTGCAGAGTCCCAAAACAGGCGTTTTCAGCCCATTACCGGCATATGGAAGAAACAGCAGTAAGCACAGGGAAATATCTGCTTCTAAATCCAAAACGCAGCTATCTAACAGAACGGTTGTCAATGTGTGCACTCAACTTCCAGAGTTAAACCCGTGTGTGGATTCAGCAGTCTGCAAACATCTTCTCTGCAGAGTCCCAAACCAGGCGTTTTCAGCCCATTACCGGCATATGGAAGAAACAGCAGTAAGCACAGGGAAATATCTGCTTCTAAATCCAAAACGCAGCTATCTAACAGAACGGTTGTCAATGTGTGCACTCAACTTCCAGAGTTAAACCCGTGTGTGGATTCAGCAGTCTGCAAACACT